>NW_017616542.1:962500-1562500 GCF_001879475.1 Ipomoea nil
TCCGCCTATAACAGGTAGCATCAGGAAGAGTGGGACTGTCAGCATGCATCACCTTCGTGGTCACAATCATGGGATTGTCCACTGGTTTACTACCCAAAAAAAAAAAACAGATTATTGAAGCAAATCAAGCGTTTCCTTTGGGAGAGATTAATTCCATAACGACTCCGAGCAACCTCCGATCCAAACCTTGAAAAGAAAAAACTTCAAAGGACCCAAATCCTTATTTCGAAAGGTTGAGTCTAAATGAGCCTTAACTCCCTGGATTACTTCAAGATTACCACTAGCTACCACGATATCATCCACATAAACCAAAAGAGCAATAAACAACCAGACCCTTTAGTGAATAATGAATGATCTGAAGATGCTTGTTTAAAACCTTGAGATAATAACTCAGTTGTTAGTTTCACATTCCACTGCCGACTAGCCTGCTTCAAGCCATATAAAGACTTGGTTAATCGACATACCTGCCCCAATTTTGCTGATTTAACTCCAGGTGACAGAGTCATATATTAATGAAAACAAATAAATTCAAAAAAATAACAACTAAAGAAAACGTCAACTAATAAAGATATGTCACAGTGTAGTACTACTTCAGTATTAGTATCTTCTGGTTTAGGAAATAATTGATAATTGTTACTAAATATAAGATAAATTATAGGCTCGATCAAGTTCGTATCGAGTGTCTGATGGTGGATAATATAATATCAACCTCAATCCCTATCATTTTGTCCAAATTGTAAAATTTCTTTTCTCTCAAAAGGTTAATCTTTAACCTTAAGGGTCCCCTGCTTGCGGCCTGACAAAGTATGTAAGAAATAAATTATAGTAACTCAATAGCTCAGCAGTAGCTGAAAACAGCGTCAAATGTCAATGCGCACAAGGAATCTGCCCACTTTGAGCATAATCTCTACAATGCTGCTGTCAAATTTAGAACTTAGTCTTTTCTTCCAAATAACTAGTGAACTTAGCCCGACAAATTATGGAATTTTTTATCTGGTGCATAGGAACCAGGCGCAGAGCCACTATGGGGGCAGCTGACGCTACTCCCCCCACCCCTATATATATATATATATATAGAGAGAGAGAGAGAGAGAGAGAGAGAGAGAGAGAGAGGGAGGGGGGTTGCATTCAAATACAAACCCCTTAAAATACAAATTTGAGCTCGTGCACACATTAACATACTTACATGTACACAGGATGCACGGCCAACAATTTCTGGATTAGGTCGTGCACACATTAACATACTTACATGCACACAGCGCGTAGGAAAAAAAATTACAACCATCCATCAAAGTTCGTGCACACATTAACATACGTACATGCACACTGGGCACACTGCCAACAATATCTTAGATTAGCTCGTGCACACATTAACATACTTACATGCACACAGTTTGTATTTTAAGAGGGATTTATATTTTAAGGGAGATTTGTATTCAAAAATAATCCTATATATATATATATATATATATATATATCATTAAATGTTATATAAAATATATATTTATCTTAAAATTACGAATGGATTGAGTAGCTTAGTTAGTTGAATTTCAAACTTGATATCAAAAAGTATGACTTGAGTTTTTTGAAGTTTTGGTCCCACGACTATAGTCGCACTGTCAGGATTGATCCGCGACTTTCAAACCTTGCAATTTCAGCCTACGACTATTGTTTTTGTTGCAAAAATGGTCATTCCAACCAAATTTCCGTCAAAATCTCACCGGAGAAAAAAATCATCCATTTCAAGCAGGGATAAAATAGACATTTACATTGACCTTGCAATCTCGATCGGACCGTTGGTGACCTCTTATTCTGACCAAAGTGCGAAAAAATCAAACAAAAAAAAACTCAATTGCCAAAGACAAACCATACTCTGCTCTCATCTCATAAAAAATGTAGTCATTATGTTTTCCTTCAAAATAAAGACGATGAAGATCGACAATGGATGGCGTGTTGAAGATGGCAATCGATGTTTTCCTCTTGTTCGCAGATGGGTTGATGAGATGAGAGTAGATTAAGGTTCGTCTCTGGCAATTTTTTTTTTTTCGCACTTCGGTCAAAATAAGAGGTCAACAGCGATCCGAGATTTCAAGGTCAATGTAAATGTCTATTTTATCCCTGCTTGCAATGAAGAATTTTTTTCTCCGGTGAGATTTTGACGAAAAATTGGCCGGAAGGACCATTTTTGCAACAAAAACAATAGTCGTGGACTTAAATTGCAAGGTTTGAAAGTCGCTGATCAATCCTAATAGTGCCACTATAGTCGTGGGACCAAAAGTGCAAAAAACTCATATAAAATACATTGTTGGTCCTAGACTTATAGTGACACAGACAATTTTAATCCTCCATAAAAAAATCAGACAATTTGTAGACACTCTTATTGTGACGAGGACAATTTTGGTCCTCCGTCTGTTTCCAGTTAGATAGCCGTTTGAGTGGAGGATATTTGTGTAATTTCATGACATCTACTCCTCTTTATTCCATCTCCGTCAGTCTCAAAGCCAAAATTCAATCAATCTTCGATATACAATGCAAATTGCGCCAATTCCCGCAAATGACCATCTTGACACTTCAAAAGCTCCACAAGAGGCGGGATAGCACCAGTTGAAACTATCCTGACCTTATTTATGGTAAACATTTAAAACCATGATTTTGATGCTTGAAAGATGAAGTTTTTACAGTATGATTGCATCCAACAAAACGAAAATGCTTGTCTGCGTCAGGAATCAAGATGTGTTTGAACTGGACTCAGGTGAAATCACTTTCCCCTTTTTGAGTTGGTCATCAACTACATTCTCCCCCTCTTTCCTCTTATTCTCCAGCTGTCTCAGTTGCATTCCTCCGCTGCTTCCAGGAGTCCAAACGCACCGTATTGCAGATCTATTGGATCAAACTAGACGTTTGAGATGAGATGAAATAAAGAGAAGGAGATAGCATGAAATGACACAAATACCCTCATCTCAAACGGTCATTTAACAGGAATGCAGACGAAGGACCAAAATTGTCCTCGTCATAATAAGAGTGTCCATAAACTGTCTGATTTTTTTATGGAGGACTAAAATTGTTTGTGCCACTATAAGTTTAGGACTAAAAATGTCTTTTACTCAATTATTAAATTAACAAATTAAATACTCTTTTAGTCTATTTTTTATGAGTCATTTAATTAATGAGTTAATACCAAAATCGTCCTCGACTATAGTGGTTTTTCTCAATTTCGTCCTAAACGACTTTGGTGACCTAATATCGTCTCAGACTTTTGTGTTTCGCTCAATTTAGTCCTCCATTTGTTATTCCGTCAAATTAGTGTTAAATAAAGGGACAATTCAGTAATGTCAATATTGATCTCTCTTTATTTTCAACTTGTGAAGTGCGAAATTCCTCTTTCTTGTACGAATTACACCGAAAATTACTTCCGGACCTGCAAATTAAATTTTATATTCGCAGTTTTAGGAGTAATTCTAGGAGTAATTCGTTAAAAAAAAAGGGATTTCGCAGTTCACATGTCTATGAGTAAAGAGATGCCAATATTAAAATTACTGAATTGTCTATTTATTTAACACCAAATGGACAGAATAACAAATGAGGGACTAAATTGAGCAAAAATACAAAAGTCTGGGACTAAATTGAGCAAAACACAAAAGTCTGGGACGATATTAGGTCACCAAAGTCGTTTAGGACGAAATTGAGAAAAACCACTATAGTCAAGGACGATTTTAGGTATTAACTCTTTAATTAATGTAGTATACAAGTTTATATTATACTTTATTGTATTCGAATTAATTTAGAAAAATTAATCTAAGTAAAAGAAATTAAAATTAAAAATGTATTTATGAATATAGTGTTATTGAAATTATTTTATCCAATTGATTATGTTTCATATTTTGTCATAAGTATTTCAATCTTAACTATTATATAATCTATCAAAAAACATTCTTTATAATTTATAATGTATTTTGTATTCTAACATCATTTAATCTTCATTCCCGCTCAAATAATTTTTCTAAATCGGTCACTAGAACTCTAGAAGGAAAACGTAACCCGGTCCTTTGAGAAATATTCTCGGAACATCCAGCTGTTATTGCGGTATTTCCAATGATTAGTTTATTGGAAATAGAAACATTGGCGCCATATATATTATATAGTATTCTGCTAAATTGTCAGATTATCGCGGTGGTCGGAAAGACATGGAAGTTCAAAGATGGATCTGCTTTAGTAACGGCAAGACTGCGTTTGTGAGGATTGTTCATCCAGGCGGCCATGTTGAGCTTCACGACAGGCCGGTTCTTGCGTCTGAGATACTCAACAGAAATCCCAGAAGCTGTGTAGCCCATCCCAACATTTTCCGGCAGCCGTGGGCGGCGGCTGTCGTGGAACCGGAAACCACACTCATGCCTGGCCAGAAATTCTACGTCGTGCCCCAACACACCCTCCGCAGACTTCAGTCCCTTCTTGCATCGGAATCCTCTTCCCCCGGCGTGGTTCCGGCGGAATTCCCGACGCCTCAAAACAACACAGAAAAGGTTTCTACTTGCGGCGGCTTGTTGTTTCGCAGAAATGGTTCCTCTAAGTCGGATTCCGACGCGCCGCCCCCGAAGAGCAATGGATGCTTTGGACGCCGGCGGCGGCTAACGCGATCCAGAACCATTGCCAGGAGTGATCGCGATGATGATGAAATGATGTCTTCTTGGAGCAGCCTCGGATCTTCCGACATGAAAGCTCTTCGCAGAAACAAAGGCGACGCTCTGGATTCTACTTCGGCTGCTGCCAAATTATAGATACAACTTATCTAATACAATTAAATATGATATATTATCGTTCCCAGCTTAGAACAATAATTCTTCGCCTGACTCAATGTCACGATAACAAAAACTTACTCATTAAGAATTTTTCGAAGCATATATATTTTAGTAGGATAAGGTAATTGGGTTCAAGTTTAAATTTTGTGCCATATTTTACAATTTATGTCTAAAGACTTCAAATTTTAATATTTGTCCATTTTTGGTTTGGATAAATTTGATTGTATCACAAGCTCTATAAAGCGATAGTAAATTTTTGCCCGCACAAGTTTAGTTATTCAATAAATAGTATTTGAGGAAAGAAAGATTGTAAATTTTTTGTTCTCTAATTAAAAAAATAATAATAAAATATTTTACACTTACAATTTTATTGTAATTGGCACTCCAGACTGACAGAAAATCCAGAATGTTTTTTTCTTTTTTTCATTGATTCTTTGAGCGATAACCAAGATGGTTCAAGAACCAGAGTGCCCCTTCAGCTGCATTCTCTGCCGCCGCTTTCTTCATCGGAAACGGGTTGCTAAAACACACCAAAGTGGTCGCTTTATGTTCTCCTTTTATCTCTACCCTTACCTTGAACTTGAACCTGCCACCCACACATCCATCCAACATCTTCTTAAGGTTAGCGCACACACAATTCAACCAAAACCTTAAACTCACAAAATTTCATATTTTTTTAAGTAATGAGGAAAACGTAATTATTTTTAAGTAATGAGAAAAATATAATTACTATTTAAAAGTGTGTACCGAGTAAATCCTGCAACTTACGTTTTCTGGTGACTTGGACCTTCCTCACTGCAACAGTCAAAGACTGGTGGGTTCCAGCGACTGGCTGCACAGATCTCATACAACTCTGATCTTGCCATCCCTTTCAACGCACCTGATGATCAGTCATCAAAACATGGAAATGGTTGTCTTGGTTGGGGTTCAGCCTTTTAGAAGAATGGAAATGGTTGCCTTTTTTTTATCTTCTTTTATTCCAAACATACTAACTTTCACTTTTTACTCCTAATATTATACTTCCTCTCATAAATTCTTGATATTAACATTTGTTCTGAGACTCACATAATTAAAATATGTCACATTATGAGTAAAAGTGAGAAAGTACACATAATTCTTTTTGGTGCGTCAATGGAGTTGGAACCTCAAGATTAATAAACTCTTCTAGTAGCTATCTCTTTAGTATCTTTCTTCAACAAAACCGTGACACCGGTGGTCTAAAATCAAAATACCCCACGCATTACTTTGCCCCAAGTTTACAAAGAAATATGCACATTGATTACCTCCCCAGAAAACATGAGAATACACTTAGTACAACTCTTTTTATTTTGCTAAATTTCTTTTACAGTACTCCGTAATTTTGTGTGTGTGTGAGACAGTGATTCTAGTAGAAAAAATAAAAATCATTAAAAATAAATATCTCTCGTCTCTAGACTGAGATCTGCCATGGCTGCCAATAAGCTTTGGAATCAATTCTCACGAGAATCACGTATATACAGTAGTAGTTCTGGTTACTACCCCCAAAAATTCTCATTTTGTATTAATGGCCGGGATTATTTGTTGGGTAATATGGTTGAAAATTCCCGAAAATAATAATAATCCTACGGAAAGATTAATATTATATGGGAAAAACAGAAAATTGGGAAGGAAAGGGTTGAGTGTTTGGGTATAGGTTTAGCACGAGTTCGAACACAAGGTTCTTTTCCTTAAAACCTTATTTGCTACCTCCCACAAGTGCTAGGAGCGTTGTAGCCTAGGTTTCCCAGGATAAAACGTGCTACGATTCCTTGTTTAAGCACTTAAACAAGGAACCCGGCAAACAAAGCAAAGTAGAGAACACTAGTTGGTAAAGAAGAGAGTAGAAGTAGAGTTTTGGGAAGCTGAAAGCTACTGGAATTCCTTTCGTTTTTGTACTGTGTAAAATGCTACTGCTTCTACCTCTCTTTATATAGGGATGTTGGAGTGATAGCATTCAACATGGCCATTAAATTGGTGTTAAAATCAATTATGTAACACCTGTAACGGTCACCACTAAGTAGGATTAAACTCAGAATTTAAAAATTGGAATTAAAACAGTATTAATTTCGTAACAGATGAGTTTAATCTTCTGCACTTTCGGGTTTCAGACCGTTGGGTTGCAGGTTCACACGAGAGCACACGGACCAGTCAACACGAGAGTACATCTCTCGTGTGCACTGTGGTGCAACCCGAGAGTGCACTACTCTCGTGGTCACAGATGCACGAGAGTTGTGCTCTCGGTGCACCACAACCTCTCGTGTGCACTGTGGTGCAACCCGAGAGTGCACTACTCTCGTGGTTACAGATGCACGAGAGTTGTGCTCTCGGTGCACCACAACCTCTCGTGCTACACACGAGAGTACCAGATGAAAAATGATACCGAAGTTAGGCATAACTTAGCCCGCAAGGCCAGCCCATTTTCGGACGACATTCGTGCCTGCAGGTGCCGGCGAGCTCGGGTTTTGATGTCCTCTAGTTGGATTTTGATTTGCACCCCCCCCCCCCCCTGCGCGAGAGAGCCTCTATGCTATACAATTCTACAAGCTTGAAAAGAGCTCATGTATATAAGGGGGGCAAATCTTGTTTCCAAACCAATGTGGGACAAAGTCCTACATTTTCCCATCATTTCCCAACTTAAATGGGTCTACTTTGAGAATCAATATCTCATTCACCCATTATCCGTTTTGAGCGTACAATATATCAATCTCTTCGTCTCACTACGAAGAACCCGAATCCACTTTGACCCGACCCAAATTGGAAGTGGACCCCACTGATAATTGTACCACAAAATAGCCACTTAATATGTCATTTTATGCCATTTTAAGCTAATTTTTCCAACAATCCCCCACATGAATGAAAATTGATTTTCGGGGTAGTTTTTAAACGGAAACAACTGTGTTCAACGGTCGATCCCTGCATAGGATAGGTAGGGTCACACCCTTTGAACCTTCCCTCGTGAAGATACATTTACTCTACTAGCTGTACGGTAGAGCGCGATGTCTTTGAACCGACTGCCGTTTGTGTAGACGATGACATATCTCACACAGGAACCTCCCAACCATGCTTTGTTCTCATGATTGTGCCCTTTTTGGTCGTGGGTCACCATTCCTGGTTCTGCAAGAGTTTGTGAAGAATTGTGCCCGTCAATTCTCCTTTGAAGCGACCCTTACTTCTCTCTCACATAGGTGATTCTATCCCGAGTATCCCGCATACTCACATATGTCAACCGACATTCGAATCACTAAAGCATTTAACATGCTAACCTTGTGCGGGAGTCACTGTTTCTAACGAGGAGTGGTAGGGGATCCGAGACCCCCACAGTGACACGCTCCGTTCCATAATTTAGTTGTCCCATTGAACCTAGGTGCCAGCTAGGTTGGGTGTCCACTATAGAACTTTATACCAAGGGCTTTAGACCCATTCCTCGTCTCAACTTCTCCACAGCTACTCTACATAACCCTTTGGTTAGCGGATCCGCTATATTGTCTTCTGACTTTACGTAGTCAATCGAGACAACACCAGTTGTGAGAAGTTGTCTAATGGTATTATGTCTACGACGCACATGTCTAGACTTACCATTATACATATGATTCTGTACTCGTCCAATTGCAGCTTGACTATCACAATGCACACACATTGGAGGTACAGGTCTTTCCCAATTAGGAATATCCTCTAAAAAATGGCGTAGCCATTCAGCCTCTTCACAACATTTGTCCAAGGCTATCAGCTCAGATTCCATCGTGGATCTAGCTATCACGGTCTGTTTAGAGGATTTCCATGCAACGGCTGCACCGGCTAGTGTAAACACGTAGCCACTCGTGGACTTGGAGTCCTTAATATCGGATATCCAGCTAGCGTCGCTATACCCTTCAAGTACAGCAGGATATCTCCCATAGTGCAGTCCAAGGTCTCGAGTATACCTTAAGTATCTCAGAACCTTCACTATTGCTGTCCAGTGCATGGCACCGGGGTTACTCGTATATCTACTGAGTTTACTAACCGCAAAGGCAATATCCGGCCTAGTACAGCTCATTAGATACATCAAACTACCAATAACCCGAGCATATTCTACTTGAGAAATACACTCTCCGTGGTTCTTGGTTAGATGAACGCTTCGATCTAATGGCGTCCTAGTCCCTTGATGATTATCCTTGTTAAATTTTTCAAGGATTTTATCAATATAATGTGATTGGCTTAACACCAGACCATCAGGTCTTCTAATGATTCTAATCCCGAGGATTAAATCAGCCAAACCCATATCCTTCATGTCAAATCTCGTATTTAACATGTTTTTGGTAGACTTGATCATTCGATCGTTATTACCAATGATGAGCATGTCATCTACGTATAAACAAAGAATGACATAACAGTCTATCGTTTCCTTAACGTAGACACATTTGTCACTTTCGTTTATTTTAAACCCATTAGTTAACATCGCATGGTCAAACTTCTCGTGCCATTGCTTAGGCGCTTGTTTTAAACCATATAGCGATTTAACCAATTTACACACTTTCCTTTCTTGGCCCGGAACCACGAACCCTTCGGGTTGTTCCATATAGATTTCCTCATCTAGTTCGCCATTTAGGAAAGCGGTTTTAACGTCCATTTGATGAACTTCCAAATTCCGCAGCGCGGCTATAGCAAGTATCATTCTAATGTAATTTATTCTCGTCACGGGAGAATACGTGTCGAAGTAATCAAGGCCCTCGCGTTGCCTGTAACCCTTGATTACAAGCCTAGCCTTATACTTCTCGATGGAACCATCGGGTTTCATCTTCCTTTTAAGGACCCACTTGGATCCTAAGGGTTTACTACCCGGAGGAAGATCAACAAGTTCCCAAGTGTGATTCTGTAAAATAGAATCCACTTCACTTTTAATAGCCTCTTTCCACATTGGTCCTTCTGTAGAAGTCACGGCTTCTCCGTACGTTCGAGGCTCGTTTTCTATCAAACAAGATAGAAAATCGGGTTCATTTTCTAATAAACAAGTTAGAGTACTCGAATCATACTCCAACAAGTAAGTTAGAAAATCAAGACCGAATGATTTTCCAACTCTCGCCCGCTTACTGCGTCTTGGCTCGAGCTCGGGTTCTCTCTCGGATTCCCCACTATCATTATCCATAGCTTCGTCAAACGTTCGTTTTGACGAACTCATTGGACCTACAAGGAAATACATTTTCAAAGAAAGATGCATTCCTTGATTCTATTATCGTGTTCTCGTGTACGTCCGGATTATGGGACTCGTGTACTAAGAACCGATAAGCACTACTATTATGTGCATAGCAAATAAAGATACAGTCCACCGTCTTAGGACCTATCTTTACTTTCTTAGGTGTTGGCACCAAAACTTTGGCAAGACACCCCCACACTTTCAGGTACCGGTAGGAAGGTTTCCTACCGTTCCACAGCTCATAAGGAGTCTTATCAAGCTTCTTGTGGGGTACCTTATTTAAAAGGTAATTACTTATCAAAATAGCCTCACCCCACGCGTCTTGAGGTAAGCCCGAACTTATAAGCATCGCATTCATCATATCTTTCAATGTACGATTCTTTCATTCGGCAACACCGTTCGATTGAGGTGAGTAAGGTGCAGTACGCTCGTGTATTATACCTACACTCGCACAGAAGTCACCAATAGGTGCTTCGTACTCACCACCTCGATCGCTTCTAACTTTCTTAATCTTACGATTAAGTTGGTTTTCAACTTCATTCTTATAAAGAATGAATTTTTCCAAGGCTTCATCTTTGCTTTTAAGCAAATACACATAGCAATAACGTGTGCTATCGTCGATAAACGTGATAAAATATTTATTACCACCTCTCGTTTGTATCGATCTAAAATCGCACAAATCACTATGGATTAATTCTAGTGGTTCAGTTTCCCTTTCAACCGATTTGAAAGGTACTTTTGTTAATTTTGCCTCAACACAGATTTCACATTTGTTATTTGTGTTAATTTGAAAATTAGGAATATGGTCCATGTTAATTAATCTACGTATAGAATTATAATTAACGTGACCTAGTCTACCATGCCACAAATTGGAAGACTCAAGCAAGTAAACGGAATTAACTTTGCTCTTATTCATGATAATAGGCATTACATTGAGCTTAAAAAGCCCATCAGTTACATAACCTTTGCCTACAAACATTCCTAACTTAGACAAAACAACCTTGTCTGACTCGAACACCATGCGAAAGCCATGCTTGTTCAACAGTGAGCCAGACACCAGATTCTTTCTCAGCTCTGGAACATACAGCACGTTGTTCAACGTCAGTTCCTTCCCGGAAGTCATATTCAGAACCACCTTGCCCACGCCTTCCATAGCAGACTGAGCAGAGTTTCCCATCCAAACCTTCTCGCCCTCAACGGTCTCAAAGGTGTTGAACATTTCTCGGTTGCAACACAAGTGCCTTGTTGCACCAGTGTCGATGAACCACTCTCGTGGGTTAGAGTCCACGAGGTTCACCTCGGTCACCATAGCCGAAAGGCTAATCTCGACCTCCTTCTGATTGCTTTCCTCAACCATGTTGGCTTCAGAACTCTTGTTCTTCTTCTTTGGAACTTTGCACTCAGAGGACTTGTGGCCAGTCTTGCCACAATTAAAGCATTTTCCATGAAATTTCTTCTTGGTAATGCCTCCTTTCGGACCTAGCTTTTGCTTGTCCTTCTTGTTCTTCTTGGAGTTTTTAGCATGCTCCACAACAGTGGCTTTAGCACCAATAGTGACAGAATTTCTTCCATCATTCGTCATGTTCCCCTCCTCAATTCGGAGTCGCTGGATCAGGTCCTCCAGGTTCATTTCCTTTCGCTTATGCTTAAGGTAATTCTTGAAGTCCTTCCACCCTGGAGGCAGCAAGTGGATAACAGATCCCACTAGGAACGCTTCACTCAACGTCATGCCTTCGTCACGGATTTCATCAAAGATTAGTTGTAAATCTTCAACCTGACTTAGCACGGTTTTGGAATCAACCATTTTGAAGTCAAGGAATCGGCCAACCACAAATTTCTTTGCGCCGGCATCCTCACTTCGGTATTTATGATCCAAAGCTTCCCACAGCGCTTTCGCTGTGCCAATCTTGCGATATACATCGTATAACGCATCACACAATACATTTAGGATATAGTTTCAGCATAGGAAGTCCGAATCCTTCCAATAGCCAACTGCCATCACGGATTGGGCATCCTGTTCCCTTAGTTCGGGAACCTTCTCGGTCAAAAATCTCGCCAAGCCGAGAGTTGCTAGGTAGAACAACATCTTTTGTTGCCCCCTTTTGAAATTCGATCCAATACTGGTGAATTTCTCCGGTCTTTCGGCCGAACCACTGGGTACCGTAGGTACCCCGGTACCCGAGTCATGGGAATATATCCCTCAGTGCTCCCACCATCTTGTGAACCAACGTTCACTGGTATAGCCTGGGAATTAGCAACATTATTGCCATTCCCACCACTGTTGTTCTCAACAACATTCTCCTCCCCGAGAGCTGGCAAAACTGGATTCTTCATTTCTTCTAGGAAATTAGAGATGAACAACCAACGGGAAACGGATATAAGGTTTTAAGATTGTTGGATAATATGGTTGAAAATTCCCGAAAATAATAATAATCCTACGGAAAAATTAATATTATATGGGAAAAACAGAAAATTGGGAAGGAAAAGGTTGAGTGTTTGGGTATAGGTTTAGCACGAGTTCGAACACAAGGTTCTTTTCCTTAAAACCTTATTTGCTACCTCCCACAAGTGCTAGGAGCGTTGTAGCCTAGGTTTACCAGGATAAAACGTGCTACGATTCATTGTTTAAGCACTTAAACAAGGAACCCGGCAAACAAAGCAAAGTAGAGAACACTAGTTGGTAAAGAAGAGAGTAGAAGCAGAGTTTTGGGAAGCTGAAAGCTACTGGAATTCCTTTCGTTTTTGTACTGTGTAAAATGCTACTGCTTCTACCTCTCTTTATATAGGGATGTTGGAGTGATAGCATTCAACATGGCCATTAAATTGGTGTTAAAATCAATTATGTAACACCTGTAACGGTCACCACTAAGTAGGATTAAACTCAGAATTTAAAAATTGGAATTAAAACAGTATTAATTCCGTAACAGATGAGTTTAACTTAGCCCGCAAGGCCAGCCCATTTTCGGACGACATTCGTGCCCGCAGGTGCCGGCGCACGCGAGCTCGGGCTTGATTTCAAGCCTTTTTGATGTCCTCTAGCTGGATTTTGATTTGCACCCCCCCCCCCCCCGCGCGCGCGCGCGCGAGAGAGAGCCTCTATGCTATACAATTCTACAAGCTTGAAAAGAGCTCATGTATATAAGGGGGGCAAATCTTGTTTCCAAACCAATGTGGGACAAAGTCCTACATTTTCCCTTCATTTCCCAACTTAAATGGGTCTACTTTGAGAATCAATATCTCATTC
This sequence comes from Ipomoea nil, assembly GCF_001879475.1. Classification (NCBI taxonomy): domain Eukaryota; kingdom Viridiplantae; phylum Streptophyta; class Magnoliopsida; order Solanales; family Convolvulaceae; genus Ipomoea; species Ipomoea nil. The sequence continues at coordinate 975,729 of NW_017616542.1, forward strand.
ACCCATTATCCGTTTTGAGCGTACAATATATCAATCTCTTCGTCTCACTACGAAGAACCCGAATCCACTTTGACCCGACCCAAATCGGAAGTGGACCCCACTGATAATTGTACCACAAAATAGCCACTTAATATGCCATTTTATGCCATTTTAAGCTAATTTTTCCAACATTATTTACAATTCAATTTTATATCATATTTCATTGAGTATTAATGTATAAAATTTATATATTTAAAATTTATATTTTTAAATAACATTTTAAAAAAAAAAACAAACTATAAATATTAGGCTAAAGTGTCATCATCTCACACCATGAAACATTTCTGATTATTCATGCTGCACCATATAAATTTTTACAGGTTCTACAGGTTACCAGCAATAATATTTTGCTCATATGAAATTTTTTATTAATTTTTTTGGGTATTTTTCTTTTTTCGCCTTCATATTTTTTTTTCGTATTTTTTTTTTCGAAACGTATAGGTCTGTTATGCGTTTTTCGCTTCTCGTTTCTCCGATCAGGCCTGCTTTGTTTAGGTCTGCTCTGCGGAGTTTGGTATCGGAGAAACGAGAATGGGAAAAGAAGAAAAATATCGAAAAAAATTAATAAAAAATTTCTAGACGAAAAAAAAAATTATGATTTATGACTCTAAAAATCATGGTGCGACATGAATGATAAAAAATGATTCATGGTGTGTGATGACACTTTAGCCTAAATATTATGGAGTATAAAATATATTTTTTAAAAAATTAGTCTGACCAATAAACAATAACAAGGATAAAATAGTTGAAAATTTGTAAATCTACCATTTTGAGTTCAAATAGAGATTCGTATTTGAGCCAACGTCTTTACATTTGAATTTGGATGAACGAAATTAAAACATAAAAAGAACTAGGGGTGAGAAAAAATACTGAACCGTCCAAATATTTTAATTTTTGGTTCCGCTTCTGTTATTAAGGTGAAAGATTCAATTATCGATTTTTCAAGAGAAAATCAAAAATTAATTTAGAGAAAAAAAAAATTTAACTTCATCTCATTTATATTTTGCAAGTCCATAGTCTATCACATTAATTTTAATCGCTTATCGAATTGCATTGCATTTATTAACCACATAATATTTAAAAATAGTTAATTTATATCTGACTAAAATACTATTGTACTTCAGAGGGGTTGATGACATTAATTTAAATTGATTATAAATACTAAGATGTTTTTTTTTCCTTTAATAATTTAGTCATTTAGCATTAGCTAGTCAAATAAATAAAACAAATTCAGCTATTTTATTTAAAAAAATTGATACTTTCAAAAAAAAAATTGATTATATTTACCTGATCGGGACCAAAAACCGTCAATTTTTATTATATCAGTTATGAAAATTGGTCAATCGATTTTTAGTCAATTATGAAGGTTCATTTCAAATTTTGAGTATTTTATTTATTAATTAGAATTTATTAATTAGAAATAGACCGAAACCAACGGATACTCACCCCTGATAGAACCAATCATTCTAAATCATTTTTCATTCAGTCCCATTGATTAAACAAAAAAAAATTGATGTACGAGAAGACTTTTTTCTTTAAAATTACCACAATTAAATGTTGTAAAAAGTATAAATCATAAAGATCAGAAAAGAACTAAAAATGAGGTTTTCATAAAAAAAAAAAGAGAGAGAGAGAAGGGGCGTACAGGGACCAACAGAGTATTGATATATGTGGTTGGAGTAAGTTGCCAATTACCTGCGGTGTTGGGTTTAGGCACGGCTTCTCCGGCGGCCGCCTCCTTCTCGATACCGCCACCGTCTTCAATGGCCGGCGGCGCAGAGCCACCCGTTGGCTTCTTCTCCGGCTGGTTTCCGCTCCAGAGAATGAACTCCTCATTCTCAACTACTTCTCCATTATCCATATCGATCTCTTCCCAACAGGCCAGGCGCAGAGAGAGAGAGAGAGAGAGAGAGAGACGGAGAGAGGTATTGTGATGCTAAAATGGCGAATATATATATGAAGAAGGGTAGAGATTAGATATGAACAAGCGATTTAATGGGGCTGCGTATTCTGCACTTTTGAAAGCTATATTTAGGTAATCTAGTGCGAGAATTACCTGTGACGGGACTCGACATTGGAAGAAAATTTTATATTACGTCTACTCTAATTCTTCAGTTTTTTTCTTTAAAATTTTTTAATTAGTTATGGTAAGCATAATCCGAATAAAAAGTGGTCCAATAATACCACCGGGTGAAATTGTGCCGTGAGTTTTAAATTCAAATTACAATTTACAGGGCGCTTGGTTGGAGAGGAGAAATTATGTGGGAATGAAATTACAATTCAATAGGCGATGAATTATTGAGAATAAAATGGGAATTTAAATTTCAGTATTTGGTTTACAAGAATAGAATTATTGAGAATTTTTGGTATACATAAGAATTAAAAGGTAATAAGTAGTATAAATTCAAAATATCCATTCTTATTGTTAAGCATTAATTTTAGATTGAGTTAATACCCAAAATGGTCCTCGACTAGAGTGGTTTTTCTCAATTTCGTCCTAAATGACTTTGGTGACCTAATATCGTCCCAGACTTTTGTGTTTCGCTCAATTTAGTCCCAGACTTCTGTGTTTTTGCTCAATTTAGTCCATCATTTGTTATTCTGTCCATTTAGTGTTAAATAAATAGACAATTCAGTAATTTTAATATTGACATCTCTTTACTCATAGACATGTGAACTGTGAAATCCTTTTTTTTTTTTTACGAATTACTCCCAGAATTACTCCTAAAACTGCGAATATAAAATTTGATTTGCAGGTTCGGGAGTAATTCTGGGTGTAATTCGTACAAGAAAGGGAAATTTCACACTTCACAAGTTGAAAGTAAAGAGATATCAATATTGACATTACTGAATTGTCCCTTAATTTAACACCAATTTGACGGAATAACAAATGAGGGACTAAATTGAGCGAAACACAAAAGTCTGGGACGATATTAGGTCACCAAAGTCGTTTAGGACGAAATTGAGAAAAACCACTATAGTCGAAGACGATTTTGGGTATTAACTCATTTTAGATTAAAAAGGGAATGGGTAATTTTGACTCATCACTATCTTCTTTTCTTCCTAAAATCCCAGGGGAGACATGAGATTTTAATCCATGAAAATGGGGAAATTGCAATTCCTTTTAACCAAACAAGAGAATTTTGTGGCCTTTGAAATTAGGTGGGAATTAAGTGGGAAGGGAATTTAAATTCCCTTCAACCAAACACCATGTTAATGTTCTACTTGATTTTAAAATAAATATTACCGAATCAATTAATTAAGTAATTTAATTAGCAGAATTAAATAACAAAATATAAAGGCTAAAAATTAAATCAAGTACATCAAAATTGATCACGCAGTTCGGAGCACTTCTCCTACATCTACGAGGCAACTCACGTCTGTCCAATCCACTAAATGTTCACCAAAATTTACAAGGGTACAACCTTCTTAACATCCTCCACAGGATAGTACGTTCATGCCTTTATTGACCTCAATTATTGATGTTGCTGAACCAAGTACAGACTGACTTTGCTAGAAGAAATCTCACTTTCAAACCAATATATAAACTTGATTTAGAACTGTAGAGTGTTTAGAAATTATGTCTCTTAAAATAGCCTGAGAGTTCGTAATTTTAAATAGGGAAAATGACACTTTTTCTCCCTGAGTTATATACTTATAGCACTTTTCCCCCCTCAATTATTTAGGTAAGCACATTAGCCCCTTCAATTATTCTAAAAGTGGTGTTTTTTCCCCCTAATATATTAAATTGACATTTATACCCTTAAAATAAACATTTTATTTATTTTACTTCTCCAACAAATTATTGCGTATACGTAGGATGACCACGATTCCGTTCGAACTGAATCGGACACTATATCAATCGAATTAAAAGTTTTCGGTTATGATTCAGATCTAGAACCCAATATTTGGATTTCAATTTATTAAAATTATGAATCAAAAAAATTAGATCCTGAACCGTGAACCGGCGGTTCCGGACCCGATTCGCGATTTTGAACCGTTTTTATTTTAAAATTTTTATTTTTATTTTTATTTTAAAAATAGTCTAAATTCAACAATAAATGTATTTTATTTTTTCAGTTCGGAACATGAACCGTCCGTTCCGGGATTTTAATAAACTCTAAATATCGAGTTTCGATTCTAAATTGTAATTGGAATATTTCAGTTTGGTTGCTATAGTGTTTATTTGGTTTGAACCAAATTATGGTCATAATTTGTTGGAGAAGAAAAATAAATAAAATATTTATTTTAAGGGTAAATGTGTCCATTTAACATTTTAGAGGAAAAAACAGTCACTTGAATAATTGAGGGGGGAAAAACGCTATAAGTATATAATTCAGGGAGAAAAAGTGCCATTTTCCCTTTTAAATAAGAAAGTTTCCTTTTTATAATGATCACTCCTTCAACTAACTCCACCAAAACAATAGCCATCCACTTATTTTGCAATAATCCTCCACCACATCAATTATGCTAACTTCATAGTGACAAACCTCCACCACATAAATTATGCTAATCTTCATAGTGATAAATCACCACCACACGAATGATACTGATTCCATACTTTTTATACTGCCTCATTGGCTATGCCAACGTACACTTTTTTTTTTTATGTACACACTTTTTTTAGAACTCACATGATAAAAATTTCATATCATTGTTTGTCACATCATGATGTAAAAGTAAGGGAGTAGAATTTGAAAGTACATGTAGTAGAACTCAAATTAAAATAAGAAATTGGTTTTAGAATATTTAGATTGAAACTATATTAGAATTAAAATGATACTTTAGTATTGTTAAAATGAAACTAGTGTGTGTGAAAAATGAAACTAACAAATCGAGCTCATTCAACAATCTATTGTCAAATGAAACTGTAGTATAATTAAAATTGTACTTTAATGTTGTTAAAATGAAACTAGTGTATGTGGAAAATTAAACTAAAATTAAGAACTATACAATAACATATATTGTCAAATGAACGTGAAGTGTAATTAAAACAATACTTGCATTATTATAATTAAACTAGTGTGTGTGGAATATGAAACAACAAAATAAAGTTCATAAAATAATGTATATTGTCAAATGAAACTGTAGTATAATTAAAATAATACTTTAATCTTGTTATAATGAAACTAGTGAGTGTGAAAAATAAAATTGAAAAACAGAACAATATTTTCAAATGAAACTAAAGTATTTTTTTTTTTTGAATGCAATGAAACTAAAGTATAATTAGAATGATACTTACTTTATTGACCACTTTACTACATGGACCATGATCCACGGTAAAATTTGCCCTATGTCTATCTACATCTACAATCTACAATACATACATATACAATACATACAATACAATATATATATATATATATATATATATATATATATATATAAAATAAATAAAATTCTAATAAGAGCCAATAATGTTAGGCCCTTAACTGGAACAAAAAATGTCGGTACAATTGTTTCTTAAAATGAATGATTCATATTATTTTGATTTTAGTATTTTTTTTAATGATTTTCCTTATTTACCCTCTATTATATTATTTTCTTCCCTTAAATAACCTAAATTCCGTTAGTATAAATTTTAGTAACGGAATATTCCGTTAACTATTTATTATTTTTAACTTACTCATTAATTTATATAAGAAAGGTCTTAGGTTCGAACCCCATCACAATTAGAGTTGGAATAATTGGTAAACAATAATACAAATATGTTAAAATGTATTAAAAAAATATATAATATAAAATTTAACATAAACTTTGGTCAAATAATTAGTCCGACTAAATACATAACATTCAAAGTTAAGCATCAAAGATTATAAATCAAGAACTTTAAAAATCATTTAAAAGAGGTTAAGTTTTTTTTTTTTTTTTTTTTTTGTTTAATTATTCATTTTTTGATTATTTAGATCAGAACCAAACTTAATATTTCAATTATATTTTTGCATTATTGGTATGATTTAGGTCGTTATGGTATTAATATTTTTTTTATGTATTTTTATAAGGGTACAATTGTACAAATATTATACTATTATTTTTTTATCAGACAAAATTATTCTTACATCATTGTCAGACATGCACGACCTAAGTACAAAGTTATTGATCATAAATACAATTACACATGAACTCGGTAGGACCATTTTTCAAAGAATTGACAATGTTGACATCCTACTGGCTCCAATTGAACAAGTCTACGCATCAGAATTAACTTCAAAAGAAATATGTAAGTTAATTTTTACCATATCATTATAACAATATTTATTGTAACTATATATTTTGAATTATTTATTATCATTCTCTATTGACAGTAATTGTAACAATTGTCATTGACAAACTCTCAAAACAAATTGTCTCAACAACGAATGTAAATTTAAAAAAAAAAATCAATGATATCATTATTGTTGATGAAAAGTATGTACGTCAATTTATTACTCTTATTAAATTAAATAAATTAGTAGCTACAACAAAAAATAATACATATGCATTTAATTAATTTCGAATTAGATGTCTATAATGCCTTTATTTAAAAAATTATTCATTATAAAATTTTTAAAAGAGATATAATTTCATTCTTTATATTATCTTTATTTTCTATAATTCAAAGATTATTACCTTCAAATTTATTAATTTATTATATTACTATATTGTCCATTGTCTTCTTTTTACATTATCTTGTAATTAAATATCAAAGTTATAATACAAAATATGTTATATATATTTATTTACTAAGTATTTTATACAAATACAATAAATATTAATATTTTGTTTCATACTTTCACATGATAACCTACGACACACATTTCACAATGCATGAAACATGTAGGGGAAAAACTACAACTACCAAATATCAATAAGTACTTGTAAGATAAATAGTTAATAATACAACTAAGATCACATCATATACACAACAACGCAAATCTAAAGCTTACTACACCATAATCTCATTGCACGATGAATCCATCTATGCTATACCACCAGTAACCCAATTGCACATGTCACACTACCAATAAAAAAAATAATAAAAAAATAAAAAAGAGAACATGTACTGGAGATGAAGACAATGATAATGCTACCCAAAAGATAATTAAGAAGAATTAGAGAAATTTAAACCAAAAGTAGTATTTATTTAGACTATCATTTTTAGACTAAGTATTTAGACTAGCGTTATTACAAAGTTGTAAATATTTATTTTAGAGACAATATAATCAATCTCTCATATATTATATTACATTTATATACTTTAAATTATCGATTTAAATAAATAAATTCAACATTTAATTTATTTAACTATGCATGAATATCTTCGATATAATATTACATTGATATAATTTAAAATACTTATTTAAAAATAATCATTCGGCACTATTCCATTTGCGCACTTAAAATTAGTATAAAAATAAAAGTTGAAAATAAAAAATAGGAGTATACATGCCATTTTCCCCTCACAAAAAAAATCGATTAAGCCGCCCAATGGCCCAAAATAAGAAAACCATCTCCCGCCCGCCCGGAGGCTGGAGGCACACTAAAACCTCCATTCTCTTATTGCTGCCTCTACTGTTGAAGTGGGGAAACTGCTGAGCTTCAAACTTAGAGATTCTAATCTCTCAATTCATAATAGGTCCGTTTCTTCGCCATTTACTACATTCATTTTGCTTCGTTAATTTTTCTCAGGTTTTTTTTTTTTTTTTTTTTTTTGGGTCGAGATCTCGATTAGGGTTTTAGGTCACTCTAAATTGGCAAGTCAATTTCACCATGTATTTTCACCACCTGTACAATGACTGTATATGTATGTATTTGTTCTTGTTGTTTGGTGTTAATTCTCTTCATGTATTTGGTTTCAGGGGTTCGAGAATGAAAGTTGATCCGGGGTCCGCTGACTTACTTCATTTATCCCGATTTCAATGCAAAAGAAGAAAGGTTTCTCTTCATGGAGCAGTTTCGGGCCAGGTTTGCCCCGAGACTGAAGCTTCTTTGCCTACTCTACATTCTGCTGATTATTTTACGATACCTTGCTTGAGCGAATTGGCTGTTAGGGAGTTTACTAGTCCCGGTTATTGCAGTAGAGTTGTAGATTTTACTGTTGGAAGGGTTGGTTATGGATGTATTAGATTTATTGGGGAGACTGACATAAGAGGGCTGGATTTGGATCACATTGTTAAGTTTAGGCGGCACGAAGTGGTTGTTTATGAGGATGAAAGTTCCAAGCCTGCAGTTGGTATGGGACTTAACAAGCCTGCTGAAGTAACTCTGTTACTGAAACTAAGGTCCTTAATACAAAATATTGAAGATTCATCAAGAAAAATCCTAGAGAATTTGCAACTAAAAACAAAGAGGCAAGGAGCACAGTTCATTTCATTTGACAGCTCAACTGGTGAATGGAAATTCCTGGTTCAACATTTTAGCAGATTTGGTTTGAGTGACGATGAAGAAGAAGATATTGCTATGGATGATGTGTCTCCAGAATGTCAAGATCCTTTGGATATGAATGGACGTGAACTTTCCGATATCAATGAAGAAACCTCCTTGGTTGACCCAACACTCCTCTCCCATTCTCTTCCAGCTCATCTGGGGCTTGATCCCGTGAAGATGAAAGAAATGCGAATGTTGATGTTTCCATCTGAGGAAGAGAATTTAGATGATTATAGTGGTATGCCTTCACATTGTAGACCACGCTTCAATAAAGAATCCTCAAGATCACCATTGCAGTTGCAGCATGTTTCACATGCAACAGTCCAGAAAAGTAGCCCCCCATTGATTCGCAAGACACCTTTAGCTCTTATTGAATACAATGTTGGTAGTTTTGGCTCAGGCACTCCTGGTTCTATTTTGATGGCACAACAAAACAAGGGGGTGCTCTTAAAGAAAACAAATGCTGAAGGATTTAGGCTGGATGCCAAGCAGCAAACTCCTGTAACTGGTAGTCTTTCTCACAATGTGGTTGATGCTGCACTGTTTATGGGTAGATCATTTCGAGTAGGATGGGGGCCTAATGGCATCCTTGTTCATTCTGGTGCACCAGTTGGAGCTAGTGAATCTATAATATCTTCTGTAATCAACTTCGAAAAAGTTGCAATTGACCAAGTGGCAAGAGATGAAAATAACAAAGTCAGGGATGAACTTATAGATTTTTGTTTTGCTTCCCCTCTGAATCTCCACAAGGAAATAAATCATGAAACAAAAGAGGTTGAGGTGGGGCAGTGCAGCTTAAAGCTTCAAAGGCTTGTATGTGATCGTTTGATCCTTTCAGATGTTTGCCGGAGCTATATTGAAATTGTTGAGAAGCAACTGGAGGTTCCTGGATTGTCATCCTCTTCTCGTATTGTATTGATGCACCAAGCAATGGTCTGGGAACTAATTAAAGTTCTCTTTTCTTCTAGGCAAGTGAGCGGGAAACCAAAATCTCTGGAAGGTGATAGTGAGGAAGATATGATATTTGAAGGGAAAGAAAGCGCATCAGATATAGACACAGAGGCACTCCCACTGATTAGAAGAGCAGAATTCAGTTATTGGTTGCAGGAGAGTGTTTGTCACCGGGTTCAGGAGGAAGTGAGCTCCTTGAATGAGTCAAGTGAGCTACAACACATATTCTTGCTGCTGACAGGCCGACAGCTAGATGCTGCCGTGGAGCTTGCTGCTTCTAGAGGAGATGTTAGATTGGCATGTCTTCTGAGCCAAGCTGGTGGCTTTACAGACAACCGCTCTGATATTGCTAGACAGCTTGAGCTTTGGAGCAGAAATGGATTGGACTTTAATTTTATCGAAGCAGAAAGAGTTAGACTTCTTCAGTTGCTTGCTGGCAACATCCATTTGGCATTACATGATGTAAATATAGACTGGAAAAGATTTTTGGGACTGTTGATGTGGTATCATCTTTCACCTGATACTTCATTGCCTATTGTTTTCCGCTCATATCAACAACTTCTCAATGACGGCAAAGCTCCATGTCCTGTGCCTATTTACATTGATGAAGGACCAGTAGAAGAGTCTCTGAACTGCCACAAAGAGGAAAAGTTTGACCTAGCTTATTATCTTATGCTACTTCATGCCAATCAAGAAATTGATTTTGGTGTTTTAAAGGCAATGTTTAGTGCCTTTGCATCAACAAATGATCCACTTGACTACCATATGATTTGGCATCAACGAGCAGTTCTAGAAGCAGTTGGTGCTTTCAGTTCTAATGATCTTCATGTTTTAGACATGGGACTTGTTTCCCAACTGCTTTGTCTTGGGCAATGTCATTTGGCCATCTATGTGGTGCTGCACATGCGATATCGTGAAGATTACCCATATTTACATGCCACCGTGATAAGGGAAATCCTTTTCCAATATTGCGAAACTTGGAGTTCTCAGGATTTGCAATGGCAGTTTATTGAGGGCTTGGGCATTCCTTCACCATGGTTACATGAGGCACTGGTAAGTAACTGTCCTTATATTGAACTTGTAATTTTTCACACTAATAACTCGTCATTTTATTCAATGGACCATGATTCTTGTTAATAGTTGCAGTAGTGTATCACTGCTCTCTCTTCTTGCATTAGAATATCTACTATTACTTTTCATGTTGAAATTTATTTAATCCAATTTTAAGCATGGACATTCCTTGAGATCCTCTGGTTACCAAGTATTTTGTATCCGATTTCATGATTTTAATCTGATTAAGATTGTGATTTTTCATTTCCAAATGCAGGCAATGTATTCCAATTATTATGGTGATTACTCAAAATCTCTAGAACACTTTATTGAGTGTGGAAACTGGCAGAAGGCACATACCACTTTCATGACTTATGTTGCTCATTCTCTCTTTTTATCAGGTAGATCTTGTTTATTATTTACTTGTGTGTTAAAAGAAATAGTTGCTTGACTATATTCCTGAGATTAATTTAATTAATGCTTTTATGCACTATCGACATGAGTGCTTATTCAACCCACTATTGTTATTGACTCGGTGACTCCATATATACTAATAAAGAGAAGCTGTAGATGCATATTGTTGTTAACCTCTCTTATGTTTGAATTTGGTTCCTTTTAGGGGAGCACTCTGAGATATGGAGACTCACGACCTCCATGGAGGACTTTAAAGCAGAGATTGAAGATTGGGACTTAGGAGCTGGAATATATTTATCATTCTATTTTCTAAGAAGTTCATTGCAGGAAGAGAATGATGCAATGAATGAACTGGTATGCATATAAAGTTGTGTTTAATGATTTTTATATGTGTTTCTGCTATATTATTATTATAAGCTTTTAGTCACCTTATTGCTTTCCATTGTTCCCCGTCCTTGTTATAGAAGTTACACCTGGCAATCAACTGACGAATGGCACATTTATAATGGCAGGATTCTCTGGAGAAGAAAAATGATGCATGTGCAGAGTTCATTAGTCACTTAAATGAGTCTCTGGCTGTTTGGAGTAGCAAACTACCCGTGGATGCAAGGTATGACACCAATTATATTTGCTGTGGGACTATGACTTGTATACTTGGAGCTTCTTTTCAACTTTTCATTGACACTTCACTAGTTCACTTCCATAGTCTAGCAACTTGTGTTTTTTGACTAGGTAAATATTTTATACAATGCACCCAAAATAGGTGCAAGTGTGCAACCGTAGTACAAAGACTGGTTCAGCTCCCCTAATTCTAACCTTACCCATCATCTATTTCCATAAAACTTAACAAGAAAGGGCACGCACATCAGAACATATACCTTTCCATGAATCAATGTATGAATGCCTATAATGCAGTGTTCCAATCCTGTTCCTATAGACCTCGTAGCTTCTTTTTATTCCTATAACCTTCTCTTTATAGCCAAAACCAGTTCACTTCTTGCTTTGTGCTTTGCTGTGTCGTCTGCTGCCATTCACTTGGTTAACAAAATTCTTTGATCCATGTTACCTGGTTCCCTTTGCACTTTCTGTATGTGGTTTTGAAATTTGTCTCAACTCTGAAGAGACAACAATATTAACACACAATGGATATGGGTAGAACATCTGATTAATAAAAGAAATATGCAAACGTAGTTTAACGTGGACCTAACCCACCAACTTAGAGTTGCTTTGCAATCAAACATCTGAATTCTTGTTCAATAAAAGAAATTCTAGGTTAGATAACTTAATTAGGCTTTTTTTTTCTTCTGCATAGGTCAATCAATCTTTTCACCGTAAACCCACACAAACCAAGTCAATAAAACTCTGAGCAATGAGCATAATGAAAATCTGAATCATTACTAGAAGCTTTTAATGATTAAGTTGGCATCACATCACCCTATTTTAGAACAAATATGAACCCTATCTCCATTCACAAATAAGATAATTATTTTTAGCCTGTCCACTAATTCATTCATTTTCTATTTATTTTGAACCATATTGTTATTTATTACCACTTGCTTGTTTCTTTGAATTTCAAAACCTAGAAAGCGATAACAACCCTTTGTAAGGATCAAGGAGGCTAAAACATTTCTGAATTTATGTACCACAGGGTTGTTTATTCAAAGATGGCGGAGGAAATATCGAATTTGCTTCTATCTGATAGCGGTGAAGGGTCAACAAGCGAGGTTCAATTAAGTTGTTATGATACGGTGTTTAGTGCACCCTTCCCTGAAGACCTTCGGACATATCATCTGCAGGATGCAGTGTCATGTTTTACATCTTACCTTTCAGAATTTGCTTAGTGCTTCGCTTTTTTTTTTTTTTTTTTTTTTTTTTTTTTTTTTTTGGCCTGTATACGTCCTTTTGGAAATTTAGAAATGCAAATTTAATCATGGGGACTGCTAGTTCTGCATATATACTTCTGTTCATTTCCATAGACGGTGTGCGTCCTAAGTCCTAACCCTATTCTACCTCATTTGACTTTCAATGAATCAAATGTCACATTTATTTCATGGTAAGGTTATATAGTACCGAGTATTATTTTATGATATACGAAAGTTCTCAAGGTTAGTGTTTTAGAAATGTTTTTTCTCACAAATTTATGAAAATTCTGTAAAATATTTCAAATTGGTTCGTTAATTTTAAAAATTTTAAATACACACGAAAAAAATGATAAACACATACAGTAATATTTATGTATATTTTAAACAAAAATGTTTATGATACATGCTACCATATAGTGTTATGATATTTCGGTTACCATTCCACATGGATAGTTATGTGTTTGAACTTTGGTGGTGGGAGTTTAGAACATAACATACTACAAGTTTCGTACTCCTAAAACACTAGAAGGGAAATTTGAGTTATAAATAAATATTTATCGAAGGAAATGCTGCCCTTGCTGTATTTAATGGGCACGTTTTAGTTTAAATTGCACATTCCTTTTAATTAATGCATGTGTACGATTGACCCACTTTTATAAACATAATGACTGCATGATACTTATTGATACCACCTTATAATTATATACAGAGTATATAGATATAATCCTATATATAATAAAACCATATGGTCTTGTGAAAATTAAATGGTGATTATCAACATTTAATTTTCACAAGATCATAATAATATTGTTAATTATAATAACAATAACAATAATAATAATAATTGCAATAATAATAATGATAATAATTTTCACGGACAGTTTCTAATATATATATATATATATATATATATATATATATATATATTTATTTATTTATTTATTATATATATTTATATTTCAATTTCTATTGGCAAATGATTGTGTGAATGATGATCCACATAATTGTATGAATCATGAATATCGAATACATTTTTAATATATTAAAAATATATTATTTTTATATTGAAAGTACCTTACATACATATATAATGTACCCTTAGTATATTTAAAATATACTTTTTATTGCATGCAACCCCAAAGTTCATAAGTTTGAAATTAATATATGACATAGCTAGGCGGCCTAATATTTAAGATTGTTGATGTGCATATTGAGGACTACGGAGACAAAGATGCGTTATTCGTGGATTCATCGGATACTATCCAACAACACTATCCAACTTAATTGACGTGAAGTAGGCTTAGTAACATTAAGATTATATTCTCGAATTATTAGTTCTCATCTTTTATTGATTACACACTTAATTCGATAGTATTTGAAAGAAAAAATCAATGTTCGAACTAAGATTGTGATTTTGGTCTTTAAAGGTCAATTGTATGTTGCTACATCTAGAGTTAGAAATCTCAAAGGTCTAAAAATTTTGATCCGTGGTGACTCTAAAATTGTAATTCAATTACTATTACAGTTTACTAAGTTCTTAAAAATTTGTAATATTAAATACTATGTACTAAATTTTTAATATAGTTTAAGATTTGTAGTAATCACTCACCTTAAGTATTATTTTAATTGTAAATATATTTATGTTCATAATTTTATCATAGTAATTCACACATATAATTATTAAATAACAAAAATTTTATATATGAATAAACCTCATATAGGGTATATTTTTATAACATATTTTCCGTGCATCGCATGGGACAAATACTAGTTCGTAATAAATCTAAATTTAAATTCTTTCATCTTTGATTTTTGTGGCACTATTTATTTAAATTTGAACTAGTCTTTTACTCTGCAATACACGAAAAAAATTATGTTATAATGAATTTAAATAAAAATTAGAAAAAATAGAAATATGTTAAAAATATATAATATAATAATGAATTATTTCTCAAAATAGTCCCTTGACTATCGCTCATTCTCAATTTTGCATTCCGACTTTCAATTGCACCCAATGTGGCCCCTTGACTTTTAAAAACTACCCCAAATTGGTCTTCCGATACCTTTTCCAACAACTATGCGTTAAGTTTGGGGGTATTTTGGTCATTTCGTTGTGTTTTGTGGTTTTTGCTCCCGCTTTGGCTTAATTGTCCGATTCTCCTTAACTTTTCCGTTAATGACAAAATAGTCCGGCGACCAGCTTGTTCTTTGGCTGTTGTTGTTCGTGGGTGCATTCCCCGAGAGGTCACAAATTGTAGACTGGATACCAAAATGACCCTGCATGAAAAAAATGATCTAAAGGAGGAAAAGCGTGTCGCAGGAGACCACGAGACCATCTTTATTATTTTACAAAGTTGGTCTCTGCCAGACCATCTTTATTTTAAAAACTAGTGTATTCCTATTTTTATGGTATATATATACGGTATATTATATTATTATGGTATATATAATATCAAGCAATATAAAATTAATTCAACGACTCATGTTTAATTACAATTCATATATATAATCATAAAATAAAATGTAATGATTGTAAAGAAGAAAATCTAACGACTCATGTTTAATTGTAAGAGTCAAATAGGCCACTGAACTGCACACGAGAATACAATTAGGCCACTGAACCTAAAAAACCTACAATTGGGTCCCTAAACTAACCAATTTCATTCAATTTGTCCATTTTTCAAGTTTCTCAAGTTACTAATAGGTTACCCCTCCACCTAGGATGTGTATGTGGCATTTTTTTAAAAATAATTTATTTTTAAATTAGTTTTTTAATATTTAATAAATAAAAACTAAAATAATTTATTTTTAAATTAGTTTTTTTAATGTTTAATAAATTAAAACTAAAATAATTTGTTTTTTTTTTTAAATAAAATATCGTACAGGGACTTAGATTTTATTTTCAAAAAAAAAAAATATTATTTTAGTTTTTATTTATTAAACATTAAAAAAACTAATTTAAAAATAAATTATTTTAATTTTTATTTATTAAACATTAAAAAAACTAATTTAAAAATATTTTTTTTAAATGCCACATATGCATCCTAGGTGGAGGGGTAACCTGTTAGCAACTTGAGAAAACTGAAAAATGGACAAATTGAATAAAATTGGTTAGTTTAGGGAGCCAATTGTAAATTTTTTAGGTTCAGTGGCTTAATTGCATTCTCGTGTGCAGTTCAGTGGCCTATTTGACCATTATTCCTTATACTATAAGGGGAAAATAGTACTTTTCCCCATGTGTTATATACTTATAGCACTTTTTCTCCATAAATCTATATATATATAAAAGTAAAATCCTCCTAACAAATTTCTCCCCCAAAACTTTTGTAGTAAAACTTATTTGGTAAGTAAATGTCAAATGGAAATTAAATTAAATAAATAATAATAATAATAATAATAATAATCTATATATATATAAAAGTAAAATCCTCCTACATCATTTTCCCGCCCAAACTTTTTTACTCAATTACTTAAATATTTTAATTATTGGTCAAATAATTAATAAATCTCATGATTTGGTAACCAAATAATATTGCATATTTATGGTATTGCCTATGTGAATACTATGTAATACCATAATTATGAAATATCACAATTAAGACAAGAGTATATTAGTTGAGCTTTGTTTCGATTCAATCTCTTCGTCTTTAGAGTGTGCATTTTCTGTAATAAGAGAGTAGTTTGTCTCTCCCTTCAAGAGGTTTTTCTTGCCATTAAAACTCTTTTTTTTTTTTTTGGGACAAAAAAATTATGAAGTACTGTAGCTTAGTTTGAATAGAGTATTATTTTGATTTTATTCTTTAGCTGACTTCCCTTGATTCAAATCACTTTTCTAATGTGAAATGATGTTATTGACTTACCATGTTTGCTTCGATATGCTAAGTCATTTAAAATATAATAAAATTTATAATTGTAATACTTCCATAATAATAATATTGAATAAATATTAACCATATGTTTAGAGTTAATAATATATTATATTAAAAGATTAATATATAATATAGTGATGGTTAATATGGATAAACCATATATAAGCATAATCTAATATAGAAAAATATTCATTATTAACCATATATAACTTAGGAATAAATAAACTTATTGAAACTTAATTATTTATAACTTCAACTTTAATCTAAATATATGACTTTAAATATATAGTTTTAATATCCAAAATTAATAAGATTTTTCTTAATGTGAATCTATATATTTTTAATAATTTCAATTTAATAATATTTTACCTTAATTATAAAAATTCTACCTAACAACTTTAGTATTACATGACATACAATAATTACCATAAATAATATTTAATAATTGACAATTTGTATTAGGCAATAAAAATTAATAGTTAATTATTATGTCAATTATAAAAAATTTTGTACTGTGAACAAATTATTTTTCATTATTTTGATTTAATAATATGTTTATTATATCTTATTTATAAAAATTAAAAGTAATACTTTTAGTACTATAAATGTGACTAATAATTAACTTAATTATTATGGCAGTTAATATATATTTAATTTTAAATATCTTCAAATATATGAATTATAGTAGCATGGAATCAATTAGTGGGACAATTATATTATTACAAGTTGCATTAATAATTGACTTTTTAAATTATATTCTATTTTTAATAATGAGTATTTTCCTAAAGTATATACATACACAAATTATGCTTATCAAATATAGAATTAGAAGTGTGTGTGTGTGTGTGTAATTAATGAAATTATTTTATAGAAATTTTCATATAATTATATATAAGAAAAACCCTCATATTTAATTTTTCCTGTCTAAACTTTTATAGTCAATTAATTAAATATTTTATTGGTCAAATAATTAATAAGGCTTATCTGGTAAGAAAATGTAAAATGGAAGTTAACT
The DNA here is from genome assembly GCF_001879475.1 of Ipomoea nil. Lineage (NCBI taxonomy): Eukaryota > Viridiplantae > Streptophyta > Magnoliopsida > Solanales > Convolvulaceae > Ipomoea > Ipomoea nil. The sequence goes on from NW_017616542.1 coordinate 993,335, forward strand.
AAAATATATTAATTGGTAATATTATGTATGGTATTATTTTTTATAATATAATTAGTAATATTATTGTTTAAGTATAATAAAAATCCTAATTTTAATTCGTAATATAATAAAAATTATAATCGTGACCAGCCCTCTTAATTTATAATCTATACTATAATTAGAAATAAAATCCTATTTACCTGATTTTCAACATAAACAATAGTAAATAGTAAAGGTAACTTAACAAAAAAAACCGAAATTAAAAAGGAACATGAATATTTCACAATAATATTCTACATTATCAAATAAAAATGGAACAAAAATTAGGTAAATGGGAAAATAAAATGAATATTAATAATTGACTCAAAATTTAAAATTAAAAATAGAACGGAAATTAGGTTAATTGAAAAAAAAAATATTAATAATTGGCTGAAAAAATGATCCATAATTGACTAAAATAGAAAAGGAAATGGTCAGATTATTACTTTTTAATTTTTCACTATAATATTACACGCTAGAATAAATCAAATCACAATTATATCATAAATATTTCACAAATTTAAACAATGAAACAGAAATTAAAAATAGAACGAAAATATTTCAATAATAATATTCTACATCATCAAGTAAAGGTAAATTTAAAATGAAAACAAAATACTTCAATAAGAATATTGTACATCATCAATAGTAAAGACATATTTTAAACAATAATAAAGGTAAATTAAAAATAGAACAAAAATATTTCAATAATAATATTCTACATCATCAGTTAAAATGGAATAAAATTATGTAAAAATATATTTTCCATACAAATGAATTAGGATAGCAATTCATTCCTATAACTAAGTTGCTAAAGAATGAGCACGTTTGCCTAATTTATAAAAATACTAAACAATGATAAATAAAATCTTCAAAGTTACAGCACTGCATGCGTACATCTACACATAGCTATTAATTTGAGCAATTATTTGCTCAAATTCAAGCAATGATAACATCAAAACATATAAACGATCCAAATCATATTTTCAATTGCACTGTACAATATAATATTTGATATTATAATTTAAATAATTATATATCAATTTAAATATTCTTAGGGGGGGGGGGGGGGGGGGGGGGGGTGTATTCAATCATGATTTTTGTAGAGTTTTAAAGACTTTTAAAATTATAGATTTTAATAAACTTTGATTGACTTTCATAGAGTCGTTCAAAACTTTTTAAAACTTTATAAGACTCTATAGAAGTTAATATAAAAAATATTTATAGACTTTTATAAATTTTTTATTTTAAAAAGTCTACAAAGTCATTGAAATTCTAAATTGAATACATCCTTAAAAAACTTCCAATGATTTTGATTCTTATCATTTATAATTTTCTTACAAAACATTTATAATATATCATAAAATTCTTCTATTATATAGTTCTTCACCAACATCAACATTCTCAACATTATTATTTTTATCCATAGTATGTTGAGATTTCTATGCTAATTACTTATTCTTCAAAAAAAAAAATGCTAATTACTTATATATATATATATATATATATATATATATATATATATATATATATATATATATATATATATATATATAATTAATAAACATCAACAAAAAAAATCATTTCATTAGAAATTCATAAAAATATTAAACAATAAAATTTATAATAAAAGAATTGATCAAATAAAATATTTAAAAATATAATTACTTGCATAAAATAAAAAAATAAAAATCTAATATTAATAATATGTATATAAATTATACTTGGTATATTGCTAGGCATCACATAAAGTACTATTATTTGCAATAGCAATTTGAGACTGCGAACAACAACAAGGTGCTACTGTTTGCAACCCCAAATTGTTGTTGCGAACAGTAGTTCGCTATTCGTAGTAACCTGTTGTTAAAAAAATGAAAATATATATTACGAATATAAACATAAAAAGAATAAAAATCAAAATATATAAGTATTTATATGAATATTATGAAACATATACTAAAATTTGATGATGAAAAATTTGCTTTGTTCATGTATTTAGGGAGAATTAGAGAAAGTTAGGGATAAAAATAAAAATCAATATAAACAAGCAATAATGAAGTAAAAATAATATTATTTCAAATTTTTAGATGAAGATGGTAAAGTTTAGGAGAGAGAGAAAAATTAGTAGAGTTTAGATATGAGGAAAATATAGGATAATGAAGAAAAAAAATAATTTTATTGAATTTAGATAGGTTTATAAACTTTAAGTAGGGAGAAAAAATAGAGTTTAAATAGAAAGAGAACGTTCAAAGTTGTTAGAAAGAAAATTTTGAAATCTTGGGATTGATGGTTGGATTTCAACTATTTATATTTGAGAAAGAAAAGTCTACAAAAGTCTTAAAATTAAAAAGTCTACAAAAGTTCATAACTTTTTGAATACCACATGAGTTTTAAAGATTCTTTAAAAGTCTTAATTGAATACTATACGATTTTTAAAAACTCTTTAAAAATCTTGATTGAATACCGCCTAACTTTTAAAGACTCTCTAAAAGTTTGAATTGAATATCTCTAAACTTTTAAAGTTCATAAAAGTCTTTAAAACTCTATGAAAAGTCATGATTGAATACACCCCCTTTAATATATATTATAACAAATCCATTCTGTGCATCGCACGGGCGCAAATACTAGTTATTTAAATGACAGCTTTTTCCCCCTGATATATTAAACAGAAGATAAGTTAAAAATAATAATAAATAAATCAATCAATCAATCAAATCTCGACAAGACAAAATTATTTTGATTATAATTACTTTAAAATATATTATTATATAAGTGGATTATAATAAAAGAAACGAAAATAAAATAAAAATTTGGCAATCTAGTCAACAAAAACTTAAAGTTAATATGTTAAAAATGTTAATTTTTTTTTTTTTTTTTCTTTTCAGATTCAATGGCTTATTTGAGGATTATTTGAGTTTGAGGGTTATTTGAGTTCAATGTTGTTTCTCAAATAGTTCAGTGGCTTATTTGTACTTTATCCCTTTTTATTAATAGTATATATAGATTATAACAAATTTAATTATTTAAATTCTTAATTAATCATTGCTATTTATCAAGCTATATTATTTAATTAATTCTAAATACGTACGTACAAACATGTATAATACCTATATTTTGTTTCCTTTTTTTTTTTTCTTTGAAATTATAATAAATGGACTCAACAAGACCATTTCTACACAAACAGTCTCCTTGAACACGGCTTTTCCTAGTTAGTACACAAAATCCATGCAGGCCTATATTGGTATCCACTATTGTTTCTGTGCCTAATCTGAGTTATGATTAGTTGTTCGAAGCGGTGACTTGGGCGACCTGCGTGTTCTCCGTTGCTCGTTTTTCCGGCGTCCATACATCTTCACCATCCCTGTCCACTGACGGCGACTATCATTCTAGTTGTGGTCTAGTATTGCCGACGACTTCACGAAGGTTTTCTCCGGCGACTTCCACTAAGTCTTCTCTCCGTTTCCTGTCGGTTTTTCTGTTGTTTTCATGGCCGGAAAATGGAAATCGACTGCTCCTCAGTCGGTTGAGCCTTCTATCTTTCGTTCTCTGGGATAAATGACAGGAATGTGTAGTCAAACTAGGAAATTTTCTAAAGTGTGTTGCCTTTTTTTTTTTTTTTGACAAAAATATGCAAAACTCACTTACCACTTGCGTTTTTAGTTGTGGCCCGCCGTATTTTTTTTCGTTATTTTCGTAAAACGCAAGACTTGATTGCGTTTACGTATTTGTATACGTAAAACGCATTTCGTAATTGTGTTTTCTGGATGATACGGTATAGGCAGAAACACAACTTACTCTTGCGTTTTGCGTATAATACGCAAAACGCAAGAGCGAGTTGCGTTTTTTGGATTTTTTGTACCGGCAGTTTCCGGCGATCGCAAGCACAAAACGCAATTACCACATGCGTTTTTGGTTTGAATAGGTAAAACGCAAACTGTAATTGCATTCGTTTTTCTAATTTTTATAAATTTTCCGCCCAGTTTCCGGGGAGGAGAAAGCAACGTAAAACGCAACTGTGAGTTGCGTGGTGTATTGTTGAAGTAATTATAGTTGAAATAGTAGAGTAATTAGTATTAAAAATGGAGCATGTGTTAACAATAGATGGGTTAGCGTAGTTGGTAGAACCTTTGTTTCATTATGTGGTTTGTCAAGGTTCAAATCCTCTTAACTGCGTGTACATTTGTTATTTGACGTTATTCGAGTTTTACTATAAGTATTAATAAATGCGATAATAAGAATGAAAGATGTATAGCTTAGTTGGGTGAGCATGTGTTTGAATATGTTGTTGTTTAGGGTTCAAATCCCATCTATATGTTAGCGTTTAATTTTTGGATTTATGTTGGTGTAGTGTAAATATATAACAATGCGCAAATAGTAATAGAAGAGGTATTAGGTGAGTTGGGTTAGCATGGGTTTGTAATTGTGTTTGTCCAAAGATCAATTCCTCGCACATGCAGAGAAACATGGCAATATGTTGATGATTTTGATGTTGACAAAAGTGAAACGATTTAGTCGGTTCATCTGAAACTGAAATTTTGGTGAAGGCATGTTGTGTACTGTGAAATCTAATTTCCAAAAATTGTAAGGACGTATTAGTTTAAAAGTAATTTGACTATATCCGGCTATGTGACAATTTTTATTTTTTCAACAGTTATTTACCCAAATAGTTTAAAACAGTTGATTATTAGTGGAATGTAGTTTTATTGGAATTTTATTGTTGACGTAATTTCGTAGCCCTAAACACGAGGGTAAGGATATTGAATGTGTGTAACGAAAATTGTTTTTTGTACGGAAATATGTCAAAAGCATTGCGTTTGAACTGGAAAAAAAATATAATTGATATTCATCATAAATTCATACATTTACATTTGCATCTAGTGAATTCTAATTTCTCTACTGCAAACAAATATTGTCGTCCAAACGGTTTGGTGGGGGGGGGGGGGGGGGGGGGGGGGCTGCCTCTTTGGAGTTTTGGGGGGGGGGGGGGGGGGGGGTGGTCCCCAATTGGTCCAATTGGCCAGTTGCAAGTCTAAGTTGCTCTGGTGTACTTCCTCTTTAGGTAGTACACGATCAACCTTCCTTGCTGACTGGGCAAGCCGGAGTGTAGATGGCTCGTCTAGGAAATACGGAGTTTGTGGAAGACATTAATCTTCCTTGGAGTAGAGCTCTACGGCGGCAATTATGGGCAGGCCCCTTAAACGGAAACCGAAATCGCGAAATTTAGTTGAAATTCTTTTGGCAATGGAGACACCCTGGAATAAAATGTTGGTACGTAGTATTGGGCATGAGATAGTTGGTATGAAGAAAATAAACTTCCCATCTCGTATGCAATAGATAAAAGAAGTAAAGTTTAGTAGGAATAAAATATGGGGTTTTCATTGTGAATCCGCGAAATGTAGGAGGTGAATATATATAGGGAAGGTATTTCGGGACAAAATAGTTTGAAAACGCAAGTGCGACATGCGTTTAGTCCTTAAACACAGGCCCATGTTGCGGTTTTTTTTATTGTACAGTTCGGCCAAGTTTCCCGTGTTGCAGGCGGCCCGTGTTGCACGACGGTCATTAGTCACATTCGGCTAAAGAAAACGCAACTGCGTATTGCGGTTTGCCTTAATATGCAAGTCCAAGTTGCGTTTTTCGTATGTTGTACGATGATATGATAGTATGGGCTACCATGTGCTGATATGATAGTATAGGCCCATTGATGATAGTACCATGTGAGGGTTGAAAACGCAAGTACGTGTTGCATTTTATAGCCATCATGTCAGCTATGGGCTGACGGATGAGAAGATGGGCTGACAGATGACAGATGATAAGATGAGATATGATATGGGCTGAGGATTGTTGAAAACGCAATGCCGTGTTGCGTTTTATACTCTGGCCTAGCCTGACAGGCCCAGGGTTGAAAACGCAACTACTTGTTGCGTTTTATACCTGACAGGCCATCCTGTCAGGCCTTAGCCCTGGCCGGTCAGAGTATAGGCCCAGGGTTAAAAACGCAACTACGTGTTGCGTTTTATACCCCCAGGCCATATGGACCATTTGCTTTTTTTTTTTTTTGTTTCTTTTTTTGTTTAGTGAATTGTTCGAAAAAACTGGGCGTCCGATTAATTATTTTTTACACTACAATATAAATACTGTAAATGAATAATGTTATATAAGGGGGTTAGTCATATGGTGGGTTAATGTTAGATGAGAAAAAAGGTTGTGAGTAAAAGAAGTATAGAACAGGTATCATAACGTTGTTGATGTAACCGGATTGTTTTATTACTAAAAATCATTACATTGACATCGATAATTGATGGATTTCACCAAATTCATTATCGATAATATGGTAGTTGATTGACCATGGATAAATCTTCTCTACGTTACAGGCGATAGCAATTGGTAGCATGAGTATGACATGTTGGTTGACATTGAAGAACACAACACGGTCACAACCATCTAACTGAAAATGATCATATATTTGCTCCCATTGTTCGTCATGGAATACTAAACTGTAGTCGTAGTAGAGTTCTAGTTTTCTATCTCCTAGGATGAATATTAGGGGCCCATCGACTTCGATGGAATCTCGGAGAAATTCACTCAACTGCTCACGCTACATTTTTGAAAGAATATAATTGTTAGTACTGATCTTAGTTACGGTTTATACTGCGATAGCGATTCTTACCGCGAATAGCGTACCGAAATTGTGATACAAGGATCTACAACGCTCTAATTGTTCAAAGTCAAATGTTGGCGGTATTGCTGACTGCGCTGGCACGTTGATGGACACTGTAATTTGGACCTAAGTTTTAGGTAGTAAAACTCAAATATGACATTGACGTTTAGGGATGCAATTGTAATCTTACCGGTATCGAACCGTCTAGTATTTCTTCTGGGGCCAAATTGATTGAACTCTTTCTTTGGACTGTAAGAGTCGACGCTAAACAAGTAGCATTCGAAAATGAAGTAACCTGTATGTCGAAATAAGACAATGTCTCCCGGGTATAAATCATTTTCTACCTTAAAATCGCTAATTCCCGTTGTAAATTGCATATCGTCTACCCAAACTTCTATCCATGCGCTATGATGCCATAGTATTGCTTTTGTGGTCAGATGTTGCATTAGATGGCGATGCATACAATTTGGAATTCTCTAAAATAAAATCAAACGCACCTTGTTAGAAATACAGTAGTTATACTACATAGATAAACGGTAATAGTATTTTGTTAACGTATTACCATGGGTAGTTCAAATGAGACTTGGATGGTAAACCAAGCAGTTGCGTACTCACTGACATCTGGCATATGCATTATATCGTTGCAAGCTATGAAAAATAAATTACATTCATATTCACATAAACCAAGGCAAAATCGGTGTTTATTAATTACCAACGCAATGTAAATCTTACGCGGAGGGAAGTAGAGTTGACGTAGACTTTCAAAAATTTGGATCGCATATCCTTGAGCTTGATTTTGATTTGCGAAGATCCGTGTTTCGGGCACTGATATACCCAACATCAATAGATATGTTGCCCATCCACGTGTTGGATAACATACAAAAGTATTGCATGTCCTGCGATCAACATGCGCATACCGGAGCTTCCTTCCGTGTATGCTGATTGCATGGTAGAGAAGGCGATGACCAAAGTTGGAAGTGATGTCCTGTAGTATTTCAAAATCATCAAAAAGATCCATTACTGATCGAAACAGAATAATGTAGGCGAGTTCGAATGTGTAGTAGAGGACGGAACCGTAAGCAGTAAAATGGTGCCCCCCGCGTCATACCAAATATATAATGCTAACCCATGGAGTTGTACATTGTTTGACAAATCACGGTGGGTGTCTTCGATGTGCGCAATAGGTTTTTGGTCAGTGCAAAACGCATGTTTGACATGCGTTTTACATGAAAACGCAAGTCAGCCATGCATTTTACCCATTTTCCTATAAATATGGTTTCCTAATGCGTGCTTGACTAAATTTTTTTAACACTGAGGTTGAAATGTACGTACAGTATGCCAAACACCCACAAAAAAGAAGACGAAAAGATGTTAAAGTTAGTGTTATGGGTTGTATCTACTATGTCAAAGGAAAAAAGGAACAAATTTACGGTAAGAATGTTGTTTATGTATATATATATATATATATATATATATATATATATATATATATATATATATATATATATATATACACACGTATATTGTGTATTATTTTTAGTTAATGTACAAAATGTTTTTGTTATATTTTGTAGCGATAATTCCATGCCGGAGCTCCGTTTCAATGGACCTCAATTAATTCTCGCGATGTGTTTGACGAATTTCAACTAAATTTCGCGAAATAATTCAATTGTTAAATTGGAAAATTGTCGCAAAATTATTATTAAATAAATTTAAATGTAAATGATGCTGGTTAGATTGTTGGGTCTTCTTTTGCACCAATTATTCTAGCCAGTATTCATATTTATAAAATTTGGAAATGGGTGTCAATTGTAGTCACAACTGAACCCATTACATATTTATGTAGACATTTTTTTCCATTATATTATATTGTTCGACGTAGTGTGTAATGTCAGTAGTTGTAGAAGTCCCACAAAGTACGGGTGTGTTGATGAGATGTCATGTTTTATGTAATATTTTTTCTTTAATTTCTTGATAGTCACAACTGAACCCAAACAATGATTGACTTGTATAAATGGATCCCACTTCTACGTCATTATATATATAAATTATGTAATATTTGTTATTATACATCCAATTTTCCACATTTTAAAATGTTCCCGGGTGTGACGGTTAAAAATTAAAGGAAAAGATATAAACCAGTTAAAAATTACTACCAAAACGCGGATGTGATTTTAGTTTTATTTGAGTTGCCCGAGGAAGAATAAAAAACGTAGCCCCCACTTGCGTTTTGCATGACACCCCTATAAGTAAGTGAGAGCAAACACTACATCATCCAACATAAGTTGAATAGCATTGCTGTAGGGTTTCCATTTGTTGATGGCACATTTTCGAAATTCAAATCACATAGGTAGCAAGCACTTCAGCTTCTTCATATTCCAACCCCCTCAACGCAAAACAAAACTTATACATGGTTAGTAGACTAAAATTCAAAGTCTTTTCTGTGCATAAATGTTTGTTAGTATTTCTTGGTGGTCATGTGTTTGGTATTCTTTGTAGGTACACAGTACGTGATTTGAGTCTCATTTAACTCTCGCGAATGAAGAATGGGTCCCATTTAATTCTCGCGACATATTTTAATGTGTAGTCAATATGTCGCGAGAAATTAAACTTATTAGCAAATAAGTAGGGGGTCAATTGCTTGCTTTGTTGTTTGCTAATAACATATATCATATGACAGCTGTCAACGAAGCTTATGGAGTACGAGTTCGTAATCGGTAAATTAGATTAGTGGAAAAATGTAGTTTGGAAAAAATCATACGTTGATTTGTATCATATACTGTACCTACGTCATTCATTGTAAAATTATAATCGTTTAATAAATCAACTTTTAGGATGTTTAATGCGTTAAATGTATGAGTTGATTGTACAATTTTTAGTTCGTAACTAAATTCTCAACAACAAAAAAAAAATCATATTTGTCGAGTTGTAAAAAAAAAAAAAAAATATTAGTGGAATAGCGTGACCTAGGTCACGCTATTCGAAGTGACTGTGACCAGCGCTGTTGTCAGCGTCTGGTCACGTCGACTGACGCAGCACGTCATTCGCTGCGTCAGTCAGCGGCATAGACTGCCGTGTCCATTGGGCGGCATGCTCAGCTTTGCCGAGCCCAATATGACCTAGCTGACTGACGTGACATTTTTAATGGTCACGTCAGTTAGCAATTAAAATCAGATGTTTTGGTGCATATATAAATATAGTCCCGTTTTACATGTAGCAAACTTTAACCAGAAGTCTCTTCTTCTATGCACTGTAAACCCTAAAGCCCGAAATTTAAACACCTTAGTAAAACAATGAGGCGAAATTATCTACATCCGGGTCCAATTGATCCCACGTTGTTAACATACCAAGAATTGCATCGGTCAGAGTCGGTATGGCAAAATCCGGCGTACCCAGCGCAATTGTCATGTGTGCACAATGCGGGTGCTGTTTTTAGGAACATTCGCCTCAATAATCGCGTTGAGAATTTGTTACGGGAAACTGGTTTTTTCCCAATAATGACACGTTTTGGTAACTTGAAACTCGACCACCACCTCATCAGTGCATTAATCGAGAGGTGGCGGCCCGAGGTACATGCGTTCCATATGCCATTTGGGGAGGTATCAATTACCCTACAGGATGTGGAGGTCCTATTGGGACTAAAAGTTGATGGTAGGGCAGTAGTTGGTAATACTGAACGAACTATACCTGAACGTTTTTTCCAAATTCAACAGTTTTTAGGCTTCACTCCACTGAACGAGGATGCTTTCTCTGGTACCCTTATAAATAAGGCCGTTTTAGAAGAACACGTCGCTGCCATAAACATAGATCAGGCAACTGATGAAGAGTTACAATAATATGTGCGCGACATTATTTTGTTATTTATGGGTGGGGTCTTATTTCCTGAAACTACTAGAAATAAAATTAAATTATATCTACTAGATATGTTAGAAGACCTTTCTACTGCTGGGCAATATAGTTGGGGATCCGCAGTGCTTGCATTCCTATACAGATCACTGTGCCGGGCGGCTAATTTTGGGAATTCTATTGCTGGGGGTTGCCTAACCCTGTTGCAGTTGTGGGCATGGGAGCGTTTGCCATGTACACGCCCTTGTAACGTTATTCCATCCATCAATCTAAACGACGGACCTTATGGTGCACGATATGCATTTTATCGAATTACAAAAAAAAAACTAAAAGATATACTAACTACAATTTTCGACTGTAGGTGGCATTGTCGACACACGTGGACCTTTACATCAACACACACTTTCAGGATATACCGGGATTTATTTGACAGATGTCAAACTGATAACGTATGGCAATGGAATATATATATATATATATACATATATACATACATACATATATATATATATATATATATATATATATATATATATGTATGTATGTATGTATGTATGTATGTATGTATATATATATATATATATATATATATATATATATATATATATATATATATATATATATATATATATATATATATATATATATATATATACATACATACATACATACATACATATATATATATATATATATATATATATATATATATATACATACATACATACATACATACATACATACATACATACATACATACATACATACATACATACATACATACATATATATATATATATATATATATATACTAGTAATTGTCCAGTGCGATGCACAGACTATTATTAATTTAACAAATTTATCAATTAAATTTTTGACGTACTCTAAATAAGCAAAGAAATTAATGTCTGTGGAAACAGAAAAACTTACCTGAGTTCTTCCGCTCCCAGAAATATTCTTCTTTCCTAGATCGCACGGTATAAAGCTCTATAGGAGATCTAAGCTCCCAAAAATATTCTTCTCCCTATTCTAGTCACGATCATCCTCCTAATTCCAACCACGACAAAAACATAATTGTAGTATTATATTGGTTGTGGATGATGACTTATTTATAATGTTGAAGTAGATGTAGATGTTCATGTAAATATTGAAACATGTGGTTATTGAAATTTGTAAGAATGTTTTATTTATTGCAGTAAATGTGAACACAATTAATGCATTCGTACTTTGCTGATGTCATTTGCAATTGGTGTGGAGATAGTAAATGCTTATATGAGCATCCTCAATAGATAAGTTTTTTAGCACAAGTTTTTAGATGACAAATAAGATAGAGGAGAGAGAAAAATATGTGAAAAAAGAAAAAAAGAAAAAAAAAACAAAGCTGAAAAAAAAATTTGACGCGCAAACTTCCTTTTCTCTCTTGGCGAGACCCACAAACTCTGAAAAAACTTGAGTCTTTGCAGGAGCACCCTACTTCTTCTCTCTCCTCCATCTCTCCATCTCTCTCTTTTAAGTTGCCATTTTTTCCTAAAAGACTGTGAACAATGCCTTAATGGGGATGCTCTTAGAAGCATAACATAAGTATTGCAATGTTAATTTTCAATTATGGATCAACAATTATTACTCAAATTAATTTTGTGAATTACTCTCCACTCCACTAAACTCTTTTATTATTATTATTATTATTCACTTTGATTTTCTTTCATCTTTATTTAATTATTTATGATGATTATGAAGTTCCTAAACCCTTGATATTCCATAACTCTCAAATGCACCAAATGGAGGAAAAAAAATTTCACCTTGATTCTGCTATATTATATATATATATATATATATATATATATATATATATATATATATATATATATATAGAAATCACCCTACGTATTATTTAATTAAATTTTTTCGAATTTTGTAGTTTGTTTGGATGCCATACAATGTAGACACGTTGCCACTCTGTTCTCGCGCCGGACAACACATTTGGACAGCCCGTGTGCCGTTAATATTTTTTTTTGCCGTCGTCCGTCGAGTGGCATTATCCAGATAGGGTTATCAGGCAGTTTGGCGGGTACCAAGACATCCCGGACCATGTTATGTACGATCCCAATTTGCACAAATTGTATGGACGGTCCAAGATTAGTGATTGGCCAACTCACCACCAACTACATGTTGCAGTTTGGGAGGATCGTTACAACAACGTGACTGCAATTGCCCCACATGCCCCGTTAGGTCCATACTGTAGTTTGGCCTACGAGCAATGGTTCTACCGGGTCGGGAGGCGTTTGATTGGAAATCCTGAACATCACCATACGGAAGGATACATTCACACATCACCGTCATACGCGGCGACGGTGACACCCGAATTATCCTCCCATAATATTTTAAAATTTTTGGAGTTCATGTTTTTCACTTTATTACCCAAATTATTGACATTATTCGTAGGTTGAAGCTTTGCGGCACATCCACATTTGTGGTGAAATGGCGGAGGAGCGCGGAGAGACCGGGGAATTTATGCATGAAATACAAGAAACATCCTGCTCAAAACTGAATCGGCTCAACTACGGCTACCTGATGGATTTTCCTCGGCTGGAGAATTACGAAGATATATATTACCAGCCTTTTCAGCAAGTGCGACACGCTGACAGACGAAGAGATGTTAACAGGCGGGGCCGTCAAGCTCAGGGTGGTCATCGTAGTCAGCAGGTTCCCCCGATGAACTACAACGCCGATGATGTCCCCGAGGAGGAACCTGAAGAACATGGACAAGGCGCACAAGAGGAAAATGTATTTGGAAACCAATATATGGGCGACAACACACAACTTCAAGTACAACAATTTCCCATACCACATTCCCCCCAACATGATGCTTACTCCATATATGCCATTGCCCTATTCTGAGGTCGGAGAATCGTCCCATGAAATGCCTGTACACGCCGGTCGTGAAATGTCCAGCTCTTCTCATGTGGTGTCTAACGTGCCATTTCACCATCCTTCCATACATGAGTTGTTTGACGCTGACGAACAGGTGGATCAATCTCAAGTGGTTAACCCTACCCAACACAACGATGCAACACTCGTACATTATGAACGCCGGAGGCCATCTCGCAATACTAGGCGCCCCCCATGTGGAACGTAAATGTATTGTAAAATTTAGGACCAAAAATATTAATTATATACTGTTGGTTTATCACCGTGGTTTATTACCGTAACGCGCCTATTCTTTACTGATACCCCTACAAAATATTGAGAACCCTAGGTGAAAAACCGAAAAGCAATAATTTAATCTATTTCATTTATTATATTTTATGATGTGACAGCAGGTACTTGCTGTCACATCTGCGTGCGGTGTCACCATTATTAATGACAGTCAATGGGCTGTCACATTATTTAGGGTGTCATCCGTGACACCCACCTTGGGGCTTGGAAAGTTTTGAAATTGTACAGTTAATAATAAAAGTAATGCGTTAAGCACACATAAAAACAATATATATAAAAATGTAAATTACACAAAGGCATACGTGGGGCAATTAATAGGCCAGAAAAAAAAACCGAAACCATTCCACTAAAGTAAACGAAAATTTCGAACGGAGACAATAACAACCACAATGAAAATGGTATCGTGGAGCGTGACATTCCTATTCACGACCATCGCTTGATACGTGAATACATTTTCTAACATCATGATTGGCTGATCGGCAAATGCCACATCTTCTTCCTTGCAGATCCATTTCGTTTGGAATTCTTCTACTGGGACGCCTACCCCGTCTTTGGGGAACACCTTGCGGTGGCAACACGGTGTAAGGTATCAAAGGCCAATACTCGTCAGAGAACAGAGGCATTATTGTTCCTTCGTAGCATTTTATATAATTTTCAAGGGAATATTTTTCCGGAACCATACCATCAGGGACTCTTCCCACATAATGGGAAGGTGCGTGAGCGTGCATACACGGTAATCCATCAACAGCCCATTGACCGCAACTACAGTAACCCGCATGCATGTTAATGGTTTCGAATTTTGGCCTTTCCGAAGGAGTTACAACACCTTCTATTGCAATTGTGTAGACCCCCTGAACGTCATCGTGTCGTTTAACTTTTGCGCGAAACTTGTATGTATCCATTTTCAACATTTCGTCTAAAATTTTCCTTGGCCATTGCAACCCGGCTTGACGCATCATCAATCCCTTTGTTCGCCTATCCGCAAACTGCAACGCCAATTTCTCTAACGTGACCTTAACAATGGTCGAGACGGGAAGGAATCGAACACCTTTCAACGTGTTGTTGAAAGATTCCGAATTGTTAGTTGTCATTAGACCATGTCTAAAACCACCATCGTGGCTAAGGGTCTAAAACCGCGGCGGTATCTCGTTCAGATAATTGTATGCCGCCTCATCAACAGTCCGAATTGTGCGCATTGTCGAATTAAAACCCCTCTCATCAGGTGCACACCCCGCTTGCCAAACCAAACTGTTTAATTCTTTGTTTTTGAATTTCGTCATTACATTGGACCGTAGATGCCGGAGGCAGTATTGTCGTTGTACCCTTGGCTCGCGCAATTCGTCAACGGTGCGAAATGCCGCGTCAATCCCGAGGTGACGGTCAGATATAATGCATATGTGTTCGCGATCCCCAAACACATGTGTTACAAACAATTTCAGGAACCACGTCCAACTATCCCCGGTCTCAGCGTCAACTACCGAGTACGCAACCGGATAGATCTCTTTGTTAGCATTGTAGCCAACCGCTAGCAATAGATAGCCTCCGTACTTCCCGTAAAGATGCGTACCGTCAATGGTAAGAATGGGCAAGCAATATTTAAACCCGTCCAAAGCGGGCTTAAGTGCCCAAAATGCGTACTTGAACGCAAACTCATGCGTTGTTGGTGTGGCCACTAATTCAAAATCAACAACAGATCCGGGGTTCGTTTGTTGTATAGCCAGAAGAAGTTTTGGCATTATATTGTACGACTCATCCCACTTCCCGTACAGATTCTCCAACGCAAGAACCTTGACATACCACGCCTTATTGTACCCAACACGCACACCCCAGTGTCCATGAACATCATTGATAATATATTTTATCTTGTATTGGGGATCCCCTTCAATTTTAGATAGAATGTAATCGGCTATGACCCTGCTCGTTAGGTTGTAGTCCGCTCCCCCTTTCGTATAATCAACCCCACATGTGTGCTCCGCATGATACTTTTTGACTTTCCACTTTTCCGTGTTGGAAATCTGGCCGGCTGAAATCATCCACTTACACTGTTGGGGATACAAACATCCTGCCTTCCAATAATTCGCCCTTTTGCACAACGTCGTGAAATGTATATGCGTACGTAGATTATGGTGGGTCACCATTGACTTCAGCAGTGCGTAACTGTCGAATACCATGCCAGGATGTAGGGAAGAAGTTCCATGTGGAACACCATGATCATACGCTTCATCGTCATCATAAAAACTCGCACCTGCCGTTGGCGTGGAAGATGATGCAACGATTAATTGTTCAGGAGGACTACCACACAAATCATCAGAAGGATCGTAATCATCATCATCGTCCCCAGAAGATTCCCAAAAACCATATATATATATATATATATATATATATATATATATATATATATATATATATATATATATATATATATATATATATATATATATTATGTAATATATATATGTAGATATATACATACATCTATTAGGTTTGTCGTTTTATATATGTTTGCCTATAAATATTTCGATTCATTTCATTTTAGTTCACATACACAGTCAACTATCTTTCGTCTACATTACACTAATATGTTTGATACAAACAGGTCTTCATTTTTTTTAATTTGTCAGTTCGAAATTCTACTTTTAAATTTTTTGACCTCAATTTACTTTTACTGTTATATGACAGTGAATTTGAGTTGGACTTTAAGTGAGTTTCAACTAAATTTCGCGAATGGTGATTGGTATGGTGCTGGAACGTAACCCCCGTAACCGAAGGAACAGTGAGGAAAAGAAAGCGGCCAATGCCTCCCCTCTGAAACAAATTCCTCCGCCGCCACATGAAGTTGGAGACAGATTCTCAAATCTTCGAATCCTACTCCACTCCTCTCCTCACAGCTGGTCTTTTCTTGGGTGCATGTACGCCCTCGGGTTGCACCTCGGGTTCCGTTTCAGCTTGTTCTCTGGAAAAAACACCAAAATCTTTTGGTGTAGATCAAATTCATTCTTGTATCAAATTCTGCTCTGTAAATTTTATTACAATGTTGTTTTTATAATGTTAGATTCGCTGCAATTCAAAATGTACACCTCCATTAACAATTGCCATCAACTGGTTGTAATTTTTTTTTGTGAAGTACAACTGACTACAATGAAATAAATTGTTCTGCGCCTATTAATACCCACAAAATCATTCATGCACTTTTCACTCTACTAATTCGCCACGGTAGCATTTAACAACCTTCTTCCAAGGACATTCAATGGTCTGCATTTTTCCTTTACTTTACCTCTTCTTTGCATTACACCTATGTGGATAAATTTATGTTTATTACTAGGGAAAGACATATGTGGTGTTTGTTGGTCGGCAACCAGGGATCTATGACAACTGGGAGGATGCCAAAGCGCAAGTACATTGCTATAGCGATAATTTGTACAAATCATTTACCTCCAAAGAAGACGCCATTCGTGCGTTCAACAATTTTACGGCTAAACATCAACACGATTTCCACCCGAACACTACAACTGCCGGTTCAACTTCAAATTCAACGCCAACAAATACAAACAAATTATCCAATGCCGAAATTTTACGTCGTGTGGAAGATGAACTAGAACGTGCGAATAACGATCATGTGATCATAATCCATTCAATCGTTGAAGATTTTAAACAACTACTTTCAAAATAAATTTACATGTATCTATATATTGTTCCAATAAACATTTGTATGCGTTTCCGTAAACATTTGATGTTGCCAAATTTTTTATTTTTGGTTTTGACAACAGATTATAACAACATCTGGGGTGTTGCAACGCGCCGACGGTGTAAACGCTCCGATCAGCAAAATTAAAAAACAAATAATAACAAACATCCAAAACAAAAATAAAAACGCAATTAAAATTTGCGTTTTTATTGTGCAGAAAACGCATTTACGACTTGCATTTTCCCCCATGCCATGATGATAACCCATCACTGACATGACAACCCATAACCATTTGCGGGCAGCCCATCAGTAAAACGCAATTGGGACTTGCGTTTCACATAAAAACGCAAGGTCTACTTGCGTTTTAAGCAACTTTATTGGGCCATCACTAACATGACAACCCATCACTACTTACAACCCATCACTGCTGACAACCCATTCGCAGCCCATCAGTATAACGCAACTGGGACTTGCGTTTCACATAAAAACGCAAGGCCCACTTGCGTTTTACGCAACTGTACTTTATAGGGCCTACACATTTAATTGAAAACTTCCTTTTTTTTTGGCCTATATATACCACATTGCGTTCGATGATTATGAGTAAAATCAATTTTTTTTTTCCACACCATTGTTACTTTAATTATTTAGTATGTGTAATTCCTTTTCTTTTTACCAACTACCTCATGCTCAACATTTCTACTTTAACGCTATACTGCGGCGTGAAACAAGCGCCCAATGAATTTCAACTAAACTTCGCGACTACGACGTTCAACAGCGTAATGTCATCCTCCACATACCCTAGCAGACATAGTTGAGTCATTGTTGGGAGCAGTATACATCGACGGGGGATGATCAGTGAACAGTTTTCACCTCGACATTCTGTACTATATATTTTAACGTTGTCTTGTAATGTTAGTGTACCTTTTTTTATCGTATTATAAGTTTTTTTTTTTTTTTTTTTTTTTTTTTTTTTTTTTTTTTTTTTTTTTTTGTATTTGTAACAACCACAATACTCACCAATATTAATATCATACTACTACAAATTTCGCACCTTGGAAAACGAATCTAGCCTTACTAAACGCAAATCATACATGCGTTTTCAATTCCTATAAATATGTCATGTCCTCTTTACTCCCTCTCCAACCTCTATCATGTTTAAACTACCAATGTATGCTTGTTACTTTTGCTTGGCAAATTTCACAAATTCCAAACACAACCACCCACGCTTTCATCTGTTTTTTATATTTCAACCAACTAATGGGAAAAAAAATTTCACCGCCGGTAAGTTGCATATTGTATACATATATATCGTGATTATATATACATATTCCGTGTTAATTATTATGATTATAATTTCTTTCACTTTCACTTTTTGCAGGTACAAACTATGACAATCGATCCGCAATTAATTCTCGCGAAAAAATTTTGATCCCCAATTAAGTCTCGCGACATATAATATTATGTATTCATAATAAATATGTCGTGAACTATAAAATATATATGAAAAAACAAGCGTGATGGATATTATGACAAACTACACAAACTGTCACTGTCATGTTTGTTTTTTCCATAATAAACTTGAATAACACAGTAACTTAAGCCAATGCTGTTGCAGTTACTGCTTCGTTATTATACCTTGGCCAGGAAATGATCCTTGCCCGACTTGCATTTCCGACAGTCAATATTGTACACATATGCCCTGTTCATTTGTAAAGTACACAAAAATTTCAATTGTACATGAACTTTATATTGAAATAAAATAGCCCGTGCGTTATTTTATATCTATGAAAACCAAATGATATATATGTTTGTTTTCAATTACTCATTAAATACGTTTCGAATGGCGTTCTACCAAAACCATTCTAACCAATGACAAATTAACCCTCGAAAAACTTGTAAAACAAACACACTCACCCGCTGCTAACAATATGTTTCGAACCGAGGCCAACCGACCTAACCATCATTCAAATAAACATTAAAAAAACTACGCAACCCAACCTTATGTTCACATTTCTTTAAAATATTAACAATAAACCCACTCAAAACTTAAAAAACACAAATATACCACTGCTGCTTAATATGGGTTTTGAACCAAAGACTACCAGCCCTCACACACATTCAAATACACTCTAAACCACCTACACAACCCAACCTTATGTGAACATTTTTCTAAAATATTCAAAATAAATCCACACAAAACTTAAGACAAAAAACTTAAAAAGGACTACTAAATATATGATTTGAACCGCGACCACGCAGAACTAAAAAACTCTCAAATAAATGCTTAACCACCTACACAACCCAACCTTCTGTTTACATTTCTCTAAAATATAAATAATAAAGCCACTCAAAACTTAAAACAAAAATAAAAAACAACTTCTTAAGATAGGTTTCGAAACAAGGTCAACTACCCTAACACACATAACTCTGGTCTGAAAAACTCAATGACCAAACAAACTATGTTCAAAGATTCGAACCCCGACCAACCTACACAAAAAACACACCCACACCAACTAAGCAAACAATTACTATGATTTACAAACCCTATTCTATACTATTAATACTTGCCAACCTAGGTTACAAAAAACGCATTTGCACAATGCGTTTTATACCTACACACCGACGCTGGAATAAGTGTAATACGCAAGTACTTCTAGCGTTTTCTTTATAATTGGAAAAACGCAATTGACTCTTGCGTTTTTCATATTTCCGGCGGAGCATCGCCGGTAAACAGTCCGCATTTCGGACTTGCGTTTTACGTATTTTTTTGGATTATACGTAAAACGCATCTACCAAATGTGTTTAACGTATTCCATACGTCACATGAAAACGCATTTCGTAGATGTGTTTACGGTATACAATACAAAAAACGCAAGTCACATTTGCGTTTTACGAAAATAACGAAAAAAAAAATACGGCGGGACACAACCAAAAACGCAAGTGGTAAGTGAGTTTTGCATATTTTTGTCCAAAAAAAAGTCAGCACACATTTTTGTCATTTCTCTCCCCCCTCTACACATTCCTGTCATTTATCCCGTTCTCTGGGTTCGAAGGATACCCTTTCTGTCGCCGGCCCTAGAGTTGATGCTGTTAGCGTGAGAAACAGGGCACCCAAGCCTGCGTCCATCCCCGTTGGTCCCTTTCATAATTTCAGAAAGCTTGAAGGTGATGAATGCCTTCTCAAGGAGTTCAACACCAATGGCGTGGCTCGGTGGCTAACCTCGGGGTTGAAGATGTATTTGTGTTTGAAGAAGAGAAATCTTTCTGCCTTGTTGGCAGATTTGCCGGCCGTTTCCCAGGTACGAAAGCAGTCGAAGAGCTCACTGGTTCATGGGGAGTGGACTGCCGGCCGTCACGACTTTGCATGGAGGTTCACCCGGAGGTCGTGGCTTTGCATGGTCACTCGGAGGCTGTGGTTGAGCCTAGGGAAGGGTCGGGATCATTGCCCATGGTTCAGACTGTTGATCGGAGGTCACTTTGTAAGACTTTTCGGGTCGTCAAAACTTCTGATCGCTCATCAGGTCCATAAAAATATTAATTTCCTTTGATTTTTTGCTTTACACTATATATATATATATATATATATATATATATATATATATATATATATAGTACTGATTTTATTTGTATTCTTGTGTTGAAGTATTAAAATTTAGTGGAGTTGCGATGGCATGTAGTTAAGATGAAGTTATAAACTATGGACAGCTAGCAAAGGAAAAGGGATCTGGGACCATTCATTACACTTTTTGATCAAGAATGCACTGTGTCGTGACTTAGAGTTTGTGGTTCTATCAGCCAAGCTTTTTGAAGAAGTAAAGAGGAATCTGTAGATACCCCATGTAAAGAGGCTAACAGGCGTGGAAGCAAACCCCTGGGAAATTGCAGTTACACCCAAAAATTGCATTGTTCTGTTCAGCAAAAGTTTAGATTTACACTAAATAATTATACTGTAGAAATAAAGAAATAAGAAGAGTGCGCGGTTCAATCTCGCCGGACATTCTTCGTCGGAGTTAGGGAGCCCGTCGTCGCGGAGGTCAGCCAATAATGACGACGCTTACGTGGAGATTACTCTGGACGTGCGCGAGGACTCCGTGGCGATGCACAGAGTGAAAACCGCGGTCGTCGCTGACGTGGAGGACCCCGAGCTGGCCCTGCTGGCCGGAGGCTTGGAGAAGAAGGTCACGCTGGGGTCCACCCTGGTGAGAAATGCCTTGTGACCAGCTCGCCTGAAAAAGAAAATGAAAAGGAAAAAGAAGAAGCCAAGGCGCGCATCAGATGAATGGACCAAAATACCCCTGAACTTAACGCCGGGTTGATGGAAAATGTGACGGAAAACCAAATTGAGATAATTTTTTAAAGTCAAGGGACCACATTGAGTGTAATTAAAAGTCGGAATGCAAAATTGAGAATGAGCAATAGTCAAGGAACCATTTTGGGGAATACCTCTATAATAATATACTTGCAATTCTATATAGTCTCCAATCTTGTATAAATTTATAGAGAAAATTTACATAATTAAACTGATTTATTCCTAATTGTATTTAATATATATTATTTTTGGAGATGTATTTAATATATATTATTTTTGGAGATGTATTTAATATATATTATAATTCAAATTAAACAATTCAAACAATATGAATAATAACTAAGAGAATTATATTTAAAAAGAAAATGTAAATTTTAAATTTTGTATTACTAAATTTACACTTTAATTGGATGTATTTCCCTAATGATTGAATAATACATCCATATGCAAATAATCTAAAAACATAATAAGTTTCAATCCAGGTTATGTCCCTGGTTTTATGTCCGTTTTTTCTGTTAACTTTTTTTGTACCTTATGCTATAATTGTTGTACTACATAATTATTTGGACAAAAATGTCCCTGCCGTTATAACTTCTGTTATCTTTCACATTATTATTACCATGCACATGCATACACAATATCTTTTTCTTACATTCTTCAATTGGTAAGTTTGATTTTATTTATTTAATTAAATGTTACCATAGTTATATTTAGTAATATATCATTTCTATAATTCTTACTTCATTAATATTAATATGAATTCTATAATTATATATATATATATATATATATATATATATATATATATATATATATATATATATATATATATATATATATATATATACATATATAAGATTTTAACATTAAATATTAATATTGGGCATATATTTTTACATATCGCGCATAGAAATACTAGTATTATTAATATGTATATAGGCAAATTTTGTAATATAATTTCTGTAATTATAATTTATATTGATGAATTTATAATTAAAATAATTACATTTAGAAAATAACAAAAGTAGCATTTTAATTTTATATGATTAATATAGTGCATAAGTATATATATGTATTTAAGAAATTTTTTAAATAATTATGAGCACACGTTTTGTTAATTTATTAATTTCATATTTTATTACTTATAATTAAGGAATTAGATTTAAAAATTAAATGAATTTAATTTTTAAATTTGTATGAATTAATAATAATATAGTCCCTAACACGTATTTAAGCATATTTCGAAATGTTTATGATTTTTTTCGATCAACAATGGAGGGGACAAGAAATTATGTAGCTTTCCCTCACTCTACGGTTTCTCGTGACATGAACCAAATCGTTGAGATAATCCTGAATGCTTCCGGGTGGGCAAGGACGGAGTTCTTTCCACTCATCGTGTTGATGGGTGTAAAGTATGTATAAGTGAATGAATGATTATTATTGAGCTTTGAGTGCAAATATATAGTACATTAGAGGAGAAGATCATAGAAGAAATAGCATGCAATTACAACAAGAAGAAGACCTACTCTAAAGGAACCATAAACAGTTAGAAAATAAATGAAGTAACTAAATACTAAACCACTACCTTACCAATGGGCACCCAAGTTAGCTAGGCTGTCAGCCACCATATTTGCCTTTCCTTTCAGTACCTTCACCCAAAGATTGTTCTTTTCGGTTAGGAAACGCCACCCATTCTTTGACATGAGGCCCAGCTTCATCTCCTTTGATTTGATGATCCAATTCCCAAGCCAACCTCACATTTCGGTTTGGTAACGTTTTCCCAGCTCACCAAGTGGCATTTTCGTTTCTCCACGTGCCGGTGCCACCCCATATTATTGGAAATTTATACAGTAATGGAGATTAATGTTTCAGATGAACTACCATGAAAGCTTAAATAATATTTGGAGTTGTGGGGTTGTAAATATTATTTTAGTTTGGTAGAAAGTTAATTAAAATACTGGGAGAAATGTATATAGCTAATATGCTTGAGAGTATATAGCTATATGCTTGTGATATATAGCTAATATGCTTGAGAGTTATAGCTATATGCTTGAGAGTATTAATGCATGTTTGGATATGTTCATGCGTAAGGTTTTGGGGCATTTTGAAGCTATATGCTTCAATACTACACTTAACTTGCTTGGAATATGCACTTAACGTGCTTGGAATATGATATTCTATTTATGCATTTTGAAGCTATATGCTTCAAAGTTACACTTAACATGCTTGGTATATGTAGCTGTATGCTTGAGATTATTGAACTACATATATGGATATTATTTATATTTATTCTTTGCATGTTTTCATGTGTAAGGAATATATAAATATATATATGTATATAATTTTGCATACAGTTACTGACTCAAAATAATTTTATTATTTCTCCAGTGATAGATATATCAATCAGGATATATCTTGTCTTATGAAAGTTGAGTTTTAAATCACAGCAACTTCCATGTAACTTCTCCAAACAGATATATTTTTCATCTATACATATATTGGAGAAACATCTGAAAGGAACAATGCAATTTACAGACAATTTACATGCATATTTTACAAGCAATTATTTTGCAGGAAACCAAGATACTTCACAGGCTTACATCTCTACAGGGAATTCTCAAACAAAGCAACTTGAGAATTTCATTCATCTTCTTGTATCCCATAAGATTAAATCTTGAACCTTGTTGCTTTTATAGAGGGAGATTTAAAGCTTATAGGAAAGTGATTATACGCCTGAAGATATCAAATGATCCAGTTTTTGTTCCCTGTTGTATTATGTATTATTGTTGTATCTCAAATGTATTACAGATTACAAGCCCTTTATCCAACACATATAAATCTATAAATCTTTTTTATCAATAGCCTCACACACCCCAATATGGGATGGATTGAAGAACCGATTGAGCAAGCACTTGCCTCTCATGCCAGCCAATGTTAAAAACTTTGTTTTCCATTCGTCAAGGCGGACATCAATCTTAGCCTTGGTGATCACCTTGTAAATGATGTTGCACAGGCTGATCTGGCGAAACTGACGGGCACTGGTGGGGCAGTCGTTTTTTGGGATAAGGGCAATAAAGGTATGGTTCATACCCTCCTCAAATATGCCATTTGCCTTGTCTGATAAAAGCATGCCTGAAAACCATCAGGTCCCGGAGCTTTGGGAGGGTTCATATAAAAAAGAGCCGTCTTGACTTCTTCCAATGTGAACTCTTTATTAAACTCTGTCCATTCATCATTGCTAAGGATCGGGAACTTATTTCTAAGAGCACATCTACAATCCGGTTCGGATTCTTTCGTGAAGATGCCTGTGAAATAATCATGGATTAAGGCATTAAGATGTTATGAACCAAGGAGGTTGATCTGTGTTATTTTCCTCTGTCAGTTTCCTTTTATTATTTTTGTAGTTGTTTTGTTGCTTTCTACTGCTGAATACAGCTGTTATATTTCATCTTTATCTTCCTTATTTATAGGAGTTTGTTAGGATAGGCTATAAGATAGAGTCGAATGTATTGGCAGTATTATGAAATGGAATAGAATGAATGAAATTATATTTTCTTTTTCACTCTTCTCTGCAACTCTCTAAAATTCTCTTCTTCCCTTTCTTTATGTTCTTTCCCTTCCATTCTTTCTACAAATATCAGTATTTTCTTCACCTAAATTTCTGCTTAAGCCCTTAGATCATCACATTTGATATCAGAGCCCCTTTCCTGAGCAGAAATGGTGACCAAAGAAGATAGATTCAAAGCACTACAAGAAAAACAAACGGAGTTTGAAGAAAGGTTGGAGGCCACAATACATGAAGTGCAAGCTTCCAGATAAGAAGCAAGAACAAACTCAGATAGTATGATGAAAGCCTTGGCAGACATGAGAGCTGAAATGATGGAGTTATTTCGCCTCAATAGGCTTATAGCACCAGTAATGGAAACACCTCCTAATGGTTCCACAGTTCAGGGGAGAGGAAATGTGACCCCCACCACACAAAACTCTTCTATTCCAGTGACGGGGGAATGCAACCAAGAGCAGGAAAGAAGACAAATCAAAACAGCTAATCCCCAACCTCAACCTCATGCTCCAAACCCTACTATTGCCCAAGGAGCGTTCCCTGAGTTTCAAAACCATGGCCCAAGACCAAGGATTGACTTTCCAGATTTTGACTACTTAAATCCCAGGTTGTGGATAAGGAGGATGGAAAGGTATTTCATGATCTTTCAAACTCCACCAGCCCTTTATTTAGATTATTTAACATTAAATCTCTCCGGGAAAGTAGGTGTCTGGCTTGAAGGTTATTTAAACAATCTGAGAGGTGGATTTAACTGGGGACACTTTGTAGAAGCTATTTGTAGAAGGTTTGGTTCTGACACTGCTTCTATAGATGAAGAATTCACCATTTTTAAACAGTTAGGGAGTGTGGAAGAATTCACTGATATATTTGAAGAGATGAGAAACATTTTGCTCCAAGTGAGGCCTTATTTAACAGAAGAATATTTTTTAGAAAATTATGTGTGCAGGCTTAGACAAGCTATCAGGTGCTTTGTGAGGTCAGCTAAACCAGAAAATTTTGAGGAGGCCATTTGGCTAGCCAAGCATTTTGAACAAGGGATGAAGGTCCCAGACTTCTTCCCTGAGCTACCGTATCCACAAAGAAACCAAACTGCGAATCCTAATGGCACTCCTAGATTGCTACCACCACATGGGCAGGAAGGGTCTACTAACACAATGGATATGATGAACAACTCTGAGATGGATAGATTGAGGGGCCAAAAACTATGCTTCAATTGCAAAGAAAGGTGGCAGTATGGTCATAAGTGTAAGCCCAAACCTTCCATTGCTGCAATGGAAGGAATAGAGGAGAATAATGAATGGCAAAAATAGGATGAAGCAAAGCCACAACAAATAGAAGTGAGGTCTGAAGAGGTTGGAGTATCCTGGAATACTATGGAGGGGGTGAAAGGATGAATTCCAACATTTAGTTAAACATTTCCCAAACTATGATCCTTGGGGACAAGGATCTGTTCAAGGGGGGAGTAATGTTATGAACCAAGGAGGTTGATCTGTGTTATTTTCCTCTATCATTTTCCTTTTATTATTTTTGCAGTTGTTTTGTTGTTTTCTACTGCTGAATACAACTGTTATATTCCATCTTTATCTTCCTTATTTATAGGAGTTTGTTAGGATATGCTATAAGATAGAGTCGAATGTATTGGCAGGATTATGAAATGGAATAGAATGAATGAAATTATATTTTCTTCTTCACTCTTCTCTGCAACTCTATGAAATTCTCTTCTTCCCTTTCTTTCTGTTCTTTCCCTTCCCTTCTTTCTACAAATATCTGTCCTTTCTTCACCTAAATTTCTGCTTAAGCCCTTAGTGTTAGAATAATTATACAATCATACTAATTGTAATGATCTAACCTCCTAACGGAAACATAGGAATCGAGCAAAACTCCAGCCATAGTTGATACCTCTATTGTATTTCTTTGTGAATAGCATGGTATTCTGTTGTAACTAGTATTCTTGTGTTGATGTCCAAATGGTAGTACCAACTTCAATAGAGTAACAATGTGACAATGTCTCCCACTTAATCTCCGGACAATATAGATGGTGTATTTCCAGTATTCCAGAGCAGTGGCAGGACCTAAACTTATATAGCCTTATATGCCATCAATATAGGCTTTGTAACGGAAAGCGTTACATCCGTTTCAAACCACAACATAATGGTCATAAATGACCTATTAAATTAGCACCACTTAATGGTGACATAATGGAAAATGTTACATTCTCCCACTTGGTGCAAGTATTAACTCAAAGAAGCAAAAAACATGAACCATAGAGATAGTTCCCCTTAATCAGAGTAGTATCCACTTATGATTACAATGTAACTTCTTCTCTAAGTACCTTATGTGGTATAAAACTTAATGAATAAACCTTATGTTCATTCTTGATTATAATTACTTATCAAAAACTAATTATTGCCGCAATGGCTAAATTTGGCCTAATTAACTTGCACAACCTCATTTGTACAATATTAATGGAAAATGTTACAATTTTCCATTTGGTGCAAGTATTGGCACAACCTTCATTGAAGATCAAAAACATGAATCATAGTGGTATGTCCTCTAAATTAAAGTGTGAGTAATACCATCTATGCATGCATCACATGCATTTTGATTCCCAACTCAAGTCCTTTATGAATAAACCCTACGTTTATTCTTGGTCCAACCTTAGGGATGTTTCTCAAATAAATATGCGCATAACCATAGAAGAAACCATCCAAATTATTAAATAGAAGTGACAACATAAATGTACGTACAATATAGTCACATAATAAGTTCTATGTACCATGTATGATCCCTAAAATTCTTATAAGCATGCCTTAAGTAGGGATCCGAAACTATTAGCAAAATGCTAATATATTACATGACTGACTCATTATCTTTAATATTATCGTTGACGGCTAAGTTTTCAGAGTTGACACGTCTGCCACTCCTACTCTCATTAATCTTAGCCAAAAGATAATAATTGAGTAGTCCATATTCCAACGACTTAGATAACAAATTCATGAGTCTAAGCCCACAAAATGGAACGTTAAGCATACACCTTATAAACAATCTCCAAAATAAAAAAGGAAGTCCAACTTTTATGTCCGAGAGCAACAACGAGGATTTATTAATATAAATTTATGAAACAATAAAGAAAGTATTGTATCATCATAAAAACAAAAAATCCTCAAGATTCATCTATATGAACCAACATCATGAGTCTTTGCATGCTTTATGTCTCTCAACATTGAATCTTGAACCTTTTAAATCTTAATGGCCTAGGATCAATTTGATGAGACGAAAGACTCCAATAAATGCTAAAGAATCTAACTCGTGATAGTTCACCATAAACTTAATGCCATTGTTATAATAAAAAACTATTAATACAACATTTTCAGAAATATGTTGCACAACTTGTAGTTCAACAAATTGAACTATTGATTTTATAATAACAAGGCAATGTGTCTTATCCTTGAAGTGGAGCAATCTTGAAGTGAGACATCTTTAATGATCTTTCCAAATGATCACTCCCACTGATCAAATGGGGGCATCTTATTGATCTATTAAATGATCACTCCCACTGATCAAACCATTACTCATACTCTTAAATTTATTCTTGAGCATAAATGATATACCCACTAATTATCAGCAAGTCCAACTAATCTAACAAGGATTATAATTCCCCACCATAGTTGGACATGCTAAATATGTACATGTAACAGACACAATTTTCAACTATTTAAACAAATTAAATTACTTTAGTTAGAATTTGGCTAGATATGTACAATTCCAACATAAGGACCCAAGAGTATATCATGCCCAAATTTAAAAGCTCTATTGTGGTTGGGCTGAAAACCCAAGTAAGCCACATACAGTAACAATTTCAAGTTACTAAAGTTTTGGAGTTTAACAAAATACATGTGTTGCCAATGCAACCCATGTAACATAGAATTATAACTGGCCTTAAAGTTATAAATTCTAAAATTGGTATGATAAAATTTTATCTTGATCATCAATTTAAACAGAAGAATTCAGTGACATAAAATATGCCTGTATGCTAAAGATTTATTCAATTAGACTCAACTGAGACTTTATGATAATCAAATAGAAGAATCTAGTGACACAAAACTTGCCTGTGGGCTAAAGTTTTGTTCAATTAGACTCAACTAAAACTTTATGATAAAATTGTCAACTTTAAAACATTTTTTGGGAAAACTTTAAAACTTAATAAAATTAAAATTCGAAAAACATTAATGTTGAAAAATATAATATCCAACATTTTCAACTTTTAATAAACTGATATAAAAGCATAAAAAGTGGTTCTTGACTAAAACTTTATGACCTTACTAATTACCATAATAATGACTGTAAATGCAAACGATTGCAACAATCGCCAAACATCTCAATATATCATCCAATCATGGCAATTGGTCACAAAGTATAGCAATTTATCTTTATTACAAATAATATATCAATACATGATAACAATAGGCATTTAACCATCCACATTAAGTTATTACCATTAATATTATCATTAAAATCGAGTTAATACCCAAAATCATCTTCGACTATAGTGATTTTTCTCAATTTTGTCCTAAACGACTTTGGTGACTTAATGTAGTCCCAGAGTTTTGTGTTTTTACTCAATTTCGTCCCAGACTTTTGTATTTTTGCTCAATTTAGTCACCCATTTGTTATTCCGTCCATTTGTTGTTAAATAAATAGACAATTAAGTAATTTTAATATTGGCATCTCTTTATTCATAGACATGTGAAGTGCGAAATCCATCTTTTTTTACGAATTACTCCCAGAATCACTTCTAAAGCTGCGAATATAAAATTTGATTCGTAGGTCTGAGAGTAACTCTAGGTGTAATTCGTGTAAGAAAGAGACATTTCTCACTTCGCAGGTTGAAAGTAAAGAGAGGTCAATATTGATATTATTGAATTGTCCCTTTATTTAACACCAATTTGACGGAATAACAAACGGAGGACTAAATTGAGCGAAACACAAAAGTCTGGGACTATATTAAGTCACCAAAAATGTCGTTTAGGACGAAATTGAGAAAAACGACTATAGTCAAGGATAATTTTGGGTATTAACTCCATTAAAATATCACTCAAAAATGATGGGATCCATACTTTATTGACCCAAGATAGGTCCCAAATAGCTTGTTCAAAATAGGTTTAAAAGTCCCAAGTGAAGATAAGACTAAGATATGCTCAAAATTGAATGAGAAACCAAACAAGCTGTGTTAATAGGCTATAATATCCAAAAATTTGCCTGATGATCCAAAAAAGAATAAAATCGAATATAAAAAGTGTGAGTTAATAATATGCTATATCCAATCTTAATATGCTTTTCTAAATGTACAATTATAACAAAATAATATATGAATATACAAAACATGCTTGGATTTTGCAATATTAACTCATAAATCATAAATAAATTGCAAACACTTCAGGCAATTTAATATAACTCTCAATATTAAATTAAAATCAAAATAGAAAATTTAAAACTTAATATTTGCCCATAATTGAATAATAATTTAATTATGAATTTTAATGCCAAAATTAACAGAAAACTAAAGGCCATTAAAATTCTAAAAATTAGCAATTACTATATATTTACCATTTGCCAAAATAATATACATACAATATTAAATTAAATATGGTAATATTAATCCTGATATAATTACCATACTAAAATTAATATGCAATTATTAAATAAGCATATAAATATATGGTAAATAAAAGATAAATTGCAATGTAAAATAGGAGAGGTACCAGTCAAACCATCCGTCTTCTTCAATTCCTTAAGCAGCCAAAGGAACAAACTCAGCGCCGCCCGGAGCTTGAGGAGCAGCTTTCGGAGCCATCCTTCCAGCCGTCCGTCTTCTGCCAACGCATCGCTGGAAAACCAGCGCCACTGCCGACGGAGAAGCAGGCCGCCGTCGTCTTCATCGCCGGCGCTGAAAGTCACCTTTCGCCGGAAATCCGTATCGCCTTCCCCATCAAGCCTCGTCGCAACGCTAGTCCGCCGAAGCCGCCCATTACTTGCGGCTTTGAGGAGGAGAAGAAGTCGGACGTCGCCGTCGTCTTCTCCAAATCGCGATGCCACAATCGCCTGATCTCGACAGTAGCCGACCGCTACCCCCATGGCGGTGTCCTCCCAGTGACAAGGCTCACAACGGAGAACCAAGGTCGCAGCCCCATCGTCAGCAGCACCCCTCGTCGGAGTCGTCACCACCGTGCCTCGCTGCAACGCCAAAAAACGCATGCCGCCGGCGACCCCAAGACGCGACGCCAACAACCAACGCCCACGTAAAGCTCGACGTCGTTCTTGAGGGAAAACGATGCAAATCAACCGGAGGGAATCCGTCATCCCACAGTCGAGACACGCCTCACCGTCCGCCGTCCGCGACTCCATTCTTGGAAAAAGAAACGCAAAAACCGCCCAAAAATCGTAATGGTAAATTGCATAAAATTACAACAGATTATTTGAACAGATCAAGGTTTATTATTTATGCAATTTAATTGTATATTTAATGTTTTCCAAAATTGTTTCTGCATAATTTTCATGTACAAATATTCATATATATATATATATATATATATATATATATATATATATATATATATATATATATAAAATCATGGATACATGTATGCCCAAAACAATCATATTCAAATTGCATACACATTCAAACTAATCAACTAAGCAGAAATAAATACAGGCTCTGGTACCAAATGTTAGAATAATTATACAATCATAATAATTGTAATGATCTAACCTCCTAGCGGAAGCATAGGAATCGAGCAAAACTCCAGCCATAGTTGATACCTCCATTGTATTTTGTTAGGAATAAATTGTAAATTTTGATGAGCCGAATGTATTTTTGAAAAATCAAGTAGTCCCCAATTTTATTTTGTTTGAGTCTGTTTTGAGTCTACAGAGTATGGTGCACCCATATCATGCAACACATGTACAAGTCTTGAAAATCATAATTTACTTGAAGAAGTTAAGCAGGATTATAGCTTAACATAATTATGATGCGGATAAGTCACTAAGAACCATGCTAGAAGAGTTGCGTGTGAGTTATAGCAAATGGTCCTTAGTTCGAATCTCATGAGAAGCATTTTTTTGGTCTCACTTGGGAGACTAAGCATAAATACGAAAGGGAGACTAAGCAAGACAATGATTTCGAACGAGAGACTAAGTAGACAATGATTTCGAACGAGAGACTAAGTAAAGAGTTCGAATAGGAGACTAAACAAAAATGGGAGACTAGGCAAGAAGGAGACTAACCAAGATTGGAGACTAGGTAGGACAATGATTTCGAACGAGAGACTAAGTAAAGAGTTCGAATAGGAGACTAAGCAAAAATGGGAGACTATGCAAGGTGGAGACTAAGCAAAAATGGGAGACTAACCAAGTTGAATGCACAAGTCTCACAAAAGCCATGCACCTAATGAAGAAACACACCATGTAAGGTGGACCAAGCACAAAATCGAAATAGAGCATCTCACCATGAACAACTATGAAGTTTTTACAGAAGTTCCAATATATTATTGTACAAGGATCATGAAGAAGAAAATAACTGATATATTTTCATCTGAACATCAACCTTTTTACGGTGGAACCGGAGAAGCTCGAAGGAGGCTGATTCACGGAGATATTGTTTCATACTCAAGCAAGAATCAGCAGATAAATTATTTGATCAACTTGATATGTTAGAAAATTTATGAATGACAAGAAATGTCAAGATTGCCGCGCTGAACTTATTCAAATTTTGGAGGCTACAAAATTCAAGACACGGCAACGGGCAAAATATTCAAATCATCTGACAAAAGGAGAAAAGACCTATACCTAATATTTCAGATCAAGTTGACAATTTTATTTTGATCAACTACATATGAAGATGGACGATCGAGATTGAAAGTTAATCAACGGGCAAATAGCTTTCTTTGGCTATAAATTGTCTAAGCAGACTTGAAGACAATAACGATTTGAATTACGACTGATGAATTAAGATACACAAGCAAGAGAAAAGCAAGCAATATTCAAATCAGTCAAGAAGTGATATATTGAGCTAAACACGATAGAATTCAAGTCTGAGTGAGAGAAATATTTTATCTCTTTGTAAACTTCTCTACTGAGTGTAGAAAGAGGGCGGAGTAACTAGAAAGAGTGAAAAACCCTGGTTGAGTGTAGCTTTGTGCGTAGCACTCGTTGTAAAGGGCAGAGTAACAAGAGGAGCTTGTGAAAACCCTGTGAGAGCGTAGCTTTGTGCGTAGTTCTCGTGGTGTAGGAGTACAGCTTGGTGCGCAGTACTCGGGAAGGCGGAGTAACAAGAGGAGCTTGCAAAAAACCTTGGAGGAGTGTAGCTTTTTGCGAAGCACTCGGAGAAGTGTCGGTGGACACTTATTCACTATTGTATCTGGGTGATCGATGAATAGTGAATTTCCTCCTTGGAGTGAAAGGAGAAGAGTGGAGTAGGAGAATTACACCATCTCCGAACCACTATAAATCTCTCTCTCTCTCTCTTTACTTACTGCTCATATATTTTGTGCATGCTTATTCTAACTGCGAACTAACCCAATTACGATTTATCGCATATCTTTATCTGTCTGGGTTTGATAGTTCCCACGTTTGCGTGCAAGCCAAACCTTACGTACATCATCTTTGAACCATATCAAGTGTTTCTAACGTACTGCATGTTTAGAATCTCTCTTTGTGCACCGCACTATTAAGCATACTACTTTACCGCTACCTATTTCGCTGCACACTCTAAGTTGTTTATCTTGTTGGTGCTTGTTACTTAAAGTTGAAATTACCAAAGTGTTATTTGGCTTGTGTGTTTTGCAAAAAAAGTTGAAAAGTTAGAGAAGTCTATTCACCCACCTCTAGACTTCTCGCCACCCTTTTGGGACCAACAAGTGATATCAGAGCAGTTCTCTATTTGAGTCAATTTTGACTGCTAGACAGATCTCAAAATCTTCAAGATGAAGAGAGATATGGTTCTCGCTCAAAATCTTCTTTTTCTCACTTGACAAATTTGATGATTGGAAAATTTGAATGCAGGTGCACTTATCTGCTCTAAATGATGAAATGTGGGAAGTCATCACAAATGGCCCTATCAAGATCATGGAAGTTAATACCGCCGTCGCACTGACTCCAAATGCTCCAAAATATGTTCCAAAGCCAAGAATGGAGTGGACAAGTGAAGGTAGAGGACGAAATAATTTGGAAAACATTGCCAAAGATATTTTGTTCAAAGCGGTCGATGACACCATATTTCCAAAGATTCGAAAGTGCACCACAACAAAAGAAATATGGGATACACTTATCGGTATCGGTGAAGGCGACGAACAAGAAAAAGACAACAAACTAACCATCGCCATGAAGAGGTTCGAAGACTTCAAAATGCTACCGAACGAAAGCATCACCGGCATGGAAGCTCGATTGATCAAAATCCTTGGAGAAATCACGGATCTGGGAAAGACCATTACGTAGAAGGAAATATCGCTCAAAGTGTTACGCGGACTGCCTACAAGTTGGGATATGAAGGTGAACGCAATGCGTGATCATAGAGATCTAAGGACATTATATACGGATAAACTCTTTAGTGATCTTAAGGCGTATGAATTCGAAATGAAGACACGAGTCGAAGAAGAACGCAATGAACGAACATCTGCCCTGATGGCCGAACAACCATCCACATCAAGGTCAGTAGGAAATAATGATTTTTTATCTGACGAACAATTTTCCCTATTTGTTAGGAAATTCAAGAAGTTCATGCGAAAGAACAAAGGATCACCACAAGGAAATTCTTTTCGAGAGAATAGAAGATCAAGAAGAGAATCTACTAAAGAAAACACAAATGTGTGTTACAATTGTAGAAAGCCTGGACACTTTATAGCCGAATGTCCACACCCCAAGGCGAACAAAAATTTGAACACTTCTAACTCTCCACAGGTTGAATACAAATCCAAAGAAAAGAAATTCAAAAAGGATAAGCGGAAGGCATTAATAAGCGATCCATTAGAAGCAAGTGGATCCGAAGAATCATCTAGCGACGAGAGTGATTCATCACAAGAAGATACGGCGCTACTATGTTTAGTAAGCAAGACATCCGAACATGAGGAATGCTATATGGCGCGTGAAATCGACGAAGATGTATCTTCTAGTTCTTTTAGCTCTTTTAGCTCCGTTGACACCTCTTTCGAGACTCAAGAATCTTTTCAAAGTCTTATGGAAGATTGTCAAAAGGTCATGGCCACTCATACTCAAATCAAAGAGCGCAATAATATGTTAATCCTTGAAAAGGAAGAAATGACACAAAAATTGCAAAATGCTCTAAATGAAATGAGTAACTTGAAAGCCGAAAATGTTTGACTTCAAGAAGAGTGTAAAGCTAGAGAGGTTCGAGAACATAAACTTTGGGAAGTAATCGCATCATTTACACATTCATCCAAAATAATGGATAAAATGGTAAACATGCAAAAACCCGCTGGAGATAAAGCCAGACTAGGCTACGATCCATCATGTTCTCAAACCCCTGTGAAACTGACTAATTCTACTACTACTTTAATTAATAAAGTTCCAGTGGTAAAATTTCTGAAAAGTCAGTATAGCACAATGAGACAAGGAGTTGGTAATCAAATAAATGCCCATAAAAATGATGCAAGGCCGAATCCAAAAATCAATATCTCGGATAGGCAACAAAATTTTAAAAGGCAAAAATCTGTATCTCAAAAGAGAGCCAACGAGTCTAGTGCAACAAAACCTCATAGGAATATGGGAAGAATTCCGAGAATTGGAGCTGGGAGATTATATCCCTCAGAACAAGATTGGTCGCTTGAAGACAAAACATGGACCGAGTCCAGATTTGCTCTTTTTCATAGGATCAAGCAACTATCTGCTTCCCAACCCGCACCAAAGCATTATTCTCAAGTGCGCTATGATTATAGAGTCTTTAATGGTTACAAATCACCTACTCTTGGATCAGTGGCATCTAGGTGGATTTGGATGCCAAAAATTACTAACACAAAAGGACCCAAACAAGTATGGATACCTAAAAGTAATTAATCTTTTTTTGCAGAAAGTTTGGTATTTCGATAGCGGATGCTCTCGACACATGACCGGCAATAAAGCTAGTCTAGTTGAGTTCAAAAGTATCGAAGGACCAAAAGTAGTGTTCGGTGGAAATGATCGATATGGAATGACAAAAGGAACAGGCGCTATTGTGAAAAATGTTCTACGAATTGATGGTGTATCCTTTGTCGAAGGATTAAAATTCAACTTGTTTAGTACAAGTCAATTTTGCGACAAAGGATATCTCGTAGAATTTTTCAAAGGCAAATGTCAAGTCAAGGACGAATCTACAAATGAAGTCGTACTCGCCGGATCAAGAAAGAAAAATATGTATGTTGTAGATTGGAGTACAACAAAGGACTCTGTGAGCTTGATGGCAAACAATTCAAATGAAGCTAGTTGGGAATGGCACAGAAGGCCAAATCATTTAAATTTCAAAACCATCAACAAGCTTGCAAGAAATAAACTTGTCGAAGGACTACCCAATATTGTGTTAAAAAAGGATCAAATATGTGACGCATGCCAGAAAGGAAAACAAATCAAAACATCATTCAAAACCAAAGCTCAAGAGTCAACATCAAGACCCTTAAATCTACTGCACATGGATTTATTTGGTCCAGTAGACCCAGTAAGTATAAGTGGTAAGAAATATACTTTGGTTGTTGTTGATGATTTTTCCAGGTACACATGGACAATATTCATCAAGAAAAAGGATGAAGTCTTATCAAAGTTGCCAGAGCTAATGAAGCTACTACAAGTCGAAAAGGACATGAAGATTGCAACAATACGAACAGATCGAGGAACCGAATTTGTGAATAGAGTGATTCAATCGTATTGCAACTCACAAGGAATCTTACATCAATTATCTGTTGCACGAACGCCGCAACAAAATGGCGTAGCTGAAAGATGAAATCAAACACTCAAGGAAGCCGCACGAGTCATGATAACAGCCGCCGGACTACCAAAAAGATTTTGGGCAGAAGCAATCAACACGGCTGCTATACTCAAAATCGCAGTCTAATCCACAAGTCTTATAACAAAACACCATATGAATTATGGAAAGGGAGAAAACCCAATCTCACCTATTTTCATACATTTGGTTGCAAATGTTTTGTACTTGTTAATGGAAAGTCTCAATTAAAGACTTTTGACGAGCGAGCGGACAAAGGAACATTCTTAGGATATTCATCTACCAGTAAGGCGTATAGAATATTTAACAAATCAACCATGGTGGTAGAAGAATCGATTCATGTTGTGTTCGACGAAAATCACGACAAAAATGGCAAAAACATTAGAGGTAATCGTGATTTAAATAATTCTAATGATTCTTTTGAAGATAATGTGTTGCAGGAGGTAGAAGAATCAAGTGATATGAGCACTCACCAAATTGAGACAATACAAAATGTGACACCCGAATTATCACTCACACCTACAACCGAAATTACACCCGGAATTTCAACGGAAGAAATCGCAGTAGATGAACCCGAAGATGCACCCGCCAACAATTCGCAACAAATGGAATCACACCAAGTGGTATTTCAATAGGAAGGAAACTCTGAGAATCCAATGAGTTTCCAACCAAATCGAAAATGGCTAAGAAGTCACACACATGACTTAGTCATTGGAGATCCGAGGGACGGAGAAAAGACACGATCATCTACTAGGAACCAACAACAAGATGTATCAACAGGAGATGCAATGTTCTAATGATAGGAATATTTTTGTAAGTTTTGATGAGCTAAATGTACTCTAGATCCCCTTAGTTTTTAGGTCTTTTAGCACAAGCATCATAAATCAGAATATCGACTCAAAGGGAATCTACCATATGAAGAACAAAATTAATTTGGGAAATTAATTTTGGTCCTACGAGTATTCATCCGAGAAAGAAGCATAAAAGAATGGTGTTACAAGAAATGATTGGATGAGCTTAACGGCGAAATGGTAGAAGTCCTTACTTAAAATGATCGTGCTTGAGATCGATTCCCCCCCAAGGACTTATTTTTGCAAGTCAAGAATTCGAACAAGCACAACGTTTTTAAAGGAGCACGATGCGAACAAGCACAATGTTCTCAAAGGAGCACAATGTCCTTAAGGAGCACAATGTGTACAAGCAAGATGTCCTTAAAGAGCACAATGTGTACAAGCAAGATGTGCCAAAGAAGCACAATGTTCAAAGTCAAACAAGAAAGAAGTGACTAAGTCAAAGGAGCACAATGTGGCAAAGAAGCAAGATGATCTTAAAATAGATAAATTCGAAGGAATTTATTTTGAATCAGCCCACATGCCACAAGAATCCAAAATTACCTGAAGATATTGATCAGAACGGAAAAAATATTTATGAAGACATGAATATAAAAACTTATCCTAGAAATAAATTCTATCAGAAGAATTTATTTCAAAGATTCGTTGGAAATTCAAATTGACAACAAAAATAATATTTTAAGAAACAACTTGAAAATCAAGTTGAGATAAAATATTATTTTGTCACGCAAGTTGACAATCAAATCAAAATTGAAGATCTACTATTGTCAACAATATCAGGCTATGAAGATTCAAATTTCAAATATCAAATTATCCCACTCCATCAGATATATTTGATTGCCTATAAAAAGCCATGAAGACTTGAAGACAGATAGATGTGAATACAAAAATACGAACAAGTGAATACACACGAGATAAGAAGTGCAAGTGCTCAAATATTCTTAGAGACTTTGTCTGAATAGTCTCAAAACTAGTTGGAGAGAGATACAATTACCTTTGTATTTGTAATTGTAAAAAGGAGTATAGCTGTGTGCAAAATACTCTAGTGAGTGTAGCTGTGTGCAAAACACTCGTAGTTGCTAAGTGTAGCTGTGTGCAAAACACTTAGTTGGCGTTGAGTATAGCTGTGTGCGAAATACTCGGAGTTGAGTGTAGCTGTGTGCGAGACACTCGGAGTTGGGTGTAGCTGTGTGCAAGACATCCGGAAGAAGTGCTTGTGTAGCGCTTATTCACTATTGTATCTGTGTGTAGAAAATAGTGAATTACTCCTAGAAGTGAATGGAGTAAAGTGGACTAGGAAGATTACGCCACTTCCGAACCACTATAAATTGCCTCTCTCATTTACATACCCCACTTACATAATTTGCTCTATCTATCTATCATATCCGACTAACCCGTTTACTATTCACAGTTTATCTTAATCCTTCGGGTTTAGTGTGTTTTCACGTATGCATGTGACTCAAACTTCTCAAGCTTAAATATTGAATTATTCTAAGCAAGTTTGACGTGTTGCATGTGACATTCGTCATACGGTCGACGTGATACGATATCTTATTTATAATCTTGAATATTATTGTTAATTATTGAGTGAACCATCTCCTTTAAAATATTCAAGATATTCATGTCATTCTTACACCTCATCTGAGCTTATCATACACGTGCATGTGATTCAAATTATTAATTGGGCATAACTCTTTACGTATTCCGCTGTGCAGTTCAAACTTACTCTATTTACTTGTTACTTAGAGTTGAAATTACCAAAGAGTCATTTACTTAGAAAAAGTTTGAAAGTCTATTCACCCCCCCCCCTCTAGACTTTCACCACCCTATCGGGACCAACAATTGGTATCAGAGCAGTTGTCTATTTGAGTCGATTTTGACTGCTAGACAGATCTCGAAAAATCAAGATGATGAAAAGAGATATGACTCTTGCCCAAAATTTACTGTTTTCCTTAGAAAAATTTGATGATTGGAAAATTCGCATGCAGGTACATTTATCCGCATTACATGATGAAATGTGGGAAGTGGTTACGAGTGGTCCTATTGAGATTTTACAAGTCAACACTTCATCCGTACAAACAAGTGAGACCCAACAATACATTCCAAAGCCGAAAGCAGAATGGTCTCGTGAAGATAGAACAAGAAATATCTTGGACAATATTGCCAAGGATATTTTGTTTAAGTCTATCGATGACACGATATTTCCATAAGTTCAAAAATGTCAATCCGCAAAGGAAGTTTGGGAAACGCTCATTCAAATTGGTGAAGGAGACGAGCAAGAAAAGGATAATAAGCTCACCATAGCATTAAAGAAATTCGAGGATTTCAAAATGCTAAACGGTGAGAATATTACTGACATGGAAACAAGATTTGCTAAAATCTTAGGAGAGATTAATGATCTTGGAAAAGATATTAATCAAAAGAAAATTTCTCTCAAAATTCTACGTGATCTACCATCTACATGGGATATGAAGGTCATGGCCATGAGAGATCATAGGGATCTAAAAACCCTATCGACCGATAAGGTCTTTAGTGATCTAAAAGCTTATGAATTTGAGATGAAATCAAGATTAGAGGAAGATCATGAAGAAAAGAACAACGCGCTTGTAGCTGAGCAACCATCAACTTCAAGGTCAGTACAAAATGTTGAATTATTGCCTAATGATCAATTTGCTCTCTTTGTCAAGAAATTTAGGAAATTCATGAAGAGAAGCAACTACAAGAAAAATCCACAAGGAAAATCGTGGAATGCAACAAAGAATTCGAAGAAAGAAATAGTTGAGGAAGATTCAAATTTTTGCTACAATTGTAGAAAGCCTGGGCACTTTGCAGCAAGTTGTCCACACCCCAAGGTAAGTAAAAATCAATATACAAATACTTCTAACTCTCAACAGGAAGAATTCAAGACCAAAGATAAAAGGTTCACAAAAGAGAGAAGAAAAGCACTTATTAGTGACCCACTTGGAATAAGTGAGTCAGAAGAATCTTCAAGTTATGAAAGTGACACCTCAAAGGATGACAATGCAATGTTTTGCATGAGCATCTCCAACAACACACCCTACGAGGACATGTGTCTTATGGCAAATGGAAATGAAGAAAATGAGGTAACATCTAATTCTTATGATTCTGTAAATTTTTCATTATCTAGAGAGTCCTTCTTTCACTTAATGGAAGAATGTCAAACCGTGATGGATACTCACTCTCAACTCAAAGAGCGCAATTGTCTTTTGATTCTTGAAAAAGATCAATTAAATGAAAAATTGCAAAATGCTTTACTTGAAGTGAAAGACTTGAAAGATAAAATTATTTGTCTTCAAGAAGAGTGTAAATCAAGGGAAGTGAGAGAACACAACCTTAGAGAGGTTATAGCTTTCATTCAAAATAATGGACAAAATGGTAAATATGCAAAAACCCTCAAGTGATAAAACCAGACTTGGTTATGATCCATCGTGTTCTCAAGCCTCCGAGAAATTGACCAATTGTACTACCATTTTAAATAATAAAGTCCAAGTAGTAAAATTTGTAAAAGGTCAAGAAAGCACAGTGAGACAATGAATTGGTTACCAAACTAATGTCAAAATTAATGCTGTTAGGCCGAAGCCTCAAAGAAACAATATTTCGCCTACACAGTATATAAAAAGACAAAAGTTTGTTCCTAAATGGAAATACACCAATGAGTCTAGTGCACAAAGCCCTCATAGGATTTTATCCCTCTAAACAAGATTGGTTTGATGATATTAAATCTTGGACTAAGTCCAGATATAATGCTTATCATAGGCTCAAACAATCTACCTCCCACGTGCCAAAAAAACGAGTCAATTTTCAAAAACCGGCACAAAAAATGTTTTCAAAAATTAAATATGATTATAATGTGTTTAATGGTTACCAATCACCTAGACTTAGATCAGTGAGTACAAGGTGGATTTGGGTACCAAAAATGACTAACACCCAAGGACCCAAATCAAATTGGGTACCTAAAAATGTGTAATTTATTTGCAAGAAGTTTGGTACTTCATAGTGGATGTTCTAGACACATGACTGGAAATAAATCTAGTCTTGTGAGTCTTAAAAATATCGAAGGACCAAAAGTCGTATTCGGTGGAAATGAACGATACGGCATAACCAAAGGAATTGGTACAATATTTCGCAATGGTTTAAAAATCGAAGATGTATCCTTTGTTGAAGGTCTAAAACTCAACTTGTTAAGCACAAGTCAATTTTGTGACAAAGGATATCTAGTAGAGTTCTTCAAAGACAAATGCCAAGTAAAGAATAATTCCTCGGGAGAAGTTGTGCTCGAAGGAATAAGGAAGAAAAATATGTATATGGTGGATTGGAACACAACAAAAGAATCAGTGTGCCTATTAGCAAACAACTCACACGCAACAAGCTGGGAATGTCATAAGAAGTTGAATCATCTAAACTTCAAGACTATCAACAAGCTAGCAAGACACAAACTTGTTGAAGGTCTACCCGACATTGTTTACAAGAAAGATCAAATATGTGATGCTTGCCAAAGAGGAAAGCAAGTCAAGTCATCTTTCAAATCCAAAGCTCAAGAATCTACAACAAGACCGCTAAGTCTACTACACATGGATCTATTCGGTCCAGTAGACCCAGTAAGTCTAAGTGGTAAGAAATATACACTAGTTGTTGTTGATGATTTTTCCAGGTACACATGGACGATATTTTTCAAGAAGAAAAATGAAGTGGAGCAAAAGTTGCCAGAACTGCTTAAGCTACTACAAAACGAGAAAGACTTGAAAATTGCAAAAATACGAACTGATCGTGGAACTGAGTTCGTGAATCAAGTAATTGAAGCCTACTACAATTCTCAAGGAATTCTACATCAATTATCTGCCGCACGTACACCTCAACAAAACGGTGTAGCTGAAAGAAGAAAT
Source organism: Ipomoea nil (assembly GCF_001879475.1). Taxonomy (NCBI): domain Eukaryota; kingdom Viridiplantae; phylum Streptophyta; class Magnoliopsida; order Solanales; family Convolvulaceae; genus Ipomoea; species Ipomoea nil. Next base: position 1,036,370 of record NW_017616542.1, read on the forward strand.
AGAACGCTAAAAGAAGCCGCACGAGTGATGATTAAATCAGCCGAGCTACCTAAAAGATATTGGGCTGAAGCGATCAACACCTCTTGCTATATGCAAAATCGAAGCTTGATACACAAGTCTTACAATAAGACTTCGTACGAATTATGGAAAGGGAGAAAACCTAAACTCAACTATTTCCACACTTTTGGCATCAAATGTTTTATTCTTAATAATGCTAAAACATATCTAAAGACTTTTGATGAGCGTGCAGATGAAGGAATATTTTTGGGATATTCATCTACCAGCAAAGCATTCAGAGTATGTGAATGCCAAAGTTGTTGGTTGGACCATTGAGTCCACCGTAAATGGAACGCTCATCACCATTGATGAACAAGAGTTGCATTCAACTTTTGGACTTCCTATATCTAGCCAGAACAACCACTGTTGGACTTAGATATACACACATTTGATCACACGGAAGTTTGGGCAGAAATTCGAAATGAGAATGCTTCTCTCGAACCCAACCTATCCGGCCACAAATCTGATTTGAAGCTAGAATATGAAATGCTTGTAAAAATCATCTACAAATGTATTCTATGCAAACTGAATAGTATGCAGGACATATCACCTACGAGAATTGGATATATGCATGCCTTGATGAATGATGTTAGGGGAGACTGGAACAGGCTTATATTGAGCAGGATTGCACATTTTGTGAAAGGTGCAAAAATTAGGAATGGCAGGTTCAATCACATTCTAGGGTTCGGGTTACTTATTGGAGAAATCATCAAAAGAAAAGGATTGCCAATGAGGTCTAGAAAGCCATTTGGAAATAACCGGATTCTATTTAAAGACCATGAAGTGTCAACCGAGTTGAATTCCAAACGGAAAGAGAAAACCGAGAGGTATTCCAGCTAGGAAAAGGCCAGTAGCAGAAATCCTTGGTTTAAATCCTCAACCCACAACCCAATCTCTTGAAAATCCTACTTGTAGTCACGAACCAAATTCAAGCCAAAATCCTACCACAAGCCAAAATCCCACCCTAAGTCACAATCCTACCTCAAACCTTAATCCCAACACAAGCCAAAATATCTTGAACCCTTTTTCCCGAATAGCCGAACTGAAGACAGTGATGAATGAGGAGATATATCAAGTTGATGGACTTGATTTGATCTTGGTGAATGAATATCAAAGAGTTCTCAATTGGAGACGTTGGAGACTTGGCTCTTATCAAGAGTTGATGACAAGAGGACCAAGTATGGAAGAAGAGGAAGCATTTTCTTTGCAATGGATTGGCAGTTTAGATGTTGGCCATGCAACATTGATCTCTACCGTAAATGGAATTTTTGTAAGTAACTGAAAGCCAAGTTGGCCGAGACTTTTCATGATATCACAGTCCAAGGAAACATGCCAACTGAAGATGATTTTTTAGTTGATATTGATGATTTTGATCATCCTATTGAGGTTACTAGAAACGAAGAAGGAGAAAATGTCACACATGGTGTACATCCACACTTGATGGATAGTGGCCTATATGATGTTAGTGTGTTGAATCAAACTGAAATTAGCCAAGAACATCATGCCATGCAAGTCAGCCATCACACGGGTGAAATTCAATCAATTCATGCAGAAAGTATGCAAGGTGACACACACGTGTTACATACGCCAGAAGAAGAAGGGAATATACTAGACAATCAAGCACAATCTCACATGCTTGGAGATAATTCTGCTCAAGAAGGAGCAAGATGTATTCCCGCAACCCAAGAAGAGCAAAATCTTGATGACACAACCTCAAATGCACAATTGAAAAATCTGGAAAGTGTTGTACTAAGCCTAGTTGACCGAATGGAGAGTATGATTCAAGGCATCTACACTCATGTGGATCATGTTGTCAATACTCAAGGAGGAAAATTCGAAACTTCATTTGATGAAAACCGAAGGAGTCAACAACACTTGATTGACACACATCAAGCACTTGAGAGACAAGTTGGTGGATTGCATACAAATGTCAAAGGACAACTCAATGAGTTCTATATCCAACTATCTCAAATCCTCAAGGATACTGGTAAAGCCAATGAAGCAATTGCCGTGAATCAAAGTCAAGGAATTCTTAATGTGGTTCATCAACATGAGAAGCAGATTAGTGATGTCCACACAGATCTCATCTCCGTCAACACCAAAGTAGGCTGCCTTCGAGGTTCATAAGAAAACATCTCCGAATCTGTTTCATCTCTTCGTGAGTCTGTATTTACACTCATTGATTACGCCAAAAAGGGGGAAGAGAGATTCGGTCATTTGGAAGGCATGCTGGAAATGATTATGACTGCCATGGCTACCAGAAATGTTGGTACAAGCAGTAGTAGAGGAGGAGGCAGGTCTGCTGGCAGAAGCAATATGGCAAGAAGAGGAGGAATGGAATACTGGTTCGGTGGTGATGCTGGCAGTCCAGGAGGATCAAGCAGTGCAACTACCACTAACCGATCATTTCGTGATATTGTTTGTGCAGGTGGAAATCAAGAGCAAATCAATTGGTACAACAAAGCAGCTCTTTAGAGTTGAAATGCCAAGATTGGCAACCTTGAATGACCTACCAAAGGGAATGAAGAAGAGTGGTCCAAGTGACCAAAATTTGTGGGTTTCGAATGAGAACTTCAGGAGGATCAAAAGCTATGCAAGAGCTTTGATGATCATGGTACTTAAAGACTACATCAAAGTCAATGATGCCGAGCTTCAAGGAGATAGAAGTCTAGAAGTGCATCATATGGTATGAAGAAGGTATACTGCCCGGGAACAATATCATTGAAGCATTCAACTACTACGTAATTGGGCAGGTATGCAACAATTATGCCATTAGTGACAAATTCGTTGAAGTTAAGAATCATATAAATCATGTGCTAGAAGAAAGGAGAAATAGAATAATCAAGTGATTTGTATGATTATTGTCACAATGTCTTTTGAATGGTCTACGAACTCATGATCATGGAACAATTTGCAATGATTTGAATTATCTGTTTATGATGCTATTAAATTTTCCTTTTTTATCTATTGATATTTTATTTGTCTTGAAAGGTAATATTTTTAGCTTAGATTGTATCAAATCGCATAAATTGGAAAATTACAAAATTTCGTTATCATTAAAATCCAAAAATGTGAATAGGAACTTAGTTGCTAAAAATATCTTTCCTAGAGTCAAAATCAAATGTTAAACTCGTCATGGCTATGTCTAGAATAATAAAATCTTTTGAAAAATAATTTTTTTTAAGAGGCAAGCCAAATGACTGAGTATAGGTTTTGGCGTCATCAAAAATGGGGAAAATTGATAGGAATATTTTTGTAAGTTTTGATGAGCCAAATGTACTTTAGATCCCTTTAGTTTTTAGGTCTTTTAGTACAAGCATCATAAATCAGAATATCGAGTCAAAGGGAATCTACCATATGAAGAACAAAATTAATTTGGGAAATTAATTTTGGTCCTACGAGTATTCATCCGAGAAAGAAGCATAAAGGAATGGCGTTGCAAGAAATGATTGGATGAGCCTAACGGCGAAATGGTAAAAGTCCTTACTTAAAATGATCATACTTGAGATCAATTCCCCCAAAGGACTTATTTTTACAAGTCAAAAATTCGGACAAGCACAATGTTTTTAAAGGAGCACGATGCGAACAAGCACAATGTTCTCAAAGGAGCACAATATATACAAGCAAGATGTGCCAAAGGAGCACAATGTGAACAAGCACGATGTGTCCAAAGGAGCACAATGTGACCAAATCAGAAGCACAATGTTCAAATCAAACAAGCAAGAAGTGCCTAAGTCAAAGGAGCACAATGTGGCAAAGAAGCCTAAGTCAAAGGAGCACAATGTGGCAAAGAAGCAAGATGATCTTAAAATAGATAAATTCGAAGGAATTTATTTTGAATCAGCCCACATGCCACAAGAATCCAAAATTACCTGAAGATATTGATCAGAACGGAAAAAATATTTATGAAGACATGAATATAAAAACTTATCCTAGAAATAAATTCTATCAGAAGAATTTATTTCAAAGATTCGTTGGAAATTCAAATTGACAACAAAAATAATATTTTAAGAAACAACTTGAAAATCAAGTTGAGATAAAATATTATTTTGTCACGCAAGTTGACAATCAAATCAAAATTGAAGATCTACTATTGTCAACAATATCAGGCTATGAAGATTCAAATTTCAAATATCAAATTATCCCACTCCATCGGATATATTTGATTGCCTATAAAAAGCCATGAAGACTTGAAGACAGATAGATGTGAATACAAAAATACGAACAAGTGAATACACACGAGATAAGAAGTGCAAGTGCTCAAATATTCTTAGAGACTTTGTCTGAATAGTCTCAAAACTAGTTGGAGAGAGATACAATTACCTTTGTATTTGTAATTGTAAAAAGGAGTATAGCTGTGTGCAAAATACTCTAGTGAGTGTAGCTGTGTGCAAAACACTCGTAGTTGCTAAGTGTAGCTGTGTGCAAAACACTTAGTTGGCGTTGAGTATAGCTGTGTGCGAAATACTCGGAGTTGAGTGTAGCTGTGTGTGAGACACCCGGAGTTGGGTGTAGCTGTGTGCAAGACATCCGAAAGAAGTGCTTGTGTAGCGCTTATTCACTATTGTAACTGTGTGTGGAAAATAGTGAATTACTCCTAGAAGTGAATGGAGTAAAGTGGACTAGGAAGATTACGCCACTTCCGAACCACTATAAATTGCCTCTCTCATTTACATATCGCACTTACATAATTTGCTCTATCTATCTATCATATCCGACTAACCCGTTTACTATTCACAGTTAATCTTAATCCTTCGGGTTTAGTGTGTTTTCACGTATGCATGTGACTCAAACTTCTCAAGCTTAAATATTGAATTATTCTAAGCAAGTTTGACGTGTTGCATGTGACATTCGTCATACGGTCGACGTGATACGATATCTTATTTATAATCTTGAATATTATTGTTAAATATTGAGTGAACCATCTCCTTTAAAATATTCAAGATATTCATGTCATTCTTACACCTCATCTGAGCTTATCATACACGTGCATGTGATTCAAATTATTAATTGGGCATAACTCTTTACGTATTCCGCTGTGCAGTTCAAACTTACTCTATTTACTTGTTACTTAGAGTTGAAGTTACCAAAGAGTCATTTACTTAGAAAAAGTTTGAAAGTCTATTCACCCCCCCCCCCCCTCTAGACTTTCACCACCTTATCGGGACCAACATCTCATGTTTTCTATCACAACTGGAACCAAAAGAAATTGACGAAGCTTTAGCTGATCCAAGTTGGATAGACGCGATGCAAGAAGAATTAGATCAATTCAAGCGCAACGATGTATGGAAACTTGTTCCAAGACCATCGCACCAAAATGTAATTGGGACTAAATGGGTTTTTTGGAACAAAGCAAACGAAGACGGTGTCATTGTTAGGAATAAAGCAAGACTAGTTGCGAAGGGGTACTCACAAGAAGAAGGCATTGATTTTGATGAGACATTCGCCCCCGTCGCACGACTTGAAGCAATCCGGATATTCCTAGCATACGCAGCACACAAGAATTTCATCGTATATCAAATGGACGTAAAGAGCGCATTTCTTAATATATGGCTTACTTGAAGAAGAAGTTTACGTCGAACAACCACCCGGTTTTGAGGTAAAAGACGTTGGTGATCAAGTCTACAAATTAAAGAAGGCATTGTATGGGTTAAAACAAGCTCCACGAGCTTGGTACGACACCTTGTCGATGTTCTTAATTAGTTGTGGATTCACCAAAGGTCTAGTCGATAAAACCCTCTTTAGAATTCAAGAAAATAATCACATTTTATTGGTACAAATTTATGTTGATGACATTATTTTTTGAAGTACTGATAAATCTTTATGTGAGAAATTTTCTAAGCTCATGCAGAACAGGTTCGAGATGAGTATGATGGGAGAATTAAATTACTTTTTGGGACTGCAAGTCAAGCAACTTGAAGAAGGAATTTTCATAAATTAATCCAAGTACACAAGTGTAACACCCCTCAAAAACAAGGCCCAATTGAAGCCCTAACACAAGCAGATTAACAACAAAACTAGCACAACGGAAGATAAACGGAAATTGGATAAAAGAAATCCAAAAAGGGGTGTTATGCCACGTATACCACACTAGGTAACGCTAAGGCAACAATCTGCAAGTGTGTAATACTATCCCAATACATCAAACTAAACAGTCTAAAAACACTGGTGCACAGGCCACAAAAACACAACGGTGCTAAGCTACCAGGCTCTAGACATCGCTCTCGTCTAAACACCACCTGAAAGATACAAAGATAAACATTGGGACGACGCCCGGTCAGCGAATAATGCTGGTAACCCACCAATACCGTTAAGTATCATAAATAGGTAGATATAAGATATAAAAACCATTTTCGAAACGGAATACATATATATAAGTCAAAAGCCAAGATCAAAAGACAACACAAGACTCACCACTCACAAGGATAACACCGGGAACACATCCCAACCACAAAGGTTAACCACACACAAGGATAAAGACTCACCCAACGGCAACACATGCCAAAACACCACAAGCCTCCGTGACTACACACGTCACGAGAGAAGATCACACAACGCCGGCTTTACAAGCCCTCGCAACATCACCCATCACGAGTTTGGTATGCCTTCCTTATGCCCTGTTCCAACCTTATGGCTACCCCCAACCTTGTACCTTCTTTCCAACCATTACCTCCAGGATCCCCTGTATAGCCAAGTCCAACCTTATTTCGCCGGGACCGTCGTCCCCCACCTATAACCACCAACGAACCACCACCAATCACGGCAACACATGCTCGGATAACACATGTTATCCCCCAATCACGTGGACCCATCACTCAGGCCACAACTCCATAATCACGTCACGGCCACCACGAGGACCACTGCAATACCTTGGTGACTAGTGTCCCATACCACTAATCGTGCAATCCAGGTAGAGCCACACACGCACCACCACTCACACGAAAGTCAAACAACGGATTACAACGAAGGTATGAAACATACTCAATCAAGGAACGGGTCACAGCCCAACAACAACAACGATGAATAACACAAGTTATCATCAACCAAACGAAAGGTACAAACCACACACACGCTAGCATTAAGACAACAAACTAGCATGCTTATCAACGGGGAAACTCAAGATAGTTCCGAGGAACACACAAGACATCTCTTTGTCCAACGAAGCACAATGTTGAACACTTAGCACGAATCAAGACACCAAAGACCCTACATGGATACCTACCATATAGTTCTAGACCTACGAAACATCAAGAAGACACTCAAATAGTTCCACAAAAGAACATCGGGAAGCCAAAAGATCAAACACCACGACAACCAAATCACGGGGAACAAATCCCAACATCACCACGACTATGTACCCGCGGGTGGACCCACGGGTAGTGCCCCACCCGTGGTCCCGCCCGCGGGAACAATATCTCACGAGGCTGTGTACCCGCGGGTAGGCCGACGGGTGGTGCCCCGCCCGCCGTTCCGCCCGGGGGAACATACCTGTTGCACAACAAATCCCTTCGGGGATTTTCTTCTCCAAACACAAATTCAAGTCCAAAACATGCCAAATCTCACCAAACACAACAAAATGACTTGAACCAAGGAAAATGCCAAGCAATGGCACAAAGGAACCCTAAACACAAGCTCTAGATATGCAATATCACAAGATAAATGCATAAAACCCTCACATTTCATAGCAAAGAACAAGTAGAATCCAAGAAATCACATATAGGTAAGCAAAATAGGTTTTGTAGAGCATGGGTTACCTCTTGAAGACCAAAAGACTTCTCTTACACCACAACAAGCTCTCCACTAGGCTCACTTCTCAAACCCACTTCAAGATCAAACCAAAAGATCATAAAGATCCTACCTTTAAGAAAAAGACAACTAAGATGGAACCAAAAAGACTAGACAAGCTTAGATCTTACCCTTCTAGATGCCCAAATAGGTGAAAGGTTGAATCTTGGAAGCAAAACTTGGAATCTTGAAAAGGGTCTCAACTTGGCTTGGAGAATAAGCTACACTTCTATTCTAGAGAGAAGGTAGAGATATTTTTCTAGGAATTGTAAGGAATGAAATGAAGAAGTCTTCTAGGTTAGGATACAATACTAACTCTTGGTGAAAAGACAAGGCTACCCTTACTAACCCTTAGAAAGTGTAAGGAACAAGGGAACTCCTCTCTAAGCACAAGGTACAACACAACTTAAAGATTGACTAGTCAAATGCTAGTCCTTGAGTATTAAAAATCAGGATTTTAGGAATCAATTCCTCAAAAGAATTAGAATTAATTACTCAATTAATTCATGGATTGGAGTGCGGATTTTTGGGGTGTCACAACAAGAGATCTTATCAAGAAATTTGGCATAGATAGAAAATCCTCAGTCAAAATTCCCATGAGTACATCTCAAAAATCGGATAAAGATGATGAAGGAAAAGATGTCGACCAAACGATGTATCGAGGGATGATTGGATCGTTACTATACCTAACCGCAAACAGACCGGACATATCCTACTCGGTTGGCGTATGCGCAAGATTCCAATCTAAGCCCAAGGAAAGTCATCTGATTGCAACCAAGAAGATAATTCGATATCTTAAAGGAACAATCAATGTGGGATTATGGTATCCCAAAGAAGGAGATTTTACACTAACTGGTTATTCAGATGCAGATTTTGCAGGTTGTAAAATAGATCGAAAAAATACCTTAGGGACATGCCAGTTCTTTGGGGGAAGATTGGTCTCATGGTTCAGCAAAAAGCAAAACTCCATAGCTACGAGCACTGTCGAAGCCGAATATATTGCAGCTGGGAGTTGTTGTGCACAAATCTTGTGGATGAAGCAACAATTATTGGACTATGGGATTAAGTGCGAAAATGTTAGCATTTTATGCGACAATACTAGTGCAATTGCCATAACCCAAAATCCGGTGCTTCATTCGCGAACCAAGCATATTCATGTTCGACACCATTTTATCCGTGACCACATCGAAAAGAAAGATTTGAAAATCGATCATGTTCCCACGGAGAATCAAATTGCCGACATTCTCACAAAACCGTTGTGTGAATCTCGTTTTGCAACTCTAAGGCATGAAATGGGAATGATTGAAATGAGCTAAGTGTTTCTAATCTCTTAATTTTGAAATATATTCCCACTTCGTATTATTTTAAGTTGTTTTTGTGACCTATGTGTTTTAATTTTTAAGCATATGTTATATTTATCTGTGATATGTATTAAGTTGAGCGTACATGTTTTCGTAAATTTGTTTATGTGCTTAAATATATTAATTGTACCCTACGAAATTTGCGAACATCTTCTCGTAATTTAATTGTATGAAATTTGTGTTACACATGTTTGCATATTTGTCACGTCTTTAGTATGTTTAATTTGTGAAATTTAATTGCTATCTTATTTACTAAGTGTGCTTAATTGCTTTAATTAATTTAAGCTTAGTACGTTTAAGAATATGCAATTAAGGGGGAACATTTTTGGATAAGTATATATTAAGGGGGAATTTAGATATTTGCATGAGATTGGGCCATTTCATATAAAAAGAATTTATTCTGATGTATGCCTAAAAATGAAATCCATAAGTCAAAATGTTAGGCTTAAGATTGTGAAAAGTAAAAATCATTTAATTGTTCTTTGGAAATTGAAAAATCTTTCCAGTCTGTTAGGTATACATCTATCAATCCAGAGATTTTATCAGCGTTATTGAAATATGAAATCTAAATGATAATATTTATCTGAATAAATTTATTTGCTCTAACAGATTATTTTCGAGATTTTTTTATCTGTTTTGCTCCAGGTTGGCGGTTATTTGAAGCACAATTTTTGGCGTCATGTACCCACAAATGGAATATTTAAATATGAGCTGGCAAATTTAAATCATGTGGAAGGTCGAATTTATCCTCAAAGAGATCAATACTCTCTCTCCTTCCACTAAGGGGCAAAGCTGTAATTTTCAAAAAATTTACCCTCTTTTCTAACGGGTAGGAGAAGAAATTCCAAAAAGTGGAACTTCATCTTCTTCTCCATTCTCGCCGGCCGACTTCAAGAAGGAAGAAGAATCCCAAACCTCTTCAAACTCTTCAATACCCTTTCCAAATCTTCTCCACAAAATCATTCTACCCACAAATACCCACTACCCAACATCAAAATCTCATCCAAAAACCATCTAGAACACAAAACCCAATCCCCTCAATTTTTCGGACTTCCATTGCCGGAAAACTCATCTTCTCACCAAACTCACTCAAATCAAGTTCAAAGCTCATGGATAGTGATCAAATTCAAATGGAGACGGAGACCATCACTGCCGGAGGAACGAAGAGGCCGAGCCGAGTACTAAGTGGCATGATCCTCGACACCAATGGGTTCAATATTCAAGCTCAACACAAATCTTTGGGGGTAAAAATTATCAACTCTTTAGAAACTTGTGGGTTGCTTAATTTTTGAACCTATAGACATGTTGGATTTCATAGGGATGAAGTGACCGAATTCCATTTGAATGCTAAACTTGAAGAAAATTCGGTCACCTCTAGTGTGAAAGGTGTAGATGTGGCTATCACCGTAGATGATTTTCGGAAATTTTTTCATTTTGAGGAGTCGGACTTACGAGTCGAAACTCACGATTTTGATTTGGATGCCACAAGGGCCGGAGTTCGCAGTGCCAACGCACCGCTTGCACCAAAAATAAGCGGCAATAAAAAGGACTTGAAAAAGGAGTATGGACTCTTGTTAGACATCATTCACAAATGCATTGAGTCTAGATATTATTGTCGTGATAAATTATCAAGAGAAAAACTAATGGTTATGAGTGTGATCATAAACAATGTTAGTGTTGATTGGGGAGTGTTTTTGTATGAAAAGCTACGGGATCATGTTGACAAAGCCAAGCCTTTGGTAAATGGTTGGTTTCAACAAGAGGTGGGTTATGGATTTGTTATTGGAGAAATCTTGAGGAGTAAAACCATACCCCTGTCCAAAGCCAAGTTAATCCAAAACCATAGTTATCTCTTTCGGTCTAGCTCATCCGAAACAATAGCCTCCACAATACCCAAGCCTACTCGAAAATGAAAAACCTCTAACCCATCCCTAGCTCTAAGACCCTTTATCCGTGAACCAAGCAATGAGGGATCCAACACCCCGCAATAATATCCAATGAAGAAACAACTAGCCACCCAATAACCAACCAACCCGCAACCTTGCCAAATCCAAACCCATTTGTCCTTAACTTTCCCGTGCCGGTTGAAAGTGTTGAATATGGGAGTGATGATGATGTACCTATTGTTGGAGCCGACAGTGCATTGCTTGCCGAGTTTGAAAGAGCAAAATCTTGGAGATTGTCGCGACTATCTGATCATAAGGCATTAGCCGATTCTATTGGGACAAATTCAGAAATTGAAGAAGAATTTGCATTGAGTTGGCTTGGAACCCGAAATCTTGCAAAAGCCACACGGTTGTCATTTATCAAAACTTGTTTTGCACTTAAGGCTACACAAAGGAGAAGAACTGAAAAAGGTGCAATGGTTGAAGCCGCATCGGATGCACCAATTAGTGAATTTGATCCAAATGATATTCGCCAGGCCACTATTAATTCAATGGAGGAAATTCGAAGGGCCCCCGGAGAAGGATCAACGGCAAGAGTTGATGATGGAGGATTGCCGGAGTTAGACCCGTACCCTGCCACCTTTGGAGATGAAAATCTAAGCTACGAGTCTTGCTTTCCTCATCCCGCAACAGAGATCACGGGATCAATTCAAGAAAATTTTAGTGCACCAAGCCACCAAGTATCCTTGAACTTGGATGAAGCAAGCAACTTGCCGAGTTTGCCAACTAGATGTGAGCTATATGATCAAGAAAATCCGAGAAACCGCACCACTTTGATGATTTGTTACCCCAATGAGGATGCCGAGCCAAACCTAGCCGAAACAATGCTTACCACTACTCAAGATGATTTCATTCACTCTATGCCGAATACAACACCTCCAATTCAACCCGAAGCAACCTTCAACTTTAATACTTTACGGGAGGAAATTGTGGGAGATGTTAAGATGATAGTCCAAGAGTCAACGGGGGGTTTGTATAGCAAGATTGACAACATGGACCACAAACTTGATGACTATCACAAGGCCATGTTCAACCGAGCCAAGAAATTGTTTAATAGGCAATGACTCTTGAAGAATGAGATTGATACGGCCAAGGAAGAGTTGAAAAATGAAATATTGAAGTTATTTGTTGAAATGGGCAAGTTGGGCACCGAAACAATTTCAAGACTTAAGTTGTTGGAGCAACAAATGAAGGGCCTCCTACAACAAACTCATGTCAACATGGATCTTCTTGATGGTGTTCGACAACACCAAGTCACCTCCTCGGAGAGCTTTCAACGATTTATCAATGCTGCCGAAAAGGGGGAAGGTTTAGCAAGTCATTTTGTGCCTCAAGCTTATGCATACGCACCACAGCCGAGAGGACCATTGGTGGAACTCATTCAACCGACAACAACACCAAGAAGTCAAAGTGGTCAAGGCCGAGGTCGTAGTGGGAGCATGATTGATTATCTTAAAGGTACATGTCCCAGTTCGAGCTCAACCCCGCATGATGTTTTACCACCCACACCAAATGCACCATTGCCGAAGCCACTTGCCACAAGAATGCAAAAACTACAAGAGCTTGAAATCGAGTTCGAACATCGGAGTGAACGAATGAGTGATGGTCGTACATTCGATGAATGCATCTTTTGGCATGAAGCAGGTGTGTTGAAAGGAGACAACATAAGGGAGGCATACGGTAATTACATAACCGGACAAGTTGCAACATCATTTCAACACAAAGGCCTTGAGAAAGACTTCAAGAAGTTGAGGGCTCACATCAATGCAAAGTTAAGAGGGAGGTAAAAACTGTTTGGCACATCTCATTTTTTTTTTTTTTGGTGCATATGTTATTTAGCTAGCACATTATCTTTTGGTATGCTACTTATGCTAAGCTAAAATGGGTTAACTATGCATGACTAAAATTGGTACCATACCATTATGTCTTAGCTATTTTATTTTATTCAGTTTGTCTCAAGATTTTTATTTGGACCTAGAATTAATATGTAACGCGTATAAATGAGAAGATAAAACTTAGGGGGAAGAAATACTCAAGCTAAAATGAAAAATGCAAACCCCATGATCAAAGTCTCATGTATACGGTTAGGATTGTCCAATTATAAAATCTCTAAGTCACATTTTTTGTTAAACCCGTCAAATTGGCCAGTCGAAATAAAAGCAATTAAAAGAAATTATTTTTCAAAAATTGACAAAGCCAAAATGACTTGGGTATAAGTTTCGGCATCATCAAAAGGGGGAAATTGTTAGGAATAAATTATAAATTTTGATGAGCCGAATGTATTTTTGAAAAATCAAGTAGTCCCTAATTTTATTTTGTTTGAGTCTGTTTTCAGTCTACAGAGTATGGTGCACCCATATCATGCAACCCATGTACAAGTCTTGAAAATCATAATTTACTTGAAGAAGTTAAGCGGGATTATAGCTTAACATAATTATGATGCGGATAAGTCACTAAGAACCATGTTAGAAGAGTTGGATGAAATGCGTGTGAGCTATGACAAATGGTCCTTTGTTCGAATGGGAGACTAAGCATAAATACGAATAGGAGACTAAGCATAAATACGAATGGGAGACTATGCAAGGTGGAGACTAAGCAAAAAGGGAGACTAACCAAGTTGAATGCACACAAAAGCCATGCACCTAATGAAGAAACACACCATGTAAGGTGGACCAAGCACAAAATCGAAACAGAGCATCTCACCATGAACAACTATGAAGTTTTTACAGAAGTTCCAATATATTATTCTACAAGGATCATGAAGAAGAAAATAACTGATATATTTTCATCTGAACATCAACCTTTTTACGGTGGAACCAGAGAAGCTCGAAGGAGGCTGATTCACGGAGATATTGTTTCATACTCAAGCAAGAATCAGCAGATAAATTATTTGATCAACTTGATATGTCAGAACATTTATGAATGACAAGAAATATCAAGATTACCGCGCCGAACTTATTCAAATTTTGGAGGCTACAAAATTCAAGACACGGCAACGGGCAAAATATTCAAATCATCTGGCAAAAGGAGAAAAGACCTCTACCTAATATTTCAGATCAAGTTGACAATTTTATTTTGATCAACTACATACGAAGATGGACGATCGAGATCGAAAGTTGATAAACGAGCAAATAGCTTTCTTTGGCTATAAATTGTCCAAGCAGACTTGAAGACAATAACGATTTGAATTGCGACTGATCAATTAAGATACACAAGCAAGAGAAAAGCAAGCAATATTCAAATCAGTCAAGAAGTGATATATTGAGCTATACACGATAGAATTCAAGTCTGAGTGAGAGAAATATTTTATCGCTTTGTAAACTTCTCTACTGAGTGTAGAAAGAGGGCGGAGTAACTAGAAAGAGTAAAAAATCTTGGTTGAGTTTAGCTTTGTGCGTAGCACTCGTTGTAAAGGGCAGAGTAACAAGAGGAGCTTGTGAAAACCCTGTGAGAGCGTAGCTTTGTGCATAGTTCTCGTGGTGTAGGAGTACAGCTTGGTGCGAAGTACTCGGGAAGGCGGAGTAACAAGAGGAGCTTGCAAAAAAACCTTGGAGGAGTGTAGCTTTGTGCGAAGCACTCGGAGAAGTGTCGGTGGACACTTATTCACTATTGTATCTGGGTGATCGAAGAATAGTGAATTTCCTCCTTGGAGTGAAAGGAGAAGAGTGGAGTAGGAGAATTACACCATCTCCGAACCACTATAAATCTCTCTCTCTCTCTCTTTACTTACTGCTCATATATTTTGTGCATGCTTATTCTAACTGCGAACTAACCCAATTACGATTTATCGCATATCTTTATCTGTCTGGGTTTGATAGTTCCCACGTTTGCATGCAAGCCAAACCTTACGTACATCATCTTTGAACCATATCAAGTGTTTCTAACGTACTGCATGTTTAGAATCTCTCTTTGTGCACCGCACTATTAAGCATAACACTTTACCGCTACCTATTCCGCTGCACACTCTAAGTTGTTTATCTTGTTGATGCTTGTTACTTAGAGTTGAAATTACCAAAGTGTTATTTGCCTTGTGTGTTTTGCAAAAGATTTTGAAAAGTTAGAGAAGTCTATTCACCCCCCCCCCCTCTAGACTTCTAGCCACCCTTTCGGGACCAACATATTTCTTTGTGAATAGCATGATATTCTGTTGTAACTAGTATTCTTGTGTTGATGTACAAATGGTAGTACCAACTTCAATAGAGTAACAATGTGACAATGTCTCCCACTTAATCTCCGGACAATATAGATGGTTTATTTCCAGTATTCCGGAGCAGTAGCACGACCTAAACTTATATAGACTTATATGCCATCAATATAGGCTTTGTAACGGAAAGCTTTACATCCGTTTCAAACCACAACATAATGGTCATAAATGACCTATTAAATTTGCACCACTTAATGGTGACATAATGGAAAATGTTACACTTAGATCATCACATAAGCTTTCAATCTGATTTTCATCAAGAACCGGCCATCCGTTCTAGTCCACAATATTTTCCTTGTCTGGCTCTCTTATTCAAAGTAGAAGCATGGTAAAACTTTGTGTTTCGGTCTCCCGAGACTATCCACTCTTCTTCTCTGGTTTGCTGGAACCAATAAATCTCCTCCTGCTGGAGGTCCTCTTCTAACTCCTTTCTCAGTTTCCTTTCCAATTTGATCATACCTGAATAGCTACCATTATCCAAACGTCTCTGAATCCCCTCCAACCTCGTACTTAGACTCCTTTTTATTTATTTATTTTTTTACTGTGGATGTTACCAAAGTGCTTTTGTTCCAATCCAAGCCGGCTGCCATCTTATCCTTATTAGCTCAAACATTCTCCTCTGGCTTCCAATTTTCTTTAACAACGCCCAGGAAATTAATATGCCTTGCCCATGCACCTTCAAACATGAATTCTATTTGGCTGCTGACAGAAGCCTGATCAAATTCAACCAAAATGGGGCAATGGTCCGATCCTATGGTCGTGAGGTGGGTGACTTTAGTGTTCCAAGGTTGTTCGATCCAGTCCAAGAAGCACAGATCTCGATCAAGTCTTGCACCCTTGAACGTCTCATCCTTTATCCCTCGTTTCCACGTGAACTTCTGACACGTAAAGCCAAGGTCGATAAGAGCATCCACAATAGTGGAGTTCTTTTGTGATTTTTGAAGAGTTTTTGAAGTGTGATTAAAAAAGAAAACGTGGGAGGAAATAGAAAAAAAAAAGAAAATAAAATAAAGAAAACTGTTTTTTTTTTTTTTTAAATAGAAAAGTAGCATGTAAGGGCGCTTGTCAGCGTGCCTGACACGCCCGCCGTGCTTGGAAATGCGCACATCAGTCATGTTCTTAATTTATTTATCTTCCCATCTCATCTCTTGCAAAGCACTCCACCCTCTCTCTCTTGCCTCTCTCTTCCCCAAGTAAGCAATCAAACTTCAAAATTCGTGAATAAATTCCTAATTCTCCTCTGAATCTCTGATAATGTTGCTCTAAAAGTTTCTTCAAAGATCCAATTTTTGAAGTCTCTATTCCTATGAGCGCCTGCATCACTTCCATTAGAAACTTCGTTGTTCTTCACGACCGCATTAAAATCGCTTGCATGTTAGACTAAAATATCACATGCATAACCTTATATGTGATAATAGGATCGTACTAACCTCCAGCCATAGTTCTTCTTACGGTTGAGCGATCCGGACTGCTGCAGAGATGATAAGTGTTTTGTCTCTCACTTTACTCAGCTCTCTCTAGATGGTGTATGAGGTATGTAATGTGAGCAGTGAGAGGACTAGTGACCTTATATAACCACTGGCCATCATTGTGGTTGATTGTCTTTAGGTCTCCTAAACCCTAACTAGACTCCTAATCATAATGGTAGTCTAGTTGTTAGGTTATTAGTGTTGCACCACATATCAAATACTGAATATTATCATAACTTATCCTAATGTTATAATAATAGTAACGGATAAACGTTACATTCTCCCACTTGGTGCAAGCACTACCACTCAATAACAGAAAAACACCAACCATAATGATATGTTCTCATTAGCACGAGTAGTATCCATTATGATCAAATGCAAACTGCCATTGAGCACTTAATTAGGAAACAAAACCCAACGAAATAAACCCTATGTTTATTCCAAGTCCCTGAAGTACATTTTCTCATCAATATAAAGTAAATGAAGGTGTACACACTTAATTGAGAAAATGTCTGAATGCTAAAGAATTTTATTAAAACTGAATGTATATATACAAATTACAAATTGGGCGAAAGTCCCATTTTCTGAATCAGATCCTTGAACTTAAATGGTGGCATGCCTTTAGTCAAGGGATCTGCTAACATCAACTCAGTATGAATGTGTTCAATGAATACAACTTTATTTTTGACACGCTCCCTAATTGCTAAGAACTTGATGTCGATGTGCTTAGTTCGACTTCCACTTTTGTCGTTCTTAGCTAGGAAGACTGCAGCTGAGTTGTCACAGTAGACTTTCAATGGCTTAGATATAGAATCCATAATTCTAAGCCCAGAGATAAAATTCTTTAGCCAAACACCCTGTGAAGTAGCCTCGAAACAGGAAACGAACTCGGCTTCCATGGTAGAAGTAGCTATTAAGGACTGTTTAACACTTCTCCATGAGATAGCCCCACCGGCCATAATGAAGACGCACCCTGAAGTTGATTTTCGAGAATCAACACAGCCAGCAAAGTCCGCGTCTGAATAACCGACAAGATCTAAATTGTCCGTCTGCCTAAACCCAAGCTTGTAACCTTTGGTTCCTTTGAGATACCTTAGAACCTTCTTTACAGCTCTCCAATGGTCCAACCCCGGATTGTGTTGGTAACGCCCTAGCATTCCAACCGCAAAAGCAATATCCGGCCTCGTACAGACTTGGATATATCCAAGACATCCAACTGCTGCAGCATAAGGGATGTTCTCCATGGATTCCTTCTCCAAATCATTTTTCGGACATTGGTCCAAACTGAATCTATCCCCCTTAGATATGGGAGCAGCGTTCGGTGAACAATTTTGCATATGAAATCTCTCTAAAACTTTGTTTATATAGGTTTCTTGAGATAAACCCAGTATACCCCGGGACCTATCTCTCTGAATTTTAATGCCAATAACATAAGAGGCATCACCCATATCCTTCATATCAAAGTTTTTAGAAAGAAATTGTTTCACATCACGAAGCATCCCCTTATCATTGGTGGCAAGTAAGATGTCATCCACATATAAAACAAGAAAGCAAATTTTACTCCCACTCACCTTCTGGTATATACAGTTATCCGAGGGATTTTCAACAAAACCAAATGAAGAAATTACCCCATCGAACTTGATGTACCATTGACGGGAGGCTTGTTTTAAACCGTATATGGATTTCTTAAGCTTACATACTAAATGCTCACCACCCCTAGAAGAGAAACCTTCAGGTTGTTTCATATAAACCTCCTCTTCTAGATCACCATTTAGGAAAGCGGTTTTCACATCCATTTGTTGCAACTCAAGATTAAAATGTGCAACTAATGCCAGAATGACACGAAGTGAATCTTTCTTTGATACAGGAGAAAAAGTCTCCTTGTAATCGATTCCTTCTTTTTGAGTAAATCCCTTGGCAACAAGCCGGGCCTTGTATCTCTCAATGTTGCCTAATGAGTTTCTTTTAGTCTTAAAAACCCATTTACAGCCAATGGCCTTGGCCCCATTAGGCAACTCAACAAGATCCCAAACTCCATTGTCCTTCATGGAATTCATCTCATCTTTCATGGCTTCTAACCATAAGTCAGACTGTGCACAATTTGTGGCTTGAGAGAATGTTTCAGGATCATCTTCAGCCCCTATGTCAGATTCTTGTAGATACGAAACATAATAACTAGGAACTGCTGATCGCCTTACCCGAGTAGACCGTCTTAAGGTTGGACCCTCATCACCTTGTACAGGCTGCGGGGCAACTACCTCTTCAGGAACTGGTGGCAGTTCTTGAATCGGTTCAGTCTGCATCGGCTCAGAATCTTGCTGTATATCCTAAGTTGGTTCAACCATTGGTTCGAAATCTAGTTCAGGCGGTTGCTGCAAGTCCTGAACTGGTTCTTCCAAAGGCTGATCCTCAACAGTTTGTGGAATCTCAACGGTAGGTGGTATATCTGCAGGCATAACTAAAGGAGCACTGCGGATAAGTACAACCCCACCAGATGACATAGAAGGTTGAGAGTCAATATGATCGAAGGAAGGGACTAAGTCCTTAAACCGATCACTCCCACTAATCAAGTCATCTTCAAGGAATTTAGCATTCCTTGATTCCACTATCCTAGTAGTATGAGATGGACAATAGAACCTATAACCCTTAGAAGATTGTGCATATCCAATAAAGAAAGCACTAATCGTCCTTGGATCAAGTTTCTTCTCGTGTGGGTTATATATCCTCACCTCAGACGGACATCCCCAAACACGCATATGTTGCAAACTCGGTTTCCAACGTTTGAATAACTCAAACGGTGTCTTAGGGACAGCCTTGGTTGGAACACGGTTTAATATATACGTTGCCGTCTTAAGCGCTTCATCCCACAACGACTTAGGAAGCTTAGAGTTGCTAAGCATACTCCGCACCATATCCAGAAGGGTCCGGTTTCTTCTTTCAGCTACACCATTTTGGTCCGGAGAACCAGGCATGGTGTATTGGGCAACAATCCCATGCTCTTGAAGAAACTTAGCAAAGGGACCAGGTGCTTGTCCATTCTCAGTATATCTACCATAGTATTCACCACCCCTATCAGACCTAACTATGTGTATTTTCCTGTTACATTGGTTTTCAACTTCAGCTTTAAATGATTTAAAGGCATCCAATGCTTCATGTTTATGATGAAGTAAATACACATAGGAAAATCTTGAGAAATCATCAATAAAGGTGATGAAATATTTCTGACCAGGTATTGTCATATCAGGACAACATATGTCAGTATGAATAATTTCCAACAACGTTGAACTTCTATTGGCACCTTTCTTTGACTTGTTTGTCTGCTTACCCTTAATGCAGTCAACGCAAGTCTCAAAGTCAGTATAGTCTAGAGTAGAAAGTACTCCATCCTTTACCAACCTTTTAATACGCTCAAGGGAGATATGACCTAATCTCCGATGCCACAACATTGAGGAATTGTCGTTAATACTACACCGTTTGGTGCCGTTTTGAACATGTAAAGAATTGTAAACTGAATCATTCTTTAATTTAAGACGGAAAAGACCATTAGACAATGTACCAGTACCAACACAAGTAGAATAACGAAATAACTTGAAATCATTGGCATTAAATTCAAAAGAATATCCGAAGGGTACAAGTCTAGATACTGAAACTAAGTTCCTAGAAAAACTAGGAACATAAAAAGTCTTTTCTAATGTCAATACAAAGCCATTGTCCAAAACTAAATTGCAAACTCCGACAGCTTCTACTGGTGACGCAATCTTGTTTCCAGAGAAGATGCTACACTCAGTTCCCTTTGGCTGTCTCAGTTTTGTCATATCCTGCAAAGAGTTTGCAATGTGGATTGTTGAACCAGAGTCAACCCACCAGGAATTAGTATTAACTTCTGACATGTTAGATTCGAAACAAACGAAAGAAGATGAAATGTTACCTTTTTGGGACATCCATTTCTGAAACTTGATACAATCTTTCTTCATGTGTCCCTTCTTTTTGCAAAAGAAACACTTTTGTATCTTCTTAATGTCTGCTTTCGGGGTTAGTTTCCCCTTAGCAGCTATGGTAAGTCCCTTAGGCTTTCCAGACATTCTTTTAGGCCTTGTTGTGGCCATAAAGGCACTTTCCCCAAGCTCAGTTACAAGTCGCGTTTCCTCTTGAGTACACATGGTAATCAATTGATTGATAGACCATTCATCCTTATGTGTATTATAGGCAATTTTAAACGCGCTATATTCCTGAGATAGGGTATTTAGTGCAAAGTGCACCACAAAGGCATCTGGAAGAATAATTTTCAACTTCTTCAATTGTGCCGCAATGTCCCTGAGTTCCATGATGTGTTTCCACGTTCCCTTGACAGTGGAAAGACGCATATTGATAAACTTCATTATCAGGGTACTTGCCAGAGATTTATTCGCGTCAACAAATTGCTCATCGATGGCTTTGAGTAATGGCTCAATGTTCTCAATATCATCGACGGGACCACGAATCTCTCTGGCAATTTTAGACTTAATGAGGAATACGCCTAAGCGATTGGCTGTTGCCCATCGCTCGTATAGCGTTTTTTGTTCCTCAGTGCTTTCCGCAGTAAGCTCAGCAGGCTTCTTATTGCGAAGAGCATAATCAAACCCCAATATTCCTAAATTCAATAAAACAGCGTCTTTCCACTCTTTGTGATTGTCATAATTGAGGATAGGAATATCAATTGTTATTGATTGAGTGATTGGAAGAGTGACTGTAAAAGAAAAATTGAAAGCTTGGTTAGAATATTTTCGAGGCACAAAATTAGAGAGAGATACTGAAGTACACAATATTACCAATGTAAAATTATGCAAAAGATAAATTCGGATGCCATAAAAATTGCCTGTGGGCTAAATTTTTACGCATAATGAATTTACCAAAACTGAATGGTGGAAACGAAATGGGGGCGATTTTAATTTTTCCACCCTTAATGACAAAACTACCAAAACTATATGCCGATACATAATCCCTGTGGGCAAATTATGATCATAGTATGGTATTTCATCCTAATTCACCCTACAAATATAACAAAATTGCCTGTGGGCTAAATTTTGCCATATCACGCAGAGTGAATTACAATATTCTTGCATTAGCTTTATGTGAGTAAAACTTAATATGTAATTTTGGAAAAATTAAAGATGCTGTGGCTACTCTTTAATTAGCCAAAGAACATAATCACATTAGCAAGAAAACCTAATAATCAAACAGATTAAACCAAAATATGATAGACAATCCTTAGGTATACTCCCAGGAAAGTTGGTCGAGACGAAGCTCGGTTAAATACCAACTCCTTAGACAGAGTAGCGTCGCAAGGGGACTAGTAGCAACAAGGCTTTTAAGCCAGGGCCATAGAACTAGTATTCCTCCCCAAGAAACTTCCCTAATTCATGTGTTCTCATTTTTGAAGTAAAATCGTTTGAGAGATCTAAAGAGTAGTTTCACCTATGGATAAGGCTTTGAATAGGGTAAACTACGAATTGTTTATGTACTTAATGTGCTTTAGGAACTTTATAAAACACGAGTGGAGTAATAACTGAAGGTTGAGTAATAATATGCATAATCTAACCTGAAAGGCACTAATTCACCTAAAAGGCACTAATTCAGGCATAGCATATAATTCAGACCTAAAAGGCTCTAAATTTTTCTTAATGAACATGCTTTTCTATAGGCATATAATTATAACAATCAAATAATTATTGCAATAAAGAGATAAATAGCATGCTCAGATTATGCATATTACTCACAAATACTCCACAATTAAATTGCAACACTTAATACAATTTAAACTGAAAAACATTATTAAATTAAAAATTCAACTGAAAAATTAAAACTGAATAAATATTCAAAGTTGAATAATAATTTAATAATAGACTTAATAAAAAAAAATTCAATTGGATAATTTAATTAGAAGAAGTCCAAATATGATGAAGATGTTAATCTGAATGAATTGATGTAGTCCAAATATCAATTCAGATTTGACCCAAAACCATAACAGGCCCAAATTTAATAAAACAATTTTTTTTTTTTTTAATAATATGCCCAAGTCTGGCCCAATTGGGCCAGACCTGGCCCATTAAGCTAAACATCTTCATTCATCATCTTCTTCGTCTAAACACGGCAATATGCAGCAGCTCCGTCGAACAGAAGCAGTGAGCTCCTCATTCGGCAGGGAGCAAAAAATATCCAATTTTATTTATTTTTTTTTTTTTAATTCTTAATGCGGAAAATTATTTTCAGCAGTCCAGAAAAGTTAATTGCATACTCAAAAATATTTACACATGTATCTCAATTATATAACAAAATATATATATGTGCAAACATTTAAGCAATTAAAAAAAACTAGGCAGAGATTATTTATGGCGACTGATACCAACTGTTAGACTAAAATATCACATGCATAACCTTATATGTGATAATAGGATCGTACTAACCTCCAGCCATAGTTCTTCTTACGGTTGAGCGATCCGGACTACTGCAGAGATGATAAGTGCTTTGTCTCTCACTTTACTCAGCTCTCTCTAGATGGTGTATGAGGTATGTAATGTGAGCAGTGAGAGGACTAGTGACCTTATATAACCACTGGCCATCATTGTGGTTGATTGTCTTTAGGTCTCCTAAACCCTAACTAGACTCCTAATCATAATGGTAGTCTAGTTGTTAGGTTATTAGTGTTGCACCACATATCAAATACTGAATATTATCATAACTTATCCTAATGTTATAATAATAGTAACGGATAAACGTTACATTGCAATCAACCAAGGCCCACTTACTTGGACCTTGGTATGGCTAAGGTCGTTCCAAAGCTTACTGCGGAGGTGGAGATTGGGGCTACCATACACCAGAGCCGTACGTCGCCGCTGCTTCCTTGTCGCTGGCTTGCCTCCATCGCCGACCAAGTGAAGGGAAAAACTAAGGATGGTGATGGGTGTTGCTGTTTAGAAGGGAGGGAAAATGACGAGAGGGGGTGAGAGGAAAAATGGCGGTGGTTCATGGTGGCCGGTGCTCCATCATCATTATGGTGTTGTTTGGCCGACAGGGAGAAACGAGAGGGGAGACGAAAGGAATGGGTGAAGCTGCTAATTCTATCCATAACAAAATAACACACACACACACACACACACACATATATATATAATATTGGATCCAATGAGACCCCTAGCCAGGTGAGATCGTGAGACTTCATCTTGATCGTTTATTTGTAATTTTTAACGTTTTAGATCTGTTTCATTTTAATCCCATATGAGAATGATATTATTATTAATCAGGGTTGTTTTGGTCTTTTGTCACTCTCATTATTACTTGCCATTATTACTTCCGCCGGTAAAAGTGTTGTTAGCGTTATTTTTGGTCCAAAATCTTCTGTCGTTATTTTCTTCACAGACTTCTGCAAAGTCTCTTCAGTTTCTTTCCTATCAGAAGTCTTGTCTCAGCGCGACGCAAGGGTTGGCGATTCCTCTCAACGACGCAAGGGTTGCGACTCCTCCGGTTGGCGATCGCGTCCTCTCCAGTGCCGGTGTATCCGTGTCGTCCAGGTAGTCTACATGGCTGGTTCATCTACCAGGAAAACAAAGTGTCATAAGGGAAGTGCGTCCGGTTCTCCGCAAGGTATCCCTTTGTTCCTGGTCTCCTTTGTACCTGTTGCTTTATCCGGTCTGGGTTATTGTTTCCGTTGGGGGAGGGGGGGGGGGTATCGTGGGGGTGGTCGGCGGAAAGGTGCTTTTGGGGGTTCGCCTAGAAGTTGTGGAGTAATAACTGAAGGTTGAGTAATAATATGCATAATCTAACCTGAAAGGCACTAATTCACCTAAAAGGCACTAATTCAGGCATAGCATATAATTCAGACCTAAAAGGCTCTAAATTTTTCTTAATGAACATGCTTTTCTATAGGCATATAATTATAACAATCAAATAATTATTGCAATAAAGAGATAAATAGCATGCTCAGATTATGCATATTACTCACAAATACTCCACAATTAAATTGCAACACTTAATACAATTTAAACTGAAAAACATTATTAAATTAAAAATTCAACTGAAAAATTAAAACTGAATAATTATTCAAAGTTGAATAATAATTTAATAATAGACTTAATAAAAAAAAATTCAATTGGATAATTTAATTAGAAGAAGTCCAAATATGATGAAGATGTTAATCTGAATGAATTGATGTAGTCCAAATATCAATTCAGATTTGACCCAAAACCATAACAGGCCCAAATTTAATAAAACAAATTTTTTTTTTTTAATATTATGCCCAAGTCTGGCCCAATTGGGCCAGACCTGGCCCATTAAGCTAAACATCTTCATTCATCATCTTCTTCGTCTAAACACGGCAATATGCAGCAGCTCCGTCGAACAGAAGCAGTGAGCTCCTCATTCGGCAGGGAGCAAAAAATATCCAATTTTATTTATTTTTTTTTTTAATTCTTAATGCGGAAAATTATTTTCAGCAGTCCAGAAAAGTTAATTGCATACTCAAAAATATTTACACATGTATCTCAATTATATAACAAAATATATATATGTGCAAACATTTAAGCAATTAAAAAAAACTAGGCAGAGATTATTTATGGCGACTGATACCAACTGTTAGACTAAAATATCACATGCATAACCTTATATGTGATAATAGGATCGTACTAACCTCCAGCCATAGTTCTTCTTACGGTTGAGCGATCCGGACTACTGCAGAGATGATAAGTGCTTTGTCTCTCACTTTACTCAGCTCTCTCTAGATGGTGTATGAGGTATGTAATGTGAGCAGTGAGAGGACTAGTGACCTTATATAACCACTGGCCATCATTGTGGTTGATTGTCTTTAGGTCTCCTAAACCCTAACTAGACTCCTAATCATAATGGTAGTCTAGTTGTTAGGTTATTAGTGTTGCACCACATATCAAATACTGAATATTATCATAACTTATCCTAATGTTATAATAATAGTAACGGATAAACGTTACATTGCAATCAACCAAGGCCCACTTACTTGGACCTTGGTATGGCTAAGGTCGTTCCAAAGCTTACTGCGGAGGTGGAGATTGGGGCTACCATACACCAGAGCCGTACGTCGCCGCTGCTTCCTTGTCGCTGGCTTGCCTCCATCGCCGACCAAGTGAAGGGAAAAACTAAGGATGGTGATGGGTGTTGCTGTTTAGAAGGGAGGGAAAATGACGAGAGGGGGTGAGAGGAAAAATGGCGGTGGTTCATGGTGGCCGGTGCTCCATCATCATTATGGTGTTGTTTGGCCGACAGGGAGAAACGAGAGGGGAGACGAAAGGAATGGGTGAAGCTGCTAATTCTATCCATAACAAAATAACACACACACACACACACACATATATATATATATAATATTGGATCCAATGAGACCCCTAGCCAGGTGAGATCGTGAGACTTCATCTTGATCGTTTATTTGTAATTTTTAACGTTTTAGATCTGTTTCATTTTAATCCCATATGAGAATGATATTATTATTAATCAGGGTTGTTTTGGTCTTTTGTCACTCTCATTATTACTTGCCATTATTACTTCCGCCGGTAAAAGTGTTGTTAGCGTTATTTTTTGTCCAAAATCTTCTGTCGTTATTTTCTTCACAGACTTCTGCAAAGTCTCTTCAGTTTCTTTCCTATCAGAAGTCTTGTCTCAGCGCGACGCAAGGGTTGGCGATTCCTCTCAACGACGCAAGGGTTGCGACTCCTCCGGTTGGCGATCGCGTCCTCTCCAGTGCCGGTGTATCCGTGTCGTCCAGGTAGTCTACATGGCTGGTTCATCTACCAGGAAAACAAAGTGTCATAAGGGAAGTGCGTCCGGTTCTCCGCAAGGTATCCCTTTGTTCCTGGTCTCCTTTGTACCTGTTGCTTTATCCGGTCTGGGTTATTGTTTCCGTTGGGGGAGGGGGGGGGGTATCGTGGGGGTGGTCGGCGGAAAGGTGCTTTTGGGGGTTCGCCTAGAAGTTGTGGAGTAATAACTGAAGGTTGAGTAATAATATGCATAATCTAACCTGAAAGGCACTAATTCACCTAAAAGGCACTAATTCAGGCATAGCATATAATTCAGACCTAAAAGGCTCTAAATTTTTCTTAATGAACATGCTTTTCTATAGGCATATAATTATAACAATCAAATAATTATTGCAATAAAGAGATAAATAGCATGCTCAGATTATGCATATTACTCACAAATACTCCACAATTAAATTGCAACACTTAATACAATTTAAACTGAAAAACATTATTAAATTAAAAATTCAACTGAAAAATTAAAACTGAATAATTATTCAAAGTTGAATAATAATTTAATAATAGACTTAATAAAAAAAAATTCAATTGGATAATTTAATTAGAAGAAGTCCAAATATGATGAAGATGTTAATCTGAATGAATTGATGTAGTCCAAATATCAATTCAGATTTGACCCAAAACCATAACAGGCCCAAATTTAATAAAACAAATTTTTTTTTTTAATATTATGCCCAAGTCTGGCCCAATTGGGCCAGACCTGGCCCATTAAGCTAAACATCTTCATTCATCATCTTCTTTGTCTAAACACGACAATATGCAGCAGCTCCGTCGAACAGAAGCAGTGAGCTCCTCATTCGGCAGGGAGCAAAAAATATCCAATTTTATTTATTTATTTTTTTAATTCTTAATGCGGAAAATTATTTTCAGCAGTCCAGAAAAGTTAATTGCATACTCAAAAATATTTACACATGTATCTCAATTATATAACAAAATATATATATGTGCAAACATTTAAGCAATTAAAAAAAACTAGGCAGAGATTATTTATGGCGACTGATACCAACTGTTAGACTAAAATATCACATGCATAACCTTATATGTGATAATAGGATCGTACTAACCTCCAGCCATAGTTCTTCTTACAGTTGAGCGATCCGGACTACTGCAGAGATGATAAGTGCTTTGTCTCTCACTTTACTCAGCTCTCTCTAGATGGTGTATGAGGTATGTAATGTGAGCAGTGAGAGGACTAGTGACCTTATATAACCACTGGCCATCATTGTGGTTGATTGTCTTTAGGTCTCCTAAACCCTAACTAGACTCCTAATCATAATGGTAGTCTAGTTGTTAGGTTATTAGTGTTGCACCACATATCAAATACTGAATATTATCATAACTTATCCTAATGTTATAATAATAGTAACGGATAAACGTTACATTGCAATCAACCAAGGCCCACTTACTTGGACCTTGGTATGGCTAAGGTCGTTCCAAAGCTTACTGCGGAGGTGGAGATTGGGGCTACCATACACCAGAGCCGTACGTCGCCGCTGCTTCCTTGTCGCTGGCTTGCCTCCATCGCCGACCAAGTGAAGGGAAAAACTAAGGATGGTGATGGGTGTTGCTGTTTAGAAGGGAGGGAAAATGACGAGAGGGGGTGAGAGGAAAAATGGCGGTGGTTCATGGTGGCCGGTGCTCCATCATCATTATGGTGTTGTTTGGCCGACAGGGAGAAACGAGAGGGGAGACGAAAGGAATGGGTGAAGCTGCTAATTCTATCCATAACAAAATAACACACACACACACACACACACATATATATATATAATATTGGATCCAATGAGACCCCTAGCCAGGTGAGATCGTGAGACTTCATCTTGATCGTTTATTTGTAATTTTTAACGTTTTAGATCTGTTTCATTTTAATCCCATATGAGAATGATATTATTATTAATCAGGGTTGTTTTGGTCTTTTGTCACTCTCATTATTACTTGCCATTATTACTTCCGCCGGTAAAAGTGTTGTTAGCGTTATTTTTTGTCCAAAATCTTCTGTCGTTATTTTCTTCACAGACTTCTGCAAAGTCTCTTCAGTTTCTTTCCTATCAGAAGTCTTGTCTCAGCGCGACGCAAGGGTTGGCGATTCCTCTCAACGACGCAAGGGTTGCGACTCCTCCGGTTGGCGATCGCGTCCTCTCCAGTGCCGGTGTATCCGTGTCGTCCAGGTAGTCTACATGGCTGGTTCATCTACCAGGAAAACAAAGTGTCATAAGGGAAGTGCGTCCGGTTCTCCGCAAGGTATCCCTTTGTTCCTGGTCTCCTTTGTACCTGCTGCTTTATCCGGTCTGGGTTATTGTTTCCGTTGGGGGAGGGGGGGGGGGGGTATCGTGGGGGTGGTCGGCGGAAAGGTGCTTTTGGGGGTTCGCCTAGAAGTTGTTTTTTTTTTGTTTGTTTTTTATTAACGTGATTGTGATTTCCGATGGGGGGGGGGGGTGGCAGTCCGGCCTGGGTTTTGAGTTATTTTCTGGTCCTAGCGTGGGGGTTTGGAATGGGGGTTCTGGGGCGGCTGGTATTGGGTGTTGGGGGTGTGGGGTTGGGAGGCGGTAGATTTTTTAGGGTTTTGCGGGTTTTTTGTTTTCTCTCTTTGTTTTTAGGATGTGCGATTTTTGGTTCTCGAATCTCACAGTTTGTAGATTTCACAACACTATTTGTGTGCTTGCGGTTTTTTGGTGTGCATGCATTTTATAATGTTGTAATGTAGCTGGAGAAATTTGGAATTTAATTTGAATGATAGGTGGTGCAGTCACTTGGATCATATTGGAGCTCTTCCATATTTCACTGAAGTTTGTGAGTATAATGGACCCATTTACATGACAGTAATATGCTTCTAATTTTATTCTTTAAAAAAATTTTTGTTCTTGGTTGTTTCATTGTAATAGACAAAGAAATATTCTGTTGTATTTCTTTGAGGGTAACATTAACGGTTCATCAGTATCCCACAAAAGCCTTGGGTCCGTTAATGATAGAAGATTATCAGAAAGTGATGGTTGACAAAAAGGGGAAAAACAGAGCAATTTACTGCAGAGCACATTGTGGAATGCATGAAGAAAGGTATTTGCTTTTCATTATTACTCCCTAATTTTATTAACTATATTTTTTCATGATTTTGTGAGTTCTGATGAAAAAAAAACCCGTGGACTCCACTTTTGTTTGGGCTCAAAGATGTGGATAAGATGGAGCATTGGGCAAGGTGGTGAGATCTCATTTTAACCCACTATAGGCCTCACAGTTCACACAATCACACCTATAATGAGAACTACAATTTTTTTTTACAGATGCGTAGGGTTTCCGGTAATTTTTCTTCTCTTTCTCCCTATTAGGGTTTTTCTTCTCTTTCTCCCTTTAGGGTTTCCGGCAATTTTTTTCCGACAACCTGTTTCCGTACGACAGCAAGCCGTGCGACGTCGACACAGTGCACCTGCATGGCTTCGATGGAGCGACAGCAGCAAGATGATGGCATAGCGGCGATCGCAGAGCGCTGGGGAGACATGGTTCTGGAAGACGAGGAGGATGGGGTTGATGCGGGCGGTGCGTATGAGCCGGCGCCGGGAGATGGGGGGGGGGTGGTTTATTCGGTAGTTGGCCATTTTTTGACCAAGAAACTAATCAAAGTGGAGTATATGCGGCAGGTTTTAGCATCGGTATGGCAGCCGGTGTTTGGAATGCGGGTAACGGAATTGCACTCGAATTTGTTCTTATTTGCTTTTTATCACGAAACTGATATGGTGCGAGTACTGGAGGAGGGGCCGTGGTCCTTCGATAATCATACGTTGGTGTGTCGCCGGGTCCCTGCTGGTTATCTCCCGGGGGAGGTTAAATTGGATACCCTGGATATGTGGATACAAGTCTATGATTTGCCGTTGGGTTATACATCTAATGTGGTGCTTGAACAAGTTGGGAATTTTGTGGGAACATTTATTCATTGTGATGACCGCCGTGTTGGGGGACCGGTCAAGACTTTCTACCGGGTACGGGTCGCAGTTCCGGTTGACAAACCGTTAAAGCGGCGTATGAAACTCATACGGCGTGATAAGACATGGGGTTGGGTTAATTTGAAGTATGAACGCCTACATAATTTCTGCTTCTATTATGGCATATTGGGACATCTTGAAAAATTTTGTGCGAAGGCCAGGGTTTCGGGAGTCAACCGGGAGCATTACCCGTATGGCGACTGGATGAGGGCGGGCCAAACCAGGGGACCGAGGCAAGTAGGAGCCGCCTGGCTGCTCCCGCCGGTGGAGGCCGTACCACCACAACCGAACCGTCTGCCTACGGTGGTGGAAGGTGCAGCGTCTTCGGATGACTCCCAGGGAGATGTTCGGATGATGGGGGCGCAGTGTGAGCCGGAGGAGGGTGTGGAAGCCTCGTCAAAACGACGTCGTGCGACCACGAATGTTGATACTGATGAGCTTAGTAGGCCGAGTGATATGGGGGAAGACAGCGGTTTAAAAAACTTTTTTATGGCGGGTCTAGGTTCCCAGACCCGCCCGATCCAATGAGTACATTAAGCTGGAACTGCCGTGGCTTGGGTAATCCACGGACAGTTCGTGAAGTTGTGGACCTTGCGTCCCGTAAGAAGCCCGATTTTATTTTCTTGATGGAAACAATGGTGGAAAGAATACATGCTGAGCGTATTCGTGTGAAACTTGGTTTTGAAGGTTTGTTCTATGTTGATGGCAAAGGTACGAGTGGTGGGCTAGCTTTGTTGTGGCGGAAAAATAATACGGCAAGATTATTGAGTTACTCGAAGAATTATGTTGATATAGTAGTTACTATGGCTGGTTTCCCAGACTGGCGTATGACGTGCTACTATGGCTTCTCGCAGCGTGATAGGCGTGTGGAGTCGTGGGATTTACTGAGATCCCTGTCGGGTAAGTCACATCTCCCGTGGATTGTTGTGGGGGATTTTAATGACTTGCTCTATCAGCATGAGAAAAGAGGAGGATGCCCGCATCCGAATAGACTATTACGAGGGTTTGGGGAGGCACTGGAGGACTGTGGTTTAACCCAAATGCCAATGAATGGGTATCAGTTTACCTGGGAAAAGAGTAAGGGAACGCCCAACTGGATCGAGGAAAGACTGGACAAAGTGCTTGTCACTGAGAGCTGGCGTAGTACAGTGGTGGGAGCCAGGGTGACAAATCTTATTACTAGAAAGTCGGATCATACTGCTCTGTTTCTAGGGATCCATGACTCCGTAGTGAGGGGTCGAACTGCTAGGAGGGGCTTCCGGTTTGAGATGGCATGGTTGCACGATGAGGGGTGTAGAGGTGTGGTGGAGCAGGCTTGGGGGGAAGCGAGAATGAGAGGGCTGCAGGACTGTATTGAGTTCTGTGGTGCTCGTTTGTCAAAGTGGGGTGGCGATCAATACCACAAGTATGGGGAGCAGATTGTGTCCCTACGAAAAGAGCAGCAACGTATAAGGGGGAACACTGACCTGGTTTCTTTAGCTGAGTTCCAAAGGATAGAAAGCCTGCTAACCCGCCTTGAGACTCAGGAAGATGCGTACTGGAGACAGAGAGCCAAACAACACTGGCTTAGAGGTGCAGATGCCAACACTAAATTTTTCCACAGGTATGCCTCTCACCGTAAAAAGAAAAATACTTTGTCTAGATTAAAGAATGATATTGGGGATTGGGTGGAAGGAGATGCTATGAAGGGGGTTATTATGAACTATTTTGACCATATTTTCTGCACTGAACATCCGGGAGAAAATGTGATTGTTTTTTGAGGGGGTGAACCCACGAGTAACGCAAGAGCATAATGACTGGCTGCTTAGACCTTTTGAGTGCGAGGAAGTGAAAACAGCGTTATTTGCAATGTTCCCAGATAAGGCACCGGGACCGGATGGAATGAATCCGGGATTTTATCAACAATTTTGGGATGTAGTGGGGGGGGGGGGGGGGGGGGGGGGGGGGGGGGGGGGGGGATGTCTCGAGTTTTGTAGTTGGATGTCTGCAGTCTCGGGAATTCCCGCCTGGATTAAATGATACAGATGTAATTCTGATCCCAAAGAAGAGTGCTCCCGAATTAGTTACTGATCTCAGGCCCATAGCCCTCAGTAATGTGGTGTATAGGATAATGGCGAAGGTAATAGCAAACAGAATGAAACCCATAATGGATGAATTGATATCGGTTTCGCAGAGTGCTTTTATACCCGATAGGCTCATTACGGATAATATATTGATAGCTGCGGAGATAGGTCATTACTTGAACCGGAAGCAGTGTGGAAAGGTGGGGTGGGGTGCTCTCAAGCTAGATATGGCCAAGGCTTATGACAGAATGGAGTGGTCTTTCCTACGCAACATGCTTGTAGCGCTGGGATTTGACAACAGATGGGTGGAGTTGATTATGTTATGTGTAACCTCAGTGTCTTATAATTTCTTGATTAATGGTTCGCGTAGTGACACGATTATGCCTACTCGTGGATTAAGACAAGGGGATCCTTTGTCTCCTTATCTTTTTATTATATGTGCAGAAGGGCTCGTTGTTATTACAGCAGGCACAGGCTAGGGGTTCAATTCATGGTTGTAGAGTTGCAAGGGGTGCCCCCCCCCCCCCCCCAATATCTCATTTGTTTTTTGCTGATGATAGTCTGCTCTTTTTCAAAGCCAATGCCCAGGAAGCCAGTGAGATTAAAAATTGCTTATCTATGTATGAGAAGTTGTCTGGACAGGTAGTTAATTATCACAAGTCAAGTATATGCTATAGCAAGAATACTGACGAAGTTGATAGGAATGAGGTGGCACAGATTCTGGGTGTGGTTCAGGCTCCTAATTTTGGAAAGTATTTGGGACTCCCATCGTTTGTAGGGAGGAATAAAAAAGCAGCCTTTGCATATATTGAGGACAAAATCAGACACAGGATTGGGTCATGGAATAAGAAGTTGCTATCACAGGCTGGTAAAGAAATCTTTTTGAAAAGTGTAGCACAATCTATGCCTACTTTTTCAATGAGTGTTTTTTTTATTACCTGCGACTATGTGTACGGCAATTGAGAGAGTTATGAACCGCTATTGGTGGGGAACTGGCAATAGTCAAGGAATACATTGGAAAGCGTGGGACAAATTGTGTATCCCAAAGAAGCTTGGCGGACTGGGCTTCAAAGATCTGAGGGCGTTCAATTTGGCCATGTTAGGGAAACAAGCATGGCGCCTACTTACCAAGCCAGAATCTTTGGTGGCAGCTGTTTATAAAGCCAGATATTACCCCAGGAATTCGTTTTATGAGGCAGAAGTGGGAAATAATCCTAGTTTTTGCTAGCGAAGTATTATGGCAGCAAAGAGCCTGATTTGTAGTGGTGTCAGGCGCAGGATTGGGAATGGTAACGACACATCAATATGGGCACATCCATGGATACAGGATGAACAGGAACCTATGATACAAACGGACATGCCTGTGCAATTAGCAGATGCGAAAGTTGTGGGGTTGATTGATCAGGATACTGGTACGTGGGATCACTCAATTCTCACTGACTTGTTCCAACCTATAGATGTGGAGAATATAGAGAAGATACTTATTTCCCCAGGATATGACGATTCATGGTATTGGCACGGGGACCCAAAAGGAACCTATTCGGTCAAGAATGGGTACAGACGCATTGTGGGAAATTATGAGCCTAATAATGGATCTTTTGATAAATGGCTCGCCCTGTGGAGCCTAAAAATCCCACCCAAATGGAAAACCTTTCTATGGAGAGCAATTAGTGATATCCTCCCAACCACTGCAAATTTGATTATAAAGAGAGTGGAAGTGGACCCAATTTGTGCTATGTGTGGAAATGTTCAAGAGGATACTATGCATGCCTTAGTGTTGTGTGATTTTGCGAAAGCCATTTGGGAACGATCTAGCCTTCCAATCCCCAATATTGTGACGAATGTTTTTCATATTTGGTTCTCTGAGCTCCTAAATGTTCTAGACTCTAATAGAATGTTATATGCAACAGCAATCTTATATCATATTTGGAGAGCACGGAATGGAGCGGTATGGGATGCCGTTATGCCACGGCCCACGAAACTCCTCGCCACGGTCACGGCAACCGTGGAAGCTTGGCGCAACACACGGCTGCCGCCCCAGCCCGTAGCACAGCTGCAACAACATACTCACACGATGGCACAACCCCACAACACGACGACGCAACTACGCAGGATATGCCACGTGGATGCCGGCTACCTCCACGACTCCGGTGTAGCAACGGTGGGGGCAATCTTACTCGATGCAGATGGCGGATACGTGGCAGCATTCAGTGCCCCCCTTCCAACTTGTTTTTCACCACTCATGGCAGAGGCGCTTGCGTGCAAAGAAGCGTTATCATGGCTTAAAAACCAGGGTGAGACGTCAGTACATCTATACACAGATTGCCTATCGTTGCAACGATATCTTATTGCACCCTCATCTTCAGTTCGTTCGTATGTTGGTTATTCCTTTGATAGCTGTAGGTCCATTGCAGCTTCGTTTAATTCTTGTTCTTTTAATTTCATTCCTAGAACAGATAATTATTTAGCTCATGCGTTAGCATCTGCTGCGTTCCAGCAGCCTACTATTTTGTATTGGGATCTATCCCCACCTGAAATTATTGCAGCATTTTTCTAATAGAAGCACCATGAAAATTTCAAAAAAAAAGAACAGGAAATTGCCAAATTCAAGTTGAACCCTTTCACTTGGAAAAAATCCACACTTTTCCTGAAACAAGCAATATCATCAGCAAGTATTTTGTGAGGAAATTCAAGTGCACTTGGTCTGTGAGTTACTTCATGTTGGGTTTACTGGTTTATTGTAAATGTAATTTCACAGTGGTGTGTGCATTGTTGTGATATGGTGTGTGCGTTAATTCTTGTTGTTTTTTTTTTTTTTTTAAATGTACATAAATGTGTATAAACCGTGGGATTTATTTATTTATTTATTTTTATGTTCTTGTTGGTAGAATATACAACACATGGCCTTTGCGTTACCTCAGGTAGTTTTGATTTTGTTACTTGGTTTTGGATGGTGTCTGCAAATTACTGGGTGATGTGTGCATTGTTGTGCAATAATATTTGTAATGTACTAAAAATATTGTTTGGGCTTTAGGTGTGTGCGTCATAGTGGCAGAGTGTGTGCGTTACATTTATCAGTTTCTTAATTTTATTCGATTTTTCATTTTTGGTGTTGTGTATTGTGGTGAATGCTAGTTATGAAGGAGGTATGTGCGTTTCAAATTATAAGTTTGTGCTTCCGGTGTGGTTGCATATTTTAGTGTGTGCGTTTGAGGAGTTTCCAGTTTGCATTTATGTTTTTTTCTTTTAAATTTTTGTTATTGTGATGTACTCTAAATATTAATTAGGGTGTTGGGTGTGTGCGTCAAAGTGCGGAGTCCATGGTTTATATTAAGGTATGAGCAAATGTTTGTAGTATGCTAGTTAATCTAGTCAAGTGCAATAAATAATACATTCTTTTTCACTATAGTCTATTGTTACTTTGTGTTTCTTGTTATATTCGTTTATTTAAGTTGTTCTTTGGTCTATTACATCGTAACGCACACACCACACTCCGTGCATGCACACACATGGTCATTCCATTCCTTTGCTTTATGAAATGCACGCTCTCGTATACGCTCATGCACACACTCGTGAACAATACGCACACACTTACCCCTATGTTTGCACATGCCATGGAGTAGTGTAATACAACCAACAACACAAATAACAATGTTGGTGCATCACTCTGTCGCATGTAAAATTCTATACTTGTTAAAAAAATATGGTAGTTCATCCTACAATTCTCATATTTCATTTTGACATATTCTCTTTCTTTTTTAATCTCGCATGCGGATTTTTGTTCCTAAATGGTATGCATACTTTTAAATTCTGAGTCTATTTACTTTGTTTATTTATTTATTAATTTCAATTTTTTATTAAGTTTGTCATACGCCTATACAAAAATCAGATTTATATAGTTGAGTTTTGTTGGTTACGTAATTCTAATAAACTTGCACAATCCTAAAAATAAAAACAAATGCACACTCATAGTTGCAATGCTTACCTAAAGACACAGTGTTATACACACGCCAGATCCAACGCAACCACATCCCATTACAAAAAATAAAAAAATAAAAATCCAACATGATGCAATGTTCCATTGCTAGAAGTTTGCACAGGCCATACCACACAAATGCACACACCACCGTAAAAAAAATAAAAATAAAACAAAAAAAATTACACAAAATTCTAATGTCAGGCTAACGCACACGCCACCACCAATTTGTGCACACAAATGCACACGCCACCGTAATAAAAAAACGACATGATGCAAAAGTTCAATTGTCAAACATTTGCATACGCCATACTACACAAATGCACACACCACCGTAAAAAATAAAAATAAAACAAAAAAATTAAGCAAAATTCCATTGCCAGGCTAACACACACGCCACCACCAATTCGCACACACAAATGCACACGCTGCACACCTTAACACAAACACGCACACAACAGCGCCATATCAACACATTCGAATAATACCCTTTCCGTCGATTTCATTCAAAACAAACTAACAATTTCATTCCACGCACACCCCTAATAATAAATCTGTGTACAAAAATGAATTATCGGAAGTTGGAAACCCCTTTACCCAACAATTTGCACTCACCATACCATGGTTACGCATACACTTCAAATGTTATAAAACACATACCAACATAAAATAACATCTATGTTCAACAAAAAATAAACGGAATACCCATCTTACCTTCTTTTCCATTTTTTTTTTAAAAAAAAGGAAAACACAATACGTTACGCACACATCTAATAATAATTTTCTACAAGAAAACACCGTCGGGGCCAAAAAAAAACTTTCTCATGCCTTATGAAGTAGACACGTTGCACACACCGTCACACATACACGCACACACCAGCGTGTATAAAAAAATCCAACAAGAATGAATTACTACAATGTGTTCATGGTTTGAGTGGTACAGCTACTAACAAGAATGAATTACTACTTATTTCATTTTGTGGTCTATTATTATATCAAAGATTCCCATCTAATTCTAACCAAAATTAACACAATAATAGAATTACTTTTTAACCATTCTAATTAAAATATGACCTTATTTACACTATATTTCTCATTCAATCTCATCCTTCCATTAGAAATATATTAATGAATGAGATGTGATCTCATTTAATATGGGTTACTAACAAATAAGGAAACTAACAAATAAGGAAAATTATTCCACTTAAACACATTATAATTATTTTTTTTATTTTAATGCTACTGACTCTATTACAAAATGTATCTGTTCATATACTTTCTCAACCTACTGAAACACAAAGAACCAATAATGCCCCTAATGAGACTTGAACTCACAACTTTCTAAATGAAAGTCCAACCCAAGTACCATTAGACTACATAGTATTGGTACATTACAATGATCTAATATTTGATTCAAAATACAATTCTGATTCCAATGTTTAAATCAATCGCCCCAAATTATTTAATTTCCTTTACAAAATTCACTGTTTATTTGTACGTCTAAAATTCAACGACATAACATTATTTATATACTAGTATTTGTCTCGTGCGATGCACGAGAAATATGTTATAAAAATATATCATATATGAGGTTTATTCATATATAAAAATTTTGTTATTTAATAATTATGTGTGAATTGCTATGACACAATTATGAACATAAATATATTTACAATTAAAATAAGAATTGATATTTAAGGAGGGTGTTTACTACAAATCTTAAATTCTAGAAATCTCAAAGGTCTAAAATTTTTGATCCGTGGTGACTCTGGAAATTGTAATTCAATTACTATTGTAGTTTACTAAGTTCTTAAAAATGTGTAATATTAAATACTATGTACTAAATTTTTAAGATTGACCTCATTAGAATAATCTCAATTGAAGTTTATTTGTGAGTTTTTGGATGGATTGAATGAGGCAAGAGAGATGAAAATGAATTAAGATTAATTTGAATTTTTATACACCATGTAATAAATAAATAAATAAATAAATAAATCTTAACTATAATATAACCATATGGTTTGGTGAGCAATTATTGTTACAATAATTGCTCACCAAACCATATGACTATATTATAATTAAGATTTCTTTTAAAAATACTCATTCTAAAATCAGAATCTATACTCTATGCTATATATAAAAACAAAATCCTGAAATTTTAACTTCCCGCCCAATTCCTAAAAAGTATTTATTCCTAATAAAATATATTGATTTCTACTTTCCTATTTGTACAATAGTTCTAGGTTAAAATTCTATTCTAAGATTATAAAATAGTGTAATACAATTCCTATTGTAATCTATACTATATATATATAAACAAAATCCTGAAATTTTAACTTCCCGCCCAATTTCTAAAAAATCTTCCTTTATAATTGGTCAAATTATTTAATTATGATAAATTAGGGAATAATTAATGATGGTAATAGAAATCCTAGAAGAATATAGAATTGAAAAATATTTAATTATTGTTATGTTATTATTGTGACTCACGGAATACAATACAAGAATATTTAATTATGGTTATATTCCTAACGGCCATTATATACTAACAGAACTTGAAAAGAAACTAATAATAATAATATAATAATAATGATAATATAAGTGGTAATAATAATATCTAAAAGTAATTAAGTGTTAATAATAATAGTAAGAATATTAACGTAAGAATTATAACATAGAATAAATCGTAATAATTAATAACTATAGTCTAGGATTAAATTTGAAATTGTCAGGAAAAATAAGCGACCTGTGGTGAAATTAACCCTTAAATAATTATATATCGATTTAAATATTCATAATATATTACAACAATTCCATTCCGTGCATCGCACGGGTAAAAATACTAGTTAATAATTATAATACAAAGACATTACTCAACCTAACTCGAACTTTAAATTGTCTTTTAACTTAATATTCACAATTTCTACTATACAAATAAGAGCCAAAGAAAGTTAGGCCTATAATGGGTAGAAAAAATGATGTCAAATTATTAAATTAAATGAATGGTTCGGATTGTTCAAATTTTAATTTTTGCATGAGATTTCCTAATTTATCTTAATTATATTATCCGTTAACTTTTCCGTTAAATATTATCTTCTCTGTCAATTCACCGTTAACATTGCCTAGAAATCCTTATAGAATTATAATATTAAAGTCTTAACAGAACTCTAACCCACAAATCCTTATAGAATTATAACTATACCATTAGTTTACAAATGCAAGATAATATAGTCAATTAATTTAAAATTATTTCTCTTAATTAATTTATTGATAATGAATAATTTTTTTAATAAAGACATTGTAGGGATAATGTCTACTATACAAATAAGAGCCAAAGAAAGTTAGGCCTATAATGGGTAGAAAAAATGATGTCAAATTATTAAATTAAATGAATGGTTCGGATTGTTCAATTTTTGCATGAGATTTCCTAATTTATCTTAATTATATTATCCGTTAACTTTTCTGTTAAATATTATCTTCTCTGTCAATTCACCGTTAACATTGCCTAGAAATCCTTATAGAATTATAATATTAAAGTCTTAACAGAACTCTAACCCACAAATCCTTATAGAATTATAACTATACCATTAGTTTACAAATGCAAGATAATATAGTCAATTAATTTAAAATTATTTCTCTTAATTAATTTATTGATAATGAATAATTTTTTTAATAAAGACATTGTAGGGATAATGTAGCGAATATAATCAATTGATGAATTTTAATGTAAAGAATTTTTATATTGGAGAAAAATAAAGAAAATATAACTAATGAAATTATTTCTCTTACTTAATTTATTGATTTATTGATAATGATTTTTTTTTAGAGGTGACCACGGTTCCGGTTTGAACCGGAACCGTGAATGTGCAAACCGGAACCGTCCGTACGGTTCCGGTTCCGGTTCTTAACCGAAACTTCGGTAAAGGTTTGTATAATCTTGGAACCGGACGGTTCCGGTTCCAAACCGTGAAATCCCAAAAAAAAAAATATTTAAAAACTTGGCAAAGGCCAGTAGGCCACTCGTTAGTGGCCTACTGGGCCACTTTAGTATAATTATTAAAAAAAAAAAAAAATTCGGTTAGAACCGCCGATTCTAACCGGAACCGGAACCTTAATATAAGGTTCCGGTTCCGGTTCCGGTTCGACCATTTTCGAAACCGGAACCAGAACCGCGGTCATGCCTAATTGTAGACATATAAATATATAATTCTAAATTAAAGAAATGCATATGTATTATTTTTTGTTGTAGCTACTAAATTATTATTTTAATTTAATAAGAATAAAATAGAGTACTAATTATGCCAACTTTGATTGGGATGATGTTCGAACTTAAGACCTTTTTCATTAGTTATATTGTCTTTATTTTTCTCCAATATAAAAATTCTTTACATTCAAATTCATCAAGTGATTATATTCGCTACATTGTCCGTATAATGTTTTTATTAAAAAATAAATATTCATTATCAATAAATTAATTAAGAGAAATGATTTTATTAGTTAAATTGTCTTTATTTTTCTTCAATGTAAAAATTCTTTACATTCAAATTCATCAATTGATTATATTCACTACATTGTCTATTATCTTTTTTTGTGCACTATTTTTTAATTAAATGTCAAAGTTATAATACAAAATAATGATATATATTTGTTTACCAAGTATTTTATTAATACCATGAAAAAAAAAATTTAAAAATATAATTAATAAAGTCAATCATATTAACTACTTGAGAGATTTGTTGTCAAAGAGAGTATTCAAATCACACAACATATTGAAGTAAGAACTAACTCGCAATATCCTTGTTTGACAATCAGCAGTTAGC
This sequence comes from Ipomoea nil, assembly GCF_001879475.1. Lineage (NCBI taxonomy): Eukaryota > Viridiplantae > Streptophyta > Magnoliopsida > Solanales > Convolvulaceae > Ipomoea > Ipomoea nil. Next base: position 1,077,840 of record NW_017616542.1, read on the forward strand.
AGTTAACATTAGCGGATTTGACCAACAAATTATATTAATAGCGGTAAAAAGATATTTGAAAAAATTAGTTGTTTAGATTAACATGTAAAATGACATCTTACATATAATAAAGCTATATGGTTGGGAAATAATTAATGGTATAATTAATTACCAACATTATTATTATTACTAGCTATAAATATAAAATAGCCACAACATCTTTTACTAAAAAAAAAAAAAAAGCACAATATTTAAAAAATAAAATAGCTGTTTTTTTTTTCTCGCCCATAACAAATGATTACATTTATTGAATTAATGGAGTTATTAAATGTTATGATATTAGGATTAAGGATTCCGATTCCCGATTAATAGAAAATATGAAACGATGCAATATTAGTTAAATCTCGGGCTTTACAATGAAAGTCTATTTGATATGCTTTTGTTATTTATGGTGGTTCTTGGGATTACAATATTAATTAAATTTTCGATGAAAGTCTATTCAATATTTGAAACAGTGCAATTAATGCAAGCCTCTACATATAATTTTTCTCCATCTCAAATGCTTCAAAGAAATGGCAGAAGCGAGAAGGGATGAAGAAAGCAAATGTTGCGGGCCGTGAGTCAATTATTGGACTTCAGAATTAAAAAAAAAAAAAAAAATCATGTAAGCCATAAATAAAAATTTAAATATATATAAATGTATATATCGTATGGGTCTTTAATGTTTTTGGGTTGTCTAAACTTAGGACTTTTAAAAGAAAAAAAAAATACATTTGAATTATCTCCACAAAAAGTGGTCTTGGACTTATAAAATGACATTTTAGTTTATGGAATGCCATGTGCATAAAGAATATATTATATAATCATATAAAAAAATGTGTTCAATTAGAGTATAAATTTACTCATACAAAATTTGAAATTTGCTTTATAAATGTAATTATCTTAGTTATTATTCGTATTGTGAAAATTATAATATAGATGAAATACAATTAAGAATAAATCAATGTAATTATGTAAATTCTCTCTATAAGTTTATTTGAATATGTACATAATTAGAGATTATATTAACCATACAAAATTTTAATTATAATTTTGTATTCTATAAAAATAATAAATACTTGACCAATGGAAGCTCAAAAATATTATTATATTAAAAAATTTAAAATATTTTTATTTTTTCTATTTTTTTATTTATATTTATAATAACATAATTTTCCCCCGTGCATCGCGCGGGTGAATTACTAGTAATAATAATAATAATAATAATAATAATAATAATAATAATAATAATAATAATAATAATTGTTTTAAAAAAATAAAAAAATATAATTAAGCCAATCATATTAACTATTTGGGAAATTTATTGATAAAAAGAGTATTCAAATCACACAACAAATTAAAGTGGGAAACTATCTCGCAATGTCATTGTTTGGCAATCAGCAGTTAGCTCTTCAATATTAGTATATATTTAATATTTTATGCCCTAATTTTTATTTGCTCTCCCTTATGTCCCGTATTCGGTTTTAACCATACCTATACAATTATTTTATTGACAATTATAATCAATGACTATATTATCTTGCATTTGTAAACTTAGAATTACCTATTTAAATACGCAAATTCAACATTCAATTATCTATGCATGAACAATTCCAATATAATCTTGCCTTGATATACTTTAAAGTACTTATTTTTAAAAAAAAAAAAAAAAAAAAAAACATTGGGCATTATCACAATCACGTAAAAAACTAGTATATAAATATAACTACACCATTAGTGTAACTATAATATTAAAGTCTTAATAGAACTCTAACCACAAATTCTTATAAAATTATAACTACACCATTAGTCTATATATTAAGCCATTGCCCATGGGTTAGAAGTACAAACCTAAATTATTATGCAACACAACATCAACGGGGAATTCTGAGACTTAGTCTGATCAGGCACAACATCAACGGGCAGGTATGTTTGTACATTTCCTATCATGTTTCTATAATACTATTTGTATATACATCTCCTATCATATACTAGTACAAAAAGACCCATTCGCGTCTTTACTCAAATGGTAATACGCATCTTTACTAGTAAAGACGCGTATGACACAGCCACCGAAAGCTGAGTATTTTTGCGTGTTTAATTGGAAGCCGTAAGGTAGACTATACGCATCTTTACTAGCTAAGTAAAGAAGCGTATTGTGTTTAACAAAAATAAAAAAAAATAACAATAGGCGTCTTTAACGCCTATTTTTTTCTTTTAATATTTAATTTAATTCAATAGTATCCTGTACTAATTAATTCTTGCTAAACAGAAAATTCTAATACCAAACAACATTACATTTATATAGTTCAAACCATTCAACACAATATATATATATATATATATATATATATATATATATATATATATATATATATATATATATATATATAGGGACGCACTCAGGTGCGAATAAGTGCGCAGGAAGAAAATGCGAACGAATCAGCGCGCGACACGTGTCCAGCTCTAATAACTTAAAAAAAAACGCGGTGGCATTTTCGTAAATAATTGAACATCGAAGTGCAAGTAAAATCTCTTATAAGTGCACCTATTTTCACTTATAAGTGCATGTAATTTTGCCTTGTTAGCATTCACTTTCCGCAACCATTCATGCACCTGGGTGTGCTTATAACTATATGTGCAACTATTTATAACTATAGGTGCAACTACTTATAACTATAGGTGCAACTACTTATAACTATAGGTGCAACTACTTTCACCTATGAGTGCATGTAATTTTGCCTTGTTAACATTCATTGATCTGAGTTCAGCGGGTAGTAATACTCCTGAAAACCACTCGCAAACATTCATACACCTAGATGCAACTACTTATACCTATGTGTGCAACTACTTAGAACTATAAGTGCAACTAAGTATTGATGCTCAGTGTAAATTTTTACTTGCACCTATAATACATTTTACATGCACTTGTAATACATTTTACTTGAACTTCGATGTTCAATTATTTACGAAAATGTCACCGCGTTTTTTTAAAAAATCAGTGTTTCTCATCCATTAGATCTGGACACGTGGACGAACAGAATCCATTCCTATTTCGCGCCTGGGCGAGCCGTTCGCACCCGAGTGCAAGTCTATATATATATATATATATATATATATATATATATATATATATATATATAATCCTAACATACATAATTTTCTAACAAAATATAATAATCCAACATTAATCTATCATGATATATACAATGTAATTCTATCTAAAACACATATTGAGTAGGTGATCAAGCTTTCTATAGCCCCACACACAGAAAGTGGACAATTTTAGCATAATTTTATATTCTTTCAGCATTACTAGAAACTGATAACCTCCAAACATCTTTGTCTAGGATATAGAACATAAACTTGGTAGTTGGAACTGGCATCACTCACATACTTTGAGTCATCTTTAGCATAGAAGAAGAAAAATCCATAATGAACACAAGAAAGATGCCAACTTTGTGAGTAAAGAGTGAGGTGTCATCACAGACAAATAAGATTAAAACAAGCCCACAATTCTTGTAGATATAAAAAAGGGAAAAGTACCAGTAACGAAGATGAGGCTGCAATTCAAGGCAATGAGAGCTCTAAGGTGGTGGAAGAGACCCCTAAGATAAATCTTGTCCTTCATAGCGCATTGAGATTTGTTTACTTTCTGAAGTTGAACCATCCCGCGCGATAGATCTATGCACACCCTCTTGTTCCTCTTCAGCAGAAATAATAACATCACAAAATGACAACTTTAAAAAATTTAAAAGTGATCACAACCTACTAATAGAATAATCCAATGAGAGGTCTACAACTTTAAACAATATTCATATCTATTTTGCAAGACAGAATTCTAAAGAGATGTTCACGAATCAAAATACCTCAAGTTCATGCTCATTAAGCATGTTTATCAACTCCTTTTGTATTAAGACTTGGAACCCCCTCAAAAAATGAGAACTTTGTTCACTTATCTAAAACTCATATCAATTTTGTAATGCAACTTTAAAGACAAAAATACTACAATTAAGATGAATTTTATGACAATATAAGCATATTGTTCCATCAATCATTAGTGTAGTGCACCAAATCACTAATAAATAGTTAAATAGTAAATACCACTTGAAAAGAGTTGGGAAGTGGATTTTAGGAATGTAAAATTAGGAGAGGAGTTATAGGTGATGGGGAATTGGGTAATAGAGGTAGGGAGGGGGCCGAGAAGGTAGGGAGCTTGTTTTAGTATAGTAATACAACTGAATCATCATTCACAGCAAAAATATTAGGTCTGCTAGTAAATGGCACCAAGAAGGGAACTTGTTTTAGTATATCATTAGCTCTAGTATTTTCTATCATTGCCTAAAGTGAAAGTATTCAAAGAAGTGACTACTGAGCTTTAAACGAAAAAAATTGAAAAGCAACAAAGAAAAACATAAATCAATTTTCAATTGTTAACAATGCTACCATAGAGATGAAATGTTCATTGACACCATCAACATGGAAGTCACTAGGAGATGTAAATTGCCTTCTATTATTTCAATCTGACAACTACATTATTAACTTCATGTTAAAATAACAATTGCATAAGATTTTTCACATAGATAAAAATAAAAAAATAAAATGAGGACAAGAATGATCATATCATATAAGATAATAGTTATATTCCTTTGATCAAAGAATCACATATTCAAAATTCAGAACTATGCACAAGAATTATCCCAGAATCATCCAGCATCATCAGCTGGAAAAAGATTAAAAGAACCACTTTTTGTTATAAAGTGAGAAATTTCCCATCATTAATTATCCCAAAAGGCAAGCAATCTTGACTTCCACTAACAAGCTAAAAAGAATTCAGGTGACTGTCTAATTGAGTAAAATCCAAATTAATTGAAGATCCTAAATAAAAAAAAATTAAAGAAATCCTAAATATATGGTACATTTTTTTTTTTTTTCCAGAAAAAAGAGATAGATAGACAGTAAACTTAAATAAATACCTGTTGTTTTCTATACCAGTCTTCAATACCTGAAGATGCCGTGGAATGATGTCGCCGCTGAGAACGGCCACATCCGGCTCTTTGGGGACGACTTATGCGCCGCGGGCTTGAAGGGAGCCGTCAAGGACATCTATAAACATAGTATAATAAGGTGTACTGAAAATTTAAAAATCACAACATCTATAGAGATAACATATCCCGCCATTGTCTATTTCTCTATAATCCAATATGCACAATCCTAGTCCTAGTATAATAAGGTGTACTCAAATTCTAGGAATCACAACATCTATTAATCCTAATTTGGAACAAGTTATTACAAGTAAAGCAACCTATAAAAGGACGATAATCGGATTCTTAGTTTCTGCAAAATCGCTCCTGAAAGCTGCACTGCGGTTTCTCTCTTGTTGTCTAAGCTTCTCCATGGGTCGTGGTAAGTCCAAGAAACGCGCAACGTCCCAGAAACGCGCCGCCACTTCTTCCCCTCCACCGCCGCCGGATCCCGTTCGCTCCGGTACTACATCTACTTTACGTCTATAATGGGTCAATCCTCGTTAAAGTTTTTTTTTTTTTTTCAACTTTTGTGTATGTGTGGTTTGTATATCAAATTGAAACTGGAAAGGAGGAGGGAGAAGAAAAGTTGCTACCTTTACCATAAACTGGAAAGTTTTACGTTGTCTTTCTGTCGTGAATTAATTCTCGTATCAAAGTGGCAATAGAGAATTGAAATTTGTTGTTAAGAATCCTGTCCGGTTTACTTTCAAGAACATGGTTCTGAAACTGTATTACACTGCCTCACTTTATTCCTCTGTGTGCAGAAGCAGATATGGAGTTAGAACGAATTGATAAACTGTTCTATACCTATGCTAATGATTCATCTGGGTTGATTTAGTAAGTATTCCTCTGCTCTGCTCATTACTTTGATTTTTTTGTGTTAAGAGTCCCATATTGATAAAATAAGAGAGAAGTAATTGATTGGATTCAATCTTTTTGTGTGGTTTGGCTCATGTGCATTATAGCGTAGTTGAGCGAAACCAACTAGATTATACTCTCTCTGTCCTACTTATTGTTTATTGGTTAAACCAACTCAGACACATAAAATGGGATGGAAGGAGGAAAATTCTATATCTTAGTTACCAATCAAGTTAGTCGGGTTGTTGACACGATAATCATTATAAATTAACTTTTAGTGGGAGCAATTCCCTCGTCACTGAAAAAGAAAAAAAAAAAAACTGGATTTTCAGCTTCTTCATTTGTCAACTTATTCTTATGTTCTTCATTGACTAGCCCGGAAGGAATTGAAATTCTCTGCTCACATCTGGGAGTTGCCCATACTGACATCAGGATGCTAATACTTGCATGGTATACTAATTCACTCTTTAAATTTTACTTCCATCTCTTTGTGTATTTCTGTGTGCTGTGTTAACACTTATGGATTATTGGGTTTTTAGGAAAATGCAAGCTGGAAAACAAGGCTATTTTACTCTGGTAAGCGAAATGTACATATAGTCTTATTATCGGTTTAAATTTTACTCGTTCCTGTATTGAAAGTAACAACAGGCCGGTTATCATTTACTAGGAGGAATGGCGAAACGGGGCTAAAGAGCTAAATGCTGATACAGTAGAGAATCTAAAGAAGGCATTTGGGCAACTTGAGGAGGAGGTATATATGATTTTCACGTTTTCCATTCATTTCTGTCTGTGTTAAGCTCAGGTCTATCAAGTGTATTTTTTGCCAAGCTCTTAACTCGTTTCTCGTTCTCTTTTTTGCAGCTTCAAAGTCCATCAAACTTTGTAGACTTCTATGCCTATGCATTTCAGTATTGCATAACAGGTATGTTCTTTTATATATATATATATATATATATATATATATATATATATATATAGCTTCTTCTGTTGCTGCGTTCTTCTTTGCTGCTTATTGTCCTTTTCTCTTCCCGTCTTCTAGAGGATAATCAGAAGTGCGTCGAGACTGAAATCGTTTGTGTACTTCTGGATCTCGTGTTAGGCCCCCGATTTCAACCACAAGTTGCAGCACTTGTTGAGTATATACAGGTGAGTTGTTATTCTTCAATGGAGAATGCTTGCATTATAATATATTCAGCTGCGCTTTTAATTACCTTGTATCTGTCAAACAAGTGTTCTATTGTGTTAATGTTCCTGTTATTATAATGGATGGTTATCATATTTCAATTTGGGTGTACTTATGAAAAGGACGTCATTGTCCCTTGTGCACATTCTCCTGTAGTGGTTGTGGGTTTCCCTCGTTACTCAAAAAGGACATCATTGTCAAGATACAAACTAGTCTGCCATGTTTCACAACCCATAAACAGTGTCACATTTTCAAGTGTGGAGACAACTTTTTTTTTTTTTTTTTTAATCTAACAGAAATTATGTGCCCAATACCATGATGGGAACTAATTGTTTGTGTTTTGGTCAGGTTCAGAAAGATTACAAGGTTATAACCATGGATCAGTGGCTAGGATTTTACAGGTTTCTCAGTGAGGTAATACTTCACTTTCCTAATTCTTGATTGACTCAATTATTAAGGTTAATTAACTGCCCTTTTGTCTTTGTGTTGTTCTTGATTTATTCATATAAATAACAAAAACCTGTCTTGTTTGAACAGATTAGCTTCCCAGATTTCAGCAATTACGATGAAGAGCTTGCTTGGCCGTTGATCCTGGACGATTTTGTTGACTGGATGAGAGAAAAGCAGTGCTAGCATAGAGACACAAGATCAAAGTCAAATCTTCCTTAGAAAGATTCATTGTAAACAACATAGGATCCACAGTTCTTGGTTGCTAGATTGTTGATTAGAAATGTCCTACTTTTTTTTTTTTTTTTTTTTTTTTTTTTTTTTTTTTATAATATTCTTGTCAGCTCTGGGGAACAAACTTTGTTTCTTTCCCAGTTTTTCATGGATTATAGTTCTACACTTTTACAATATTATACAACTTTTCGATAAAGCATAAACAAAAATCATTTTATAAAGCATTATTAAAATCAGTGTGATAATCAGTGTTACAAAAATCTTGCCTAGACACCGATTAATCGGCGTCTAGGCGCTAGGTGCTAGGCGGTCGCCTAGCGTATCACCATAATCGGTGGTCTAGGCGGCTAGGCAGTCGACTAGGCCGCCTAGGTTTCCTAGGCGCCAACTAAGCCTCCTAAGCACCCACTAGGCCGCTTAGACACCGACTAGGTCGCTTTGTCGGTCGATTAGCTATTGTTCTCTTCTCTTTTAAATGAGTTATTTCACTCAAAACGACATCATTTTGAGTGAAATAACCCTAAATTGTTAAAACTCTAGATGTTTTTTAGGTTAATATTTAGTATTATAGTTTTTTTTTTTTTTTTAGAATAAAGACACTAATTCATTAATCATAATAAAATGATATTTCAGTGTTACTATAATAAAATTAGTGTATGTGGAAAATGAAACAAAAAAATATAGCTCATGTTGGAAAAAATAGTTTAAAATGACATATTAAGTGACTATTTTGTGGTACAATTATTCGTTGGAATCGTCGCCTTGCTGGAAAAGCATGATCAAGCGCATGCTTTTTCACACGGTTGCGCCTTGCTGAAGCGGAGTAAGCGCTTTTAATAAGTTTGTGTCCAATAGCATAAACAAAGATTAATAAGGCAAAAATAGTACATACTTGCAGATTCCATACTGTTCTGATAAAAAATAAGAATAAGCAAATGGCTTGATGGTAAAGATCTAGGGTTCAAATCTTATAAGCTATGATTTTATCCTTATAATCTATTTATGTTTGTTTATAGTTACCTAAACTATAAAATTAGGTAACTATAGATGAATGCTTTTAACAATTTATTAGGTTAGCATATATGGCTTGGAGTAACTATAGGTTTATTGTGTTTTCCTGAGCAGTTGGGGGAGTATTGGGTAGCCGGCCGAATTGTTGGTGTTGAGAGTCTATGTGATTGGTACTACATTTCTTGAAAGACTAATTCTTGCAAGAAAAAGCTCTCTGAAAGTGGTGGAATGCTCTACCGTGCTGGGTGTAAGAACTATTGGCAAGAAGGAGTTGTGAGGTATAGACTGATAGTTCGTGTTGCGGATGATACTGGAGATGCTCCTATGGTTATATGGGATAGTGAATGTGCTGAATTGGTTGGTATAGCAGCTGGTGATTTAAAGGATAACTATCCTGGGGTATGTAATTTTTTTTTTAATCTTCTTAGCTGATTTTTTATGCTAAATCTTGACACAGTAGGTCTACTTTAATTTTCCTAGGGTAATAACTCTATTCCACCGGAGCTAGGACGTTTGCGTGGGATGTCTATACTATTCCGCATAGCTATGAAGAAGGACCAAGTAGAGAGTTATTACTCTGCGTTCACTGTGCTCAGTGTTTGTAGGGATGAGGCAGTGCTTACACAGCACTACTCAGGTTTGTTAGGTTGCAGCCCATCTGAGATGGTATCAACTGAGATAGGTGGTTCTTTGGATGTTGGGCAAAGCTGTTAGGTACATATCTAAAATAGAAGCTGAATTAATTTGTAACTGACAAACATTTAGTACCTAACTGTTAAGGATGTTTTTTTTCAACTTGCAGGTGTTTGTGAGTGATGATGAAGAGTGTGTTGGGTTGGATGATGTTTCTGAAGACTTTGAGCAGGAGCAATGTGCTGGGCTTGATGAAATTCCTGAGGATCTAGGTGTTGAGGTTGTAGTTGTTCCTCTTAATAGATGTCTAATGAAAGACTTTGATGAGGCTGGGAGTTCAAAGAAACATAAGGAGGTTGTTGTGAAGAAAGAAAAGTAATTACCATGTAATATAGTTTGATATAGATTACAGAAACACATATATTACTCAACAAATGATAATAGACTAAGAACTCAGAAAAAAAAAAAACATAAAGCACCTAAATTGCCATTCACTGTGAGACCAAATAGACATTATCTTCAGTTAGATATACATAACACATACACATATTAGTCAACAAACCATCATATACTAACAAGTTGATAAAGAAAAAAAGAAGGCTAAATTTGGAAAAAAAAATAAACAAAACAAAACTCTAAAATGAATGAGTACTTGAAACAGTTTACCAGATTTGATTATAACTAATATCTTCGGTATGTGTTTAGTCTATTTTACTATGGTTATGCTTTTGAAACTGCATATGTAACCGTGGCTAACCATTTCACATTGTAATGAATGGTTGCTCTAAATTTAACTAATGTACTTATGCTTTTATGGTCCTATTTCCACGCAAATACATAAAGGCTAACAGTTATATATATATATATATATATATATATATATATATATATATATATATATATATATATATATATATATATATATCCCAAAGCAGCAGTAATAGCAAAAAAAAATTTATAAATTATAAATTGGTGCAAACGGTTTTAAGAATTGAATCAGGATCACATACTTTATATTTAAAACCTCATCTAGACCCTCCAAATTACACAGACCGCCATCTTTGGACAATCTCTGCACTTCCTCGCCTTCACTGGAAATCAAGAAAAGTCTATAATCTTTTTAAAATTGATTCATAGATTTATGTAGTAGAAACAACCACATAATTTAATAACTACAAAATCAGAAAAATATGATTTTTACCTTATACAAGTTGTGGTTCTTGTTCGATGGCTACTGCATGTGTCAACGCCAGAGGTAGTGAAAATGGTGGCTAAAGAGTGTTCTTTGCCGCGGCATCCTCTTCTTTCTTGCTTCTTTAGTTGCAGAGGAGCCGAATCTAATCAACTTCTTGCCATTCATGTCGTAACGCATGGGGTTGATGAGCAGATTCCTTCGCAAACAGATTCAACAAGCATCGGTGAGGGTTAGGGTTTTGATTGTTTGTAATTGGTAGGAATTCTGAAGTGTCCTTTAGGGTTTGAGTAAGAAAAGTGATAGAGAGAAGAAGAAGAAGTTTAGAGAAGAAGAATTAATTGCATTACAGTTTGCATAACATCCACAATTCCCCACTGCTCAGTTTATTACATTCATCCTTCAACTAACTAACTAACTACCACTTAGGCTTAAACGACGTCGTTGTAGCTTGTTCCCAACTGCCTTCAACGGCTTCTTCAAAACGCTGCGTTTGACTTAGTATAACTGCCCAACTGCTCTTGTTTCATACGACGGCGTTTTCATCTGCGGCTTGGACCATTACATCACTTCCCCCTCTGCGAGATCCTTGACCCCAAGGATCAAACTCCGGAAACTGTCTTTTTATGTGGTAGAAGTCCTCCCAGGTGGCAGCATCTTCAGGTAGATTTGCCCACTGTACAAGGATCTGAGTTTCAGCCCTATTATTCCTCTTCACAAGCCTCTTATTCAGCACTGCAATTGGTTGAGCCAATACCTCACCCTCCTGGCCTACAAGTGGGGGTTCCAGTTGTGCCCCAGCTTGTCCTCCCACCCTCTTTTTCAACTGGGATATATGGAATACTGGATGAATCTGAGTCCCAGCGGGCAGTGCTAATTTATAGGCCACAATACCTATCTTTTGAGTGACCTCGTATGGTCCATAGTATTTAGCTGTCAATTTAACATTGGATCTTACTGCCAAGGAGGTTTGTCTGTAAGGTTGGATCTTCAAATATACCCAATCTCCTATTTGTAAGGTTCTTTCAGTCCTTCCCTTATCAGCCTGGTGTTTCATCCTTTGTTGTGCTATTCTTAGATTGTCCCTGAGTGTAATGAGCATAGTCTCTCTTTCTGCCAACCAACCCTCTGCCCCTGTCCTTTGGCTAGTATCCAAAGCCAGCATTGGTGGTTTGTAGCCATACAAGGCTTGGAAGGGAGAACACTGTAGGGAGGAGTGAAAAGTGGTGTTGTACCAGTGTTCTGCTAAATATAAGCATCTGGACCATGACTTGGGCTTATTAAAAACCATGCACCTTAGGTAGGTTTCCAAACATCTGTTGACCCTCTCAGTTTGCCCATCTGATTGGGGGTGATAGGCTGTGGACATACTCAGTTTAACTTGCAAATGTTTGAAAATTGTCTGCCAAAATCTGCTTAGAAAGACTTTATCCCTATTAGAGACAATGTCCTTAGGTAATCCATGCAGCTTCTAGATGTTTTCCATAAAGGCTAGGGCCACACTTTCAGTAGAATAGGGGTGTGAAATGGCAATGAAATGGCCATACTTAGTTAACCTATCTACCACCACCAAAATTACATCCTTCCCTTGAGATGTAGGCAGGCCTTCAATGAAATCCATGGATATCCCTTTACATGCTTGATCTGGGATTTTCAGGGGTTGTAGCAACCCAGGTGGGGCTATACTTTCAGTTTTACACCTTTGGCAAATATTACAACATCCAACTAATGTTTTAACCTCCTGTTTCATCCCCTTCCAGTAAAATAGAGTTCTCAATCTTTGCTAAGTAGCTTGCTGACCAGAATGCCCCCCTAGGGGTGAGTCATGCATTTGTAACATCAACTTAGATCGCAGATCCCCTTTACTGCCAATATAAACTCTCTGCTTGTGTATGATCAATCCCTCAGCCACTGATGTATTGGGGTTACTGCCATGGGTAATTAAGTTGACTGTTAATTGTTCTTGTGCCCATTCATCACCTTCATAGCTTCTGATGACCTCCTCAATCCACTGAGGTCTAATACAAAGGACAGTGTGCAGCTCAGCTTTGGGCTCAGGCATAAGATCTAAGTCCCTTCTGGAAAGAGCATCAGCAGCCAATGTTGCAAAAGACGTTAGGCGCCCCCTAGGCGTCCAGGGGGCGCCTAGCGCCTAGGGCGCCTAGGCCCCGATTTTTCGGCGCCTAGGCGCCCGATTAATGTATTTTTTTTTTAAATTTTTATATTAATTAAACATTAAAAGACTACCTAGAGAGCCAGAGGCTTAGACCAAATGTTGCTTTTTTACTTTTTAGACCGCATCGAGACACGGCACTAGTCTCAATCTCTCAATTAAAGTAGACATTTGTATAGCTGTGATGACTCTGTTAGTGCTATACAGCTGTGAGCCTGTGAGTGTTCCCATCATCTTCAACCTCACATCTCTAATCTCTCTCATCATCTTCAACCTCACATCTCTGTCCCAAAATTCCTTCCCACCGTCACATATCTTCAACCTCACATCTACCCCTTGAGCCGGTGACTGGCGGAGGCAACTGGCGGAGAAGCGTGGTCGCGTGGCGGATGCAACCGGCGATCTGCAGACTGCTTCTGGCTTCTGATTCTTCTGACTTCTACGCTCTAATTCATCTGATTCTTATTATTATTATTATTATTATTCCCACCCTCACATCTTTTGAGTCGGCGATGTGGTCGCGTGGGTGGCGGAGGTGGAGGTGACAGGTTGGGGGGAGACTACTTCGGCCGAAGGTGACCGGCTGGGGGAGACTGTCGCGAAAAAAAAAAAAAAAATTTGAGACGATTCGGCCGGCTAGGCGGTCTAGGCGCCGCCTAACCGGCCGCGGAGGAGGCCGATTCCGGCCTTCCTCGCCGCGGCCGGGCGGCGCCTAGGCGCGATTTTTGCAACCTTGTCAGCAGCAGAGTTGTCACAACCCTTCTTGTACTGGATTGTGTAGGTCAATCCCAAAAGCTTAGACAATCCTCTTTGTTGAGTTGAAGTGGTGATTTTCTGATCTAGGAGGAACCTTAGACTATGGTGATCAGTCTTAATCACAAAGTGCCTTCCCAACAGATAGGGTTTCCATTTCTCCACAGCATTAACAATGGACATAAACTCCTTCTCATAAATTGATAAGCCCAAGTGTTTATTTCCAAAAGCCTTGCTATAGTAAGCAATGCCCCTTCCTTCCTGAAGTAGTACAGCTCCCATGCCCTTTTGGCATGCATCAGCCTCCACTATAAAAAGTTTGTTGAAATCTGGCAGGGCTAGTACAGGAGCTGAGCATAATGCCTGCTTCAATGTATCAAAGGCAAGTTCAGACTCCTTAGTCCATATGAAGGAATTCTTTTTCAGCATATGTGTCAAAGGCCTGCTAATGGTACCATATCCTTGAACGAATCTTCTATAGTATCATGTTAAGCCCAGAAACCCCCTCAATCCCTTAATAGACTTGGGTCTAGGCCATTCAGAAACAGCCTGAAGTTTAGAAGGGTCTGTGTGCAACCCTTTCTCAGAGATGATATGGCCTAAGTACTCTACTGCCTGTCTTGCAAAGGAACACTTACTAAGTTTGGCCAGCAACTTGTGTTCTCTCATCAGTTTCAGAACCTCTCTAAGGTGTTCCCAATGTTTTCCCAATTCTGGACTGTAAATGAGAATATCGTAAAAAAACACCAGCACAAACTTCCTCAGTAGGGGCTTAAAAACATGATTCATTAATGCCTGAAATGTAGCTGGGGCATTAGTAAGGCCAAAGGGCATTACTCTAAACTCATAAAGTCCTTGATGAGTTTTAAAAGCAGTCTTGTACTCATCTCCTTCCTTCATCCTCACTTGGTGATAGCCTGCTCTCAAATCCAACTTGGAAAAGTATCTTGACCCAGCCAGTTCAGAAAAGAGGTCCTCTACCACAGGAATGGGAAACTTATTCTTGATGGTGATGTCATTCAGAGCCTTATAGTCCACACAAAACCTCCATGTGTTGTCCTTTTTTGGCACTAATAGAACAAGTGAGGCAAAAGGTGACACACTTTCAGTGATGATTCCAGTGCTTAACATTTCCCTTACCAATTCCTCAATGGCATTCTTCTGATCAAATAAATATCTGTAAGGTTTTATGTTCACAGGCTGAGATCCTTCTTTTAGGGGAATTGGATGATCATACATCCTTCTAGGTGGTAGGCTTTTTGGTTCCTCAAATAACTCTTGGAACTCTTGAATTATAGCAGTCAATTCCTTATGCTCATCATCCTTGCTTATCTTATAACAAGTTCCAGTTCTTTTTTCAGGATCCATATTGATTGGACCTTCACACTGAACCAGGAACCCTTGTACCCCATTCTTTTGCCATTTCTTAAAATCTTTTTTGGACACTGCTTGCAGTCCATTGGCCTTTCTAGTCAACCCTCCCTTTCAACAATATCTTCTTAACATCTTTGATGAAAGAGATTCCAAGGGGTCTAGTGTGGAGCTGAATAGGAGCATAAAGGTCTATCCAGTCCATACCTAAAACCATGTCACACCCCCTAATTTGAGAAGTCTGAAGTCTTTTTCAAATACTTCCTCTTGGATTTGCCAATTTAATTTCCTGCAAACACTATAACATTGCATTTGTTCACCATTTGCAACAGTCACACTCAATGTTGTGGTTCTCTCTACTGGAATTCTCAGCTGCATAAGTAGTTTGGGGTCCACAAAACTGTGGGTGCTCCCACTATCTCCAAGGATTACCACTGCCTGTTTATGAATTGATCCTAACAGCTTGATTGTGTTTAATCCTTCCCCTCCCATCATTGCATAGAGGGATATTTCAGCCTGCTCCTTAGTTTCTAGGCTGTCCTGTTCCTCCATAGGGAACTCATTTGCAGCATCTTGGAATTCCCCTTCTTCCATGGCATGAAAAGTGGATCCCTTACACTTGTGACCTGGTTGTCATGCCTCAAAACACTTGAAACACTTGTTTTGTTCCCTGAGTTGTGCCCTCACCTTCATATTCTCAGGGCCTTTAGCAGTACTGCCCAGGGTATTGGAGTTTGAGGAGCTTTGGGAGTTTGTATTTCTGGAATTTTGGTTTGGGATGGCATTATATGGTTTGGGTATTGTGGGTATTGTGGTATGGAAGGTTTTAGTGGGAAATTGGAAGGAACTTTTTGGTTGTTCATTGGACATAAACCCTCTATCCAGCTGTTTGGCAGACCACATAACATCAGCTAGTGTTTTAGGTTGAGCTGTTCTCACAAAACACCTCAGGCTTGGTTTCAATCTCACTAGGTAGGCTTCTAGGAAGTATAGGTCAGTTAAGGTACGGTGATTTTGGATAAGTAGGCTTTTGAATTCCTCAAACTTGTCATTGAATTCTAAGAATCTTCCATTCTACCTGAAACTGGTGAAATCTTCCATTATTGCCCCACCATCCTCCCCAAATCGTCTACATACTACCTCCACAAAAGGTATCCACTGAAATGGACCCTTTAATCCAGCCAGATAACTCTCAAACCACAAACTCACCTTCCCCGTCAAATTAACATACAGCACATGCATTGTTTCGATTTTAGGTATATGAGATAATTGCAGAAATCTTTCACAACGTCCAATCCACAATCTAGGTTGACTATAATCGAAAGGGGGAAATTCATATCGATACCTCATCAGTGGCGAACTTTCAGTGGATCGCAGTTGAACTCTCTTTTGTCTCCAGTCCCTCTCGAGTTCATCCGGCTCCACCTCGCTGCTGGAGTCCAAATTTCCTCCTATTCCTTCGTTTGCTCCTACCGGCTCCTTCCCTGCCCTTCTCGACTGGCCATTCAGAGCTGACTGATGCCCTGATCGGATACTCGTCGGCGGTTCCTGTCTCGCTCCATTGACTGAGGAGTTCCCTAGAATTGCCCCCATTAAGGGAGGTGGAGGTCGATTCAAACGAATAGTTTCCACTATTTCGTTCTTCCAATCGCTCATCCAGCTTTCCATCTGAGCGATTAGATTCTCCATAAGGTCTGATGTGGATCTCTTCTGGCCTTCCATTTGGCTGCTGAGATCAGCCACCGCAATTTTTAGTTGGTTCATCCGTGCCTCCATTGAGGGCTCTGATACCAATTGTAGTGTCCTTTAGGGTTTGAGTAAGAAAAGTGATAGAGAGAAAAAGAAGAAGTTTAGAGAAGAAGAATTAATTGCATTACAGTTCGCATAACATCCACAATTCCCTACTGCTCAGTTTATTACATTCATCCTTCAACTAACTAACTAACTACCACTTAGGCTTAAACGACGTCGTTGTAGCTTATTCCCAACTGCCTTCAACGGCTTCTTCAAAACGCTGCGTTTGACTTAGTATAACTGCCCAACTGCTCTTGTTTCATACGACGGCGTTTTCATCTGCGGCTTGGACCATTACAAATTCTGAACCGATTACATAGTGAGGTAACGAGATCGAGCTACGAGCTACAAGGGTAAGGGTTCAAGGAAATCTGCGGTGTATGTGTGGTGGTGAACTTTCCAGAATTCTAGATAGAGTGTCATGCAATGTTGTCTGAACAGAGTTTGGTTGCTAATTACTGAGAAATGATCTCTTTAATTTCTCACGATTAAATACGAATCCAAGGATTTGCCTTCCCAAATTGGTGCAATATTACCTGGAGTTTCCAAAAGGATAGGTGCAATATTATCTAAAGTTTCCAGAAAGCTAGATGCAATATTATCGGGTCGTTATATAGTGCACCGCGCGTCAATTTGTCTAAATCGACACTGGCTCACGTATTATTTTTATATTATTAAATGAAACTACAGTTATATCAAAATAATATTGTAGTTGTGGTGAAATGAAACTATAGTATATATAAAATGAAACTGAATAACATTTCACATATTTGAGTGTATATTGTACAATGAAGCTGTAATTATATTCAAATGATCATGTGGTTGTGTTTTAATGAAATTATAGTGTAGATAAAATAAAATGAAATACTCCGTAACATTTTCACATATTTGAGTGTATAAATATTGAATGAAACTGTAGTTATATCGAAATGAAATTGTAGTTGTGTTGAACTGAAACTGCAGCGTATACAAAATGAAACTGAAGAACAAAGTTATTTTTTGCAAAGATTATGTTTCTT
The DNA here is from genome assembly GCF_001879475.1 of Ipomoea nil. NCBI lineage: Eukaryota > Viridiplantae > Streptophyta > Magnoliopsida > Solanales > Convolvulaceae > Ipomoea > Ipomoea nil. Next base: position 1,095,553 of record NW_017616542.1, read on the forward strand.
TTCATTAAATAAAACGACGTCGTTTTGACAGTTTCAATTTAGACACACTGTAGTGTCTGACGTGCGGTGCATAATCGATTATGCACCGCGGTGCACAATATAATTTGCTAATATTGTCTGAATTGATCAATTTTTTAACTTAATTTGTTTGTGGGCTTGGGTTTTGGTTTGGGCTTATGATTTATATTGTGGATTGTTGATAGTCATATTTTACACCCATATTTTAGTTACATCTTTATAATAATTTTGGATTAATTATTTAATATTATCTAATAATTAATTCTTTTTATATATAATGTTTAATATAATATATATATATATATATATATATATATATATATATATATATATATATATAGAGTACATACTACGTACGTACTAGTAATATATATATATATATATATATATATATATATATTATAATGTTAAATATGGTTTCTTTGTCCAACCAAGATGCATGCAAAGAAAGGAATTGAAACATTCATTTCAATCTTTCCAAACTAACCTGTTGTCAACCAAATCATGCGCAGGAAACGAAAGATTAATTCGGACGTGAAGCTGAAAGTTAGGAATTGGATGGTTGAAATTCATTTGGCCTATTTTTAGGATGCTATAAATAGTAGGAGTTTCTTTTTGTAAAATGTTCATTCTTCCCCTCTCGATTATTCTGTAAAGCTGTTATCAATGTCCATTCATTGCTAATTTCTTTAGCTTGGTTTAGTGAATTGAAGCCCCGGAATTGATTATGCTGTAAGATTATTTATTTATTTTTATTATATAATTTTTATGCATTTGGGTATTAAATATTCTTCTAAGTTATTTGAATAGTTGTATCATTTAATTGCTAGGGAGGCCTACTAGTTATTTACTTGATATAATTATTTGCTATATTAGATAATGTTGTGCTACAAATTATTCTAATATTCAGTAGCAACTGGGTTAATTATTGACAGCTTAGTGATAATTGGACTCGGGTAGAATATTTTCCTATGTTAAATGCAACCGCTTGTGCTTGTGTTATTTAGTTTGTCGATTTTCCTAGTTCCTATTGCTGCTATTAAATTAAATCTATAGCACTTGTCTTAGGTTATTTAGTAGTTAGGGGTAATTAAACCGCGTGTGCTTTAGTTACCTATAACTAAGGGAAAACGGAAATGAAATAATTTCACGACAAATATTCAATTGCATATTAATTACTTTACTAATCAATTATCAGTGTTAAATTCCGGTGGTGGATCTTTACTAACCAAGGTTTCTTATTATAAGTGCTTTCAATATATTATTTTCATTGCTTTATTCGTTCAGTTAAATTACTTGTTTATTTAAATTCTCTTTTAATTTATCTTTATTCTCGATATATTCCAAACCCTTCCTTTATTTTGAGCACATATTTTAAACTAGTTACTCCTCGTGGGATCGATCCTTACTCCCGCTACTACGTTTGTAAGGTTTTAATTTGGGAGCCTACGACAGCTCGTCAATTGTTAACCAAATTGGGCTAATTATTATGCATATCTAAATCCATATATATATATATATATATATATATATATATATATATATATATATATATATATATATATATATATAGATTTTGGATCCGGTGAGGTTACCTTCGGCAGGCGAGGTGGTGAGGCTTGATCTGGTACATCTATTTGTTTTTTTGGACGGATGAGATGTATTATATAAAATGGGCACGTGCGCTGTTATTAGTGTGCATGTGGGGCTTTGAGGTCTTTTTGGTGGTGTCTTTATTAGGTTGTAATAATTTTTAACAGATTTTATGGGCTTGTGCAGTGCTAATTATGGTTTTAATCGGAGTTTATGCTTTAAAGACTTCATTTGCCGTCTCTTCGCATTCAACGTCTATCCGTGTTTCTCTTCTTCTCCGATAAGGTTGTATTGTCACCACGGTCATCTGCTGCGCGGTTCGTCTCCATTTCCTAGCGTTCGACGGTGGTCCTCTTTCCAAGTCAGTCACTGTGTTCGTCATGGCGGGGTCTTCAATCCGGCGATCCAAGAGTTGGGGGGGGGGAGGGGGGGGGGGGCTTCCGGCTGCATTCCAGGTAATCTGTCTGCCATGATGTTGTTTTTGATGTGTTTCGTTTATGTGGGGTGTGTGAGGTTGTTGCATGTCGTCCGAGGTTGGGGTAGTAGGCGGGGGGTGTCTGCACAGTTAGTCCCCGTGCGTGCGGATGGAGTTTTTTCCGGTGTCTAGGGTTTTTTGACGGGTCTTTTCGCGAGTCTGCCCTTTTTTCGGTGGGGAATTTGTGTTTCCTGTCTTGGTTTTTTTTTTTGCACGTTGGCGTGGTGTTAGGGGGCGTTTTGTGGGGGATGGGCGTGGCTCCGTGTTGATGTCGGGGCGGTGGTTGAGTTAGGGTTTCGGGGGGGGGGGGAGCGGAGCTGGTTCTAGGCTTTTTTTTTTTTTCGGGGTTTGCAGCGTTTGGTGCTGATGGGGGTTGGGGGATTGTGGTGGTTCGCATGTTGTCGACGGGTGGGGGGTGGTTTTTTTTTTCTTTCTCCGGCTACTAGTCAGTCCGGTGTGTGTGCGATTAAGATTATCGGTGTGTGCAGTCGGGTACTAAGTTAACATTGTAGTTCGTTGTGCGTGTGTGCGCTTAGGGTTATCGGTTTGTGTAGACGGGTACTAAGTTAAGATTATAGTTAGTTGTTAACTTGTTATGGTCTGTGCTTGAACACTACAATGGAAGTGGGGAACGTTAAGAGTGGGTTTCTAATCGATCTTATTTGGGCAAAAATATTACTTGTCTATGTGGGAAGGGTTTGTCTTTTTTGATGTCTTATCTTGCATGGTAACTCTGTGGGCGTTTTCTGAAACGTGTGTTCTTTGCCAATCCTAATTATGTTTATCGTTACGGCTAGTTTGCTTGTTAACTATTTTGTGTTGTTATGACAATTTTTTTTTTCCTATTGTTAGCGTTTTTGAACTATATTGTTTTTGTTTTTTAGTTTCCTGTTGTTATCGTTTTTAGCTGTGTGCATATCAATTTTATGGTGTGTGCGTATGCATTAATTCGGGCAGTCCCTAACGCTTTGCTGCTGAGTTTGGTTCATATTTTATTTTTTATGCCTTTTGAGTTTCCTTTTCGTTTCGTTGTTTTCCTTGTAGAGAACGTTTATGAGGTCTTGGGGTTCCCATCTTGGTGCTGGTTCGCGTACTGTGCAAGTAGGTCCACAAGTTCACCCCTTCGCGGTTTCCACCCCTGTTCAAGTTCAGCCACCTGTTGGCGGTGTGCAAGTTGGGTCTCCCCCCCTTCCCCCAGTTGTGATGTCTAATCCTGATCAGGTTCAACCGCCTTTGGATGGGGTTCGAGGTGGGGCTGGTGGAGATGCTGTGGTTGTGTTCCCATCTCTCAACACTCGTGCATCGCCCAAACATTTGGTGTCGCAGATAAAACAATTTAGTGCCTGTCAACGTAAAGCAGTGGTTCAGATTGGTTTGGGGGAATTGTTGAATCTTGAGGTGGATGATTTCCCGAAGAAGTTGGGTAGAAGTTGGGTTATGTTACTGGGTTATTCAATGCACACACCTGTAACATATGATTCGTATCCGAATACATATTAATCCACTTGGCATCATTAAATCATCACACTCATTAATCTTCATCTGGTTTAGTAATAGATTTTTAAAAAATATACTCTCTCGACTATCACCTAATCATGTATATATGTTACGCTACAATTGTTAAAATGCATGCACAAACTTTCATTAACTTTAAGTTCCCTACATAATTTGTGGCAAATAGAAAGTCGGCTGTTTGCTACCGCTAAGTCATATCTTGCACATGCTCAGAAACTGACTTGTACAGGCTCACGGTCTATCTTGTAAAACTTATGAACCTAGCTTGCACAGGCTGAGAAAATAACGTCCTCATCCATTGGGACTTACTTGCCCATACTAAGTAAATCACTCGCAGACGCTAACCCACAAACTTGCAGTTCTATTGCACAAACATAAAATTAACATGCACATATTACTACAAACCACCACCACTCTATTTTTTCCCAATCTCAAATGCCTTTTCACATTTAATATCAATACACAATGACTCGTTGCCTATTCAACATTTTCGGACCCGGTCGGTACATACTAAACGCAATGGTTTTAAAACTAAACGCCATCCACATGCACTCAGTAAAAACACTCCAACAAAATGCACACACCATGTCCTACAAATGCACAGACGTAAAAACACCGTAAAGCAGGACTAGTACGGTTGCACATACCTCTTCCCGTATTCGCCATCTCTGTGGCCTTGAGAAACGACCGCTACCCTTGGTTTCTTATTTGCAAAAGCTTTAGTAGTCAGTACAGGTCTCACCACAATATCAAAAATATTTATTACCGTTAATATATAGTCTAATCACATAATCAGTTGATCTTTTACATGGTATATATTCCAATTTATTTGTAACCATAAATAGCTCCTATATTACAATTACTTATTCACCCTTATGCATTGACTACTACCTTAAATGCATATCAAATCTCTTTCAATCTCACCCATCTATATGTAATGATTTAATGGATGAGATGAGATCTCTTTATCTCATCCATCTAAGCGACCTCATGGGATCCGGAGCCTATATATATATATATATATATATATATATATATATTATTTAAGGTGCAATTTTTTTTGGGTCATATACATAACATATGTATCTATCTATTAATATATGTTTATGTTGGCCCAATCATTGTGGTTGATTATTTATTTAATTGAAGATATTGTATTTTACAATATATTATTAAATTATTTTTAAAAATTTGTGTTCATTTTATAGTGAAAATGTAAATTTAAATTATGAATTATTTTTTATTTTAATTATATCAATTTTACGATTGTCGCTTACACTGTTAGACCTAAGGTTATCATTTAAGTTCCAACGAAGACAATTCTCAGTAATGCTATCTTATGCTATGACAATAAACCAGAGTTAAGGCCAAACGCTTTTTACAATTGAACTATTGTTGAAAAAATCAGTTTTAGTTCATGGACAACTGTATGTTGCTTTGTCTAGAGTTAGCAATCTCAATGGTCTTAAGTTACTTATTTGTAACGACAATGGAGAATATGTTTCTTCAACGTCAAATGTTATATATAAAGAGGTCTTTAATAATCTATAAAACTATATTATTAATTGTTTGTTATTTACAATATATTATTAATATTTGATTTTATAGTTTGGATGTTATAAATAAGTACACTATTCTCGTGTGTGTGTATATATATATATATATATATATATCAGCCTAGCAATCACACTGCCTTAACACTACAAAGTTATGCAAAATTCAAACAAACATCAAATCAATGAACTTCAAGGCAACACTAAACACATACTGCCATGATCATTAAAAAAAAAAAAAAAAAAAAAAAAAAAAAAAAAAAAAAAAAAAAGTGAATGGCTGGTGTTTGGACTGAAACGAATGCACATCAACCACACTGCCAAAAGCTCAATTCGACCCAAATTACCAATTTCAAAATCCCACGGAATATGAGAACCGGCACTACCCTCGCAGACCCCACCAGTGCGCCGTCCGTCGCCGTGCAGATACCCTAGAGGCTATCCCGGACACAGCTCGTTCGAAAACACCACGATTAGTTGAGGCCGGTGGACGGCAGCCGTACCGGCGCCTGAACGACCATGATGCCGCCGTGACTCTGTACGCAACAGCTGAGGGCAGCGTTGCCGGCGAGAATGCCTGTCCAGACGTACCCCTCCACAAACGGCGACTGCGACCTGACCGAGCCATTGATTACCGCACAAAACTCCGGCGAGAACGAGAGCTTCGACAGAGATAGGCGGTGGAGATCAGAAATAGGGGAAAAAAAAAAAAAACAAAAAGCCCGAACCCTACACACAGCCAACTTATTGCCCTGTGGAGATTACAAAAACGCCCTTACAGAATGCACCACCCAAAATGGCTGAATAAGACGCGGTGCACCTGGTCTCGTGCACATTAATTCATAGCCATTGATCTATGCAAATGCACGGCCGATACGAGTGCACAAGTGCACATAATAACTATAGTTTACACCTGAACTTAATATATATATATATATATATATATATATATATATATATATATATATATATACACACACACTAGTATTGTCCTGTGCGATGCACGGCTAAATATTAAAAATTTATTTGTAATGTTATAATGAATTAAAAATGATCTAAATTATTTTGAAGTGTTTCATGACAAAGGTATTTGAAGTACAAAAAAAGTAAACATGAATAACAATTTAATTTTTTTAAAATGTTATTATTTGTACATAACAAAATATTACACATTATTAAACACTTAATGGTAAACAATGATTGAATTTGAAATTATAAATTTAATTATATAACTAACATATTGAAATAAAATTTGTAAATAAAATAAAGAATATGTAATTAAGAGATTTTTTAAAAAGAAGAATAAAAATTATAAATTATTAGAAAGTTCATGATAAACAACGTTAGTAGTTGAAGTACTAACTTTATTTGAATAACTACATACCAATATTTTTAATCCTTTGGTTAGTGCTTAACAGTGTCATCATGTGTTTCCGTTAGTGGATTATTAGTTTCATGTTAGTGTTCTTTCATTTGTCTGCTTAATATCATCTTGTGACACCCCGTAATCCAAATTCAATTAAGATATTAATTAAGTAATTAATCCTAATTCAATTGGTAATTTAATTCCTTCATTTCCTGAAAATTCAATAGTCGGGGACTAGTAATTGACTAGTCAACCCAAAGTCAAGTGTTGTACCTAAAGCTTTGTGAATAGTTCCCTTGTTCCCTTACATTTTTCATCTTAGTAAGGGTAAAGAAGACATTTTCCTTGTAATGGTATTCCAAGATAACCTAAGAGACACATTTCATTTCTTCCCAAACACTCTCCAAAATCATAAGCTCTTCCTTCTCTCTAAAAAGCTAGTTAGCTTTCTCTCCAGGCTAAATCTAGGGCTATCAAAATCTTCCAAGTTTGTCTCCAAGATTCTACCTTTTCCTACTCTTGAGCATCTAGGAGGGTAAGATCTAAGCTTCTTTTGTGTTTTTAGTGTTTTCTAAAGTATCTTTTTCTAAAGGTGAAATCTTTATGATCTTTTGGTGTGTTCTTGAAGTGGGTGTGGAGAGGGGACCTTGATAGGAGCTTTGTGAAGTGTTTAAAGTGAAAGTTGAGTCTTCAAGAGGTAACACATGCTCTACAAAATCTATTTTGCTTACCTATATGATGATTTATTGGATTCTACATGTGATTTTGCTATGAAATGTGAGTGTTGATGCATTGTCTTGTGAAAATGCATATCTAGAGCTTGTTATTAGGGTTCATGTATGTCATTGCTTGGATATTCCTTTGATTCAAGTCATTTTGTTGTATTTGGTGAGATTTGGCATGTTTTGGACTTGAAAATCCCCGAAGGGATATTTTTGGTACAGAGTTGGTACCCGCGGGCGGAACGGCGGGTAGTGCACCACCCGCCACCCCACCCGCGGGGATCGTTGATAGTGGGTGTGGTACCCACAAGCGGTACCACGGGTGGGGGTCCACCCGTGGCCCCACCCACGGGGTACATATGTTGGCTTGGCGGGGATTTGTTCCCCGTGATTCTTTTGACTTGGTATTTGGTCTTTTGACTTTTCGATGTTCTTTTGTGGCACTATTTGAGTGTCTTCTTGATGTTTCATATGTCTAGAACTATATGGTAGGATTCCATGTAGGTTTTGGTGTCTTGAATCGTGCTAAGTGTTCAACATTGTGATTCGTTGAACCATGATGAGTCTTGTGTGTTCTTCGGAACGATGTTTGGTTTACCCGTTTGATAAGCATGCTAGTTCGGTGTTTAAATGCTAGCGTGTGTGGTTTGTCCTTTCCTATTGTGGATGATGACTTGTGTTAATCATCGTTGTTGTCGGATTGTGATCCATTCCTTGTTGAGTATGGTTTCATATTTTCGTTGTGATCCGTTGATTGATTCCTATGATGGTGTTGTGTGTGTCGCTGTACCTGGATTGCACGATTAATGGTATGGGACATTAGTCACCAAGGTACGGCAGTGGTCCTCGTGGTGCCCATGACGTGATTATGGAGTTTGTGACCTTTGTGTAAGGTTCACGTATTTGTTTAGGGTAACATGTGTTACCAAGGCATGTGTTGCCATGTGTGATCGGTACCTCGTGTAGTATAAAATCGGTGGTTTTGTTGGAGGGTTGTCGGAGGGGGGACGACGATCCCCGGAGGAATAAGGTTGGACTTGGTGTACAGGGGTCCTGGAGGTAAAGGTTGGAACTAGATATAAGGTTGGGGGTAGCCATAAGGTTGGAACCGGGCATAAGGAAGGCAGATCAATTCGTGATGGGTGATGTCACGAAGGCATGTGTTGCCATTGTTGTGTGATTCTCTATTTGTGACATGTGTTGTCACAAAGGCATGTGTTGCCAATGGTTGTGTCTTTATTCTCTTGTTTTATGCATGTCGGGTGTTATTCTACTAAGTGATGGTAGAATACGCCTTGAGCCGTTCTTATGAGTCGTTATTGCTTCTTGCTGTATTGGGATGTGTTCCCTTATCTTTGTTGTGAGCGCATAGAGTCTTGTGTTTGACTTCTACTCTTGGATTTAAACTTATATATACTATATTCCGTTTCGCAAATGATTTTGTATATATAAACTATCTACATATGATATTTCACATGTATTGGTGGGTTACCAGCATCATTCGCTGACCGGGCGTCGTCCCATATATTCATGTGTTTCTTTCAGGTGCTGAGTAGACGAGAGCGTGGTCTAGAGACAGATAGTGTAGATTCCCTTGAACCTTGTGATGGTTTTGGCCCGTGTGTCGTTGTTAGACTTTAGACTTTTGTTGTTAACCTTGTTCTTGAATAGGCATATTATGTTGCAGATGTTTACGCCTGTGCGTTCACCATCGTGTGGACGTGGCATAACACTCTACGTTTTTCATCTATTTCATGTTTAAGTCTTCCGCTGTGTATGCTTTTATGGTTAGATTATCTGCATGATTATTAAGCTTTAAATTAGTATGAAAATCAGGGGTGTTAAACATCTTATGTAACAAACTTCAAGTACTGTTCTTTACTTCTTTAGTCACGTATTTGCTTGATTCCAAGAATATCACATCTATCCGTTAGTTTCCCATTTGTGATCCATTTTCATTGGTATAAAATCACAGACATTTAGTCTAGGTCCTGTCAAATATCGAGTATGTTAGTGATGCTGTTTTTCAACTTAGATTTTGAATGCAGGACAATATTTTATTCCCATTGCTCAATCAAACCATTGAATCCGTCCATTTCTTCCTTTTGACTTAGTTAAATGGATAATAAACCTTAAAAATGTCAACTTTAGAAATTACATCTGCCAAATAATTTAAAGCTCTGAACAATATATAATCTCCAATCACCTAATAGATTGGTATTAGATAGTCTGATATATATTTTGATTTTCTCTATACAGATTCATTTCAATACTATATTGACTGTTTCAACTCCAATGTGAAGAGTTTAACTTAAGGACACCACCGTATTAGATTGTGAAGATAAGTATGTAATATTATTTTTTTTATTTGATATTTGTTCCCACTTCCTTCATATAAGAGTCTGCTAACTCTATTTTTTTTTTTCTACAAAATGACCACCAAGCAACATTACTCATCATCTGTCACTTTTTCAAGCATGACAACACTTTTTTTTTGTCTCTTCGAACTCTGACTTGATGAGAATTCATCAAGACACCTTTAAATTGTTGTGTTGTCATTCCTACTCAAACAATTGCTTCCAGCAACAACTCCTATGGACTCTCAGCTTCAGCACTTGACAGAAAATCCTAAAAAATACAAATACACCAAAAATAAAATTAATGTCATCACATAATTTAATTAAGAAATCAGAACTTCAAAGATTGAATGAGAAAAACCAACCTCATGCAAACAATTCTCCTCATCATTTTGTTCCAGTTTTGAACCTCATAGACTGCACACCGTTACATTTATGACTCAACCTTTGCCACAATACTTTCCACTGAAGAGTAATTTGGTGAATAAAGCAGGCAGTGAACCTTCAATATGGTAAATGTTAAAACTCATTAACAACATGATTAACGTTAAAAAAATTTTAAAAAATTAAAGACACAAGTAGTGTTATGCAATAATATTTAGAAATAAATATCATTTAAGTAGTTCTATGTAGGGAAGTTAACTACTTGAAGTATAGATCCTCTCCCTGCAAATTTAAAATTAAAAAAAAAAAAATAGAGTGCACTGTATCCTGTAAAACTGTCAATGGATGTCTTGTGGCAAAGAAAATTTAATATCTATACAGAATCCATCCATTAAAAAAAAGTAATGCCAGAAAGCAATAGAAAAACAGTGAAGCAGGAAAAAAGACTGTTAAAGTATATGACTCAACCTTTGCTGGTTTCCCCGAAAAAAAAATAAAGTGCACTGTATCCTGTAAAAGTGTAAAACTGTCAATGCATGCATATATATATAATTGAATGTTGATGCTGTTGTTTGTATTCATATATACATTAACGTAGAAAAAAATACCTATGAATCAAGGGGCATCATATGTACGCATAACACGCCACTTGATTGCACTCTGGTATTTAAAGGTGAGATGTCAACACCAACAATGTAGAGAGGAGACATTCCAAATGCCTTACTGTATTTTCTTCTGAGTTTAGATTTGGATCTGTGATGTAAACTTGAGGTGTTTGTCTTTGAAACCAAGAGATGTATTTATAAGTAGGTGAACTTCTTCAGACGATTCCTTAATATGCATATTAGAAAGGCCAATCGATGCGTATTTATGCCTGGTAATTTTACGAATGGTTTTATGGAAAATGTCAAGGCAATAATTAACCATTTCCATAATTAATCAGCTGCAATGAATAACTTTGGAATACAAACCATTACCATATATATACGTTAATTATTCCAGTATACAAAACAACAACGTTTCCTATTCTTAATGGACAACAATCCCTTGGGCAGGAATTTTTTCTGATTTTTAATTACCAAAAAGGTTCTACTTTATTATAGTAGAGGAGAGGATATATATATATATATATATATATATATATATATATATATATATATATATATATATATATATATATATATATATATATATATATATATATATATAGTCGCGTTCTGGTGTGAATGGCGCACCTAGGAGCGAAATGTGAACCAGTCAGCGCGTATCACGTGTTCAGATCTAAGTGCACATATAGTTATAACTAGGTGCACCTAGGTGAAAGTAGGTGAACTTGTAGGTAGAAGTAGGTATACTTGTAGGTGAAAGTAGGTGCGCCTGATCAATGAATGTTAACAAGGTAAAATTACATGCAGTTGTAGGTGAAAGTAGGTGCACTTGTAGGTGAAAGTAGAGGCAAAATTACATTCACTTGTAGGTGAAAGTAGGTGCACTTGTAGGTGAAAGTAGGTGCACTTGTAGGTGAAAGTAGATGCACCCGATCAATGAATGTTGACATGTGACGCGTGCTGATTGGTTCATATTTCGCACCTGGGCAGCCATTATTCGCACGAGATCGCGCCCATATATATATATATATATATATATATATATATATATATATATATATATATATATATATATATATATATATATATATAGGTCCACATACATGTTTAATTCCAAACCAATTTTCATCCACCACTATTGTTTTAGTATCAATTTTCATCCAAGACTATTATTTTAGTGCCAAAATTCATCACGACGGTCACTCCTTCGTTTAAAACATGGCGAAATATAAAATTATTAATGGTATTTTTGTCATTTTCAAATTAAGATCCCAATTTGAGCATGAATAAAGTGATCTATGCCCTAAAATCGATTTCAATTTGCTGTTTTCCTCCTCAAATTAAGGTAGGATGAGGAAGAGAACTGCAAATTGGGATCGACCCTAGTGCTTAAATCTATTTATGCATACTCAAATTGTGATCTTAAATTGAAAAGGATGAAAATACCCTTAAAATTTTAAAATTTAGACATATCTTAAACAGATGGGTAACCGACATGATTAATTTTAACAATAAAACAATAATCATGAATGAAAATTGATAAGAATTAAGCATGTGAACTAAAATTGTCATTTTACTAATACTCATAGGACCAAAATTAATATTTAGTAATATATATACCTAAAAAGATTAGAAGACAAATGAAACCGAGGTTGGTCAAATCAACGAAAAGTGCCTTCCTCGTGCCAATTGCCGAAAGCTACTAATCAACTTTAAATCTCCAAAATCATATGTTTATTGCCCCAATTCGTCTCACAATTATCAATGAAGAAGTAAATTTTGTTTATATGTCACAATTTTATTGAATGGTAAAAAAAAGTAGAGAAATAAAAATTATAATTACTTATGTATTATTATTATTATATAAAATATAAATGTATAATTCTTTTTTTTTTTTTGAATGTTACTAGCTCTATTACATTGTAGTATCTGTATAAATGTATAATTCAATTATCAATATAATTCATTTTTTTAATTACTTTATCAATTCAATCATATTTATTTTTTTGAAAGCTAATGGCTCTATTAAATCATATTTACTTAATTTTGAATTACTTTATCAATTATTTTCTTGAATTTTTACAGTGGATTCGCAATGACAGCCTACCTGATTGATTATTTTGTCATTTTATATATTAAAAATAAAAAGAAAAGGATTAGGTCTGATGGCTCTATAGTTGTATGACTTTTATCCATGATTGAGCTTGGTAAATTAGTTTTTCATTTTAATTTATTTGGAGGGAAATTAATCACTGATTCATGATTAAAAAAGTTTACATAGAATTGTCAAAACCGGCCTAACCTGATTAAATAGCACGTCGCATGTACAATGGTTGCAAAAGGCTTCTTGAGAGAAGCTGTTAGCAGTGTGAACCAAAAAAAACGCAAAAAGAATGTAAAAATTAATAATAATTTCTCCATAATTCGTCGTAAAAAACGTCGCTAGGATGCAGTCGGATCGGATATCAACGTCGGCGGGCTTCTGCTTTTCTTGCTCGAGGTTTTCGCAAGAGCCGGCACCGGCGAACCTGAGGAAGACGATGAGGACGAAGGCGTGGGTCTATTGGAGCCGTTTCTGAGTTTCTTGTTCTCCCCAGCTTCACTGGGCTTCTCCTCAGTCCTATGGTGACGAACTTTCGTCGTGTTTAAGCTCACCGGAACTAAACATTTGCAGAACATACCTACTTGCGTCACAGTTGGTCAATTATCGTCACAAAATTCCACTTGCGGAAAAAACATTAATCACACTCTTCATAGCTCATTTATTGCTTATGAATGAATACAGTAACAATGAACAATTAATTAATTTAATAAATTCGAAGAAATAAAGATCTAATTAATTAATGCTATGTAATCAAAATTAATTTGATTTTTTGGTGTGGAAATGCGTAGAAATTAAAGAATCGTCGCAAAACATGAGAGGTTAGAGATTACCGATTCCAGCGAGTCGGTTAACCCATCTGGGAATAGGATTTCCGGTGAGTCGAATGCAGGCATCATTGCAGAAATGGTTGCAGTTTTTGGTGATGAGGTTATAAGTATTTCCTTTGTACTTCTGGGAGAGCTCCTCCATCACTCTTCTCATTTCGCCGGCAGCCATCTCCGACCATCCGATCAAAATTGACTTCCGGAATGTGAATCCCTCGCACTGCTTCGGCTCGCCTTCGAAAATCCCCGTCGTGGGGTATTCGTGAGCTCCGAACGCGTACTCCACGCCATGAACTGCCAACCCAGATTACCAAAATCACAGATCTGATGTTTGGGCGCATTAGATATGCGAAAAGCAGAAGAAATGAGTAATTCAGAAAAAAATATGGGACGGCGAAAACCTTGAACGCCGGAGTGGTAGACGCCGAGGCCGACCCAATAAGCGTAGCCGTTAATGGAAGTGAGGTCGTAGACGTTGAGGTAAACCGGCACTGATCCGCGGCCGCAGTTGACAGAATTCTTTCTGCAGAGCATTCTGCGGGGGGTTGAGTTGGGGAGGCGCGGCGGAGCGCGGGCGGCGTTGGTGTGCCGCACAGTCAACTTTTGGCGGACCAAAATTGGGATGGATATATAATAAGAGAGAAGATGAGAGATTGGAATCTGGAACTGGAAGGTGTGCTGTGTAATTGTTATTTGAAAAAAGTTGTTTTTGGGAGAAAGAGGCTTAACAGTCATAATGATATCAAGTGAGGCTACTTATTATATTAATATTATGGAATGATGATCTGTGATTCCTCCAATCTCCTTTTTCTTTTTCTATTTTATTTGTATTAAATAAAATAATCATAATTATATTAATTAATTTGACAATAATACTCTTAGATTTAACACCTATTTAACAGAATTTTTAACGGTTGACTTTGTAGTCAAAAATGATAATCAAGTACGTGTTTTGGTCGAATTGAAAATCGAAGACTAAATGGAGTACTAGTCCAATAGTCAAAGGACTATTTGTGGTATTAACTTTTTTTTTTTTAATAATTATAACAATGGTTAGAAATAACATGATTTAATAACCAAATGTTAATCATTAATATAAACAGGGTACAGGTTAAAAGTTAAAACACATAATAAATTAATCTCATAGCGAAAACGATAAAGAATTGAAGGGAGAAGCATGAAAATGGACTTGTAAACAACTTAGATGGTGTAAAAACTATTACAGGAGTAGTAGTGAGTGAATTATTCTTAAATAATATTAATATAGGTAGTAATTATTGGCCAAATTACCTTAATTATCTGAGTGGTTGCATTGGATCATAATAGTCAATCACTACACTGAAGCAAAAAAAGCATGGCAACGATGGCAGCGATGCTCTCGTCTCAGCGCTCGGAGGAAGATCAAGATCTTCTTGCGTGAAGTACCAAGAAATCCAAGCGCGATACAGGTCCAGGAATGGGAGGCAATACGGTGGACGTGGTTCAGGAGACGCCGATGGAGGCGATCAAGAACTACGCAGCACTGGTGGAGGCACCACGCAGTCCACCCCGACCAATCTCTTTCAGAGATCTTGTTGTGGGATCATCCCACCCCACCGCGGAGGAGGAAGGCCAGGCGGACGAAGATGGTTTCTCCGATGGCGAGGAATCGGAAGATGACGATGACCCCCTGTGCCCGGTCATCAGGCTGACTAACAGAGAGAAGGAGGAGCTCCGACGGCCGTGGCGGAATGCACTGATTATCAGGGTCTGGGGAAAACGCGTGGGCTTCTCGTATCTGCTCCGGCGCCTGAACACCATGTGGAGGCCCAAAGGTAGCATGGATCTTGTGGCGATCGACAATGATTACTATCTCGTTAGGTTCGGTTCGGTCGACGACCTGGAGTACGCGAAATTTGGTGGCCCTTGGATGGTCTTAGATCACTATTTGATCGTGAAGGAGTGATACCCAGATTTCGATCCGATGACAGACAAAACCGAGAAGGTTCTGGTATGGATTCGTTTTCCCTGTTTACCAATAGAGTACTATAGTGCGTCTTTTCTGCAGAAGATCGGGAAGAGAGTGGGACGTCCCATTCGCGTCGACCAGGCCACAAGTCAAGCCTCCAGGGGGCGATTCGCACGAATGTGCGTGGAAATAGACATTTCCAAACCTTTGATCTCAAAATTCAAGCTACGAAAGAGGACGCGGTTCATAGCATACGAAGGGATCCACTTGGTCTGCTTCAATTGTGGACGGTATGGCCATAATCATGATTCGTGCCCGGAGGAGAACAGAGTACCAATCGCTGCTGATACTCAGAATCTCAACGAGGACGACACTGGGGGGAAGCAACCTGACGCCGCAAACGGACCTACAACCTCCAGGACGCGGATGACAGAGGAGAAGGCCCCGTTTCGGTCGTGGATGCTGGTGACAAAGGCGGATAGACGCCCCGGAAAGCGAGCTGGCCCAAATGGTGGAAACATGCATGCGGAAGGGCAGATGGCGCAATCCCGGTCGCGATTCTCGCCGTTAGCGAGCCTGGAGGATGAGACCCATGCAGAGACAGACGTGCAGTTGAACCCGGCCACGATAGGAGAGGGGCAGGAGGCAGAAATAGGCGAACTCATATCCCCAAAACCACCCATGGATGGACCTAGAACAGACATGACCCACAAAGGTGGAGCCGGACAGAGCCCAACCAAGGGACGCAGCCAGAGACGAGCGAATGTGGTAGTCAATGAGAAACAAGTAGTGAACCAGCCATTGGAAAAGCTGCCAGCAATAACTGGAGGTGGAATCAGTCGGGCACCCCGCGCAATCCCCAGAGCTAGCGCAAGGAAGGCAGCCGAAGAAGATGAACATGTGGTGGTAAGGGGCTCACAGGGGGGCGTATGTATTCAGACAGAACGGATCACTTCAGAGCAGGCACCCAATGCGAGCCCCATGCACGACCTGGAAGCTATGGGTGAACACCACAACGACGATCCAAACCAGTTGGGAGATGAGGGGGGTGCGGCGATGGAAGTTGACGGAGACCCGGGGGGAATCGACGCAGATGATGCGGCGATGAGAGTTTGATTGTGTTTTATTTTGTCTGCTTTACGTTTTTTGTCTGCTTTAATTTGTGGTTTCTGTTAGTTTTTATATATCTTGTTTTTAATGATAAGTCTAATCTGGAATTGCCAGGGCGCCGGAGGGAGGGACATCCACCGCGTCCTCAAACTGTTGATTAAAACGCACCGGCCGGACCTGTTAGGGTTGGTCGAACCCAAGGTGTCTGGAGGGCAAGCAAACAAAATTTGCTCGAAGCTCGGCTACGAAGACTGGGTCCGAGTGGAGGCAGTGGGATTCAGTGGGGGAATTTGGGTGCTTTGGAATAAACCGCTGGAAGTCACGGTGGTCTTTACTCACCCACAATTTATTTTGTTGCAGGTAACGGAAAATGGAGGTGTACCGTGGTCCCTAGCAGTCGTGTACGGTAGTCCGGCCAAGCATCTGCGGAGGCGGTTGTGGAATGAGCTCCGGGCGTGCAAACGAAATATCCATGGGTCATGGCTAGTGGCGGGAGACTTCAACGCTGTTACCAGCGAGGATGAAACTTGCAACTACTCTGCTTATTCCTCCCAACGAAACACGGATTTCGTGGATTGGATCCATGGTGAAGGGCTCGTCAACATGGGCTTTAGCGGGGCCCGGTTCACGTGGATGCGGGATCAGAGAACGGGCCCACAAAAGGGGCCAGGCTCGACAGAGCTTTATGCAATGTGGAGTGGAGGCACCGTTTTCAGGAGGCGGTGGTCCGCCACCTGCCACGTGTGTCATCTGACCATGCGCCGCTGCTAATCCAGACTGCTGGGAGAGGAGGGAGCAGACCGACTGGGCACTTTAGGTTCCATGCTGCCTGGTTAACCAACGACTCGATTAGTGAGGCAATCGGACGGTCGTGGAACTCGGATCATGCATGGCAATCCAATATCCATAACACTCACGAGGAGCTCACCAAGTGGAACAAAGATGTCTTTGGCAGTATTGAAGGCCGGAAGAAGATCTTACTCGCCCGCATTGGGGGAATCCAGAAGCATCATGCGTCGCATATGCATAGAGGGCTACGGCAGTTAGAAAAGAAATTAAGACAGGAGCTTGATACTGTACTCTACCAGGAGGAGATCATGTGGTTCCAACGCTCGCGGGAAGAGTGGATAGTATCGAGGGATAGAAATACCAAATATTATCACGCGGCGACAATGGTCCGCAAATCGAGGAACAAAGTGGGCAGTCTAATGGATGCAAGCGGAAACTGGATCGTTGAAGAGGAGCAGCTACAGCGTCATGTCCAGGATTTTTATACAAATCTGTTTAGAGCCGAGGGGGCGGGTGATTTAATGAGGGCGACACGAGGCATGTTCCCCAGACTAGTACAGAGTGACTGGCGCATATTTAATAGAGGAGTAACTAAGGAAGAAGTTCGCCAAGCAGTCTTTGACATGAGTCCTATGAAAGCGCCGGGACCCGATGGACTTCACGCAGCTTTCTATCAACATTCTTGGCCGATTGTGGGCGATTCTGTTTTCGAGCTGGTTAAAGCTGCTTTTGCGACGGGGAAGATGCCGGAAGGGGTGAATGACACTCTTTTGGTACTCATACCGAAGGCCACGACGCCAGAAAGCATAAAACAATTTCGGCCGATCAGTTTGTGCGACGTGTCGTATAAAGTGATTACTAAAACGATTACTAACAGGCTCAAGTATATCCTTCCGAAGATCATAGGCCCATTTCAGAGTTCGTTTGTGCCAGGAAGGCAGATCACGGACAACATTATTGTGTATCAAGAAGTCATGCACACTATGTGAATTAGAAAAGGGAAAACCGGGATTATGGCCATTAAAATTGACTTAGAAAAAGCCTATGACCGTTTATCTTGGGACTTTATTAATGATACTATTTTTGATGCAGGTTTCAATGAGGATTGGGAAAGAGTAATTATGGAGTGTGTTCGGACTGCAAACATACAAATCATCTGGAATGGATCAAGACTGGAGCGCTTCAAACCGGGACGAGGGATACGACAAGGGGATGCCATGTCACCCGCACTATTCGTTCTGTGCATGGAGCGGCTTAGTCAGAGCATAATGAAGGAGGTGGATCAAGGGACGTGGAAGGGCATCAAAGTCTCGACCACGGGGCCGACCCTCTCACACCTTTGCTTTGCAGACGATATGGTGCTGTTCTCAGAAGCATCGCTGGAGCAAGTGGCGGTTATAAGGCGCTGCTTGGATAATTTCTGTGAGGCTTCCGGGCAACGTATAAGCCTGGGAAAATCCCAGGTTTTCTTTTCCAAGAATACGCCTTCCGATTTGGGGGCGGCCATTTCTAGAGAGTTGAGCATTCCAAGCACTTCCGATCTTGGCAGATACTTAGGCGTCCCTTCGCTTCATGGACGAGTGACGAGCACAACCTTTTCTGGGCTTCTGAACCGCGTGAGAGGCAGACTTGATGGATGGAAAGGCAAAACGTTGACTCTTGCAGGGCGAATCGCTTTGGCAAAATCCGTGCTCTGCGCTATCCCCACCTATACAATGCAGACTACGATCTTGCCAAAAGAAGTGTGCCTCAAAATTGAGGCCATGACTAGGACCTTCATTTGGGGCGGCGATGGAGACACAAGGAAAACAAGCCTGGTACGATGGGAGACGGTCACGAAGCGCAAGCAGGAAGGCGGGTTGGGCATTAGAAGAATGAGTGAAGTGAATCAAGCTTTCATGGCGAAGTTGGGATGGCGGATGAGGACGGAATAAGACTGCACGTGGACTAGAGTGCTGGCCGAGAAGTATGCCGTGATGAGTCGCCGGGAACCGAGTGGAACTCGCAGGCCTACTTCAAATGCATGGAGAGGGATCAGTAATGCTGCGACCTTTGTGGAGCAAAGACTGACACGGGAAGTGCGGAATGGAAGGGAAACGCAGTTCTGGATGGATAAATGGATCCAAGGTGATCGGCTGTATGAGCACATGAAGAAACCTGTGAGTCTACCAGAGCTTTACGCACCCGTGGCGGACTACTGGGACTCTGGCCGGGGTTGGAAGTGGGAGCTTTTTGACGATGTTCTGGATGATAGCTGGAAGGCGAAGATCCACGCAGTGGTGTTGCTGGATGACGAGAATGCGAGAGATGATTGGGGATGGGGGCTCGAAGCGAATGGCAATTTCACCATTCAATCGGCGTACAATGCTCTACAACCGCCGTGCCCTACTTTAGTGGATAGCGATTGGGACTTAGTTTGGAAAATTAGACTCCCAAGTAAAATAAATCACTTCCTGTGGCTAGTAAAGCAAGGGAAGGTTATGACGAATGTAGAACGCTATAAGCGGCACTTCACAACTGATATGATGTGCCCTTCTTGTGCAGGTATTCCAGAGACGATCGAGCACATCTTCAAGGATTGTGTGGAGGTAGCGGGGCTATGGGAAACGATCATGCCCAGGAGGGCTATGCAGCAAATACATTTGAATGGATGGTCAGAATGGTTGTCCGCAAATCTGCAAGCGGAGCGCAAGCTGGGCTTTGAGGAGGACTGGCAGATCACCTTCGGCGTCGGAATGTGGTGGTGTTAGCATTGGCGTAATGAGCGGATCTTTGAAGGGAAGCGGCGTAGCTTGGAGCAGAGGGTGGAGATGATCACAAGCCAGAGAGACGAAGTCAGCCAGGCATTCCGGAGAAAGGGGCCAATGGCTGTCGCCACTGGTAGGGAAGGAAGGGCGTGGCAGAAACCCGAGAATGGATGGGTGAAACTCAACGTAGATGGATGCAGCAAAGGAGCGAGTATGAAGGCTGGATGTGGAGGTGTCATCCGCGACCACACGGGAAGCTGGCTTAGAGGGTACACGTGCAACATTGGCTCGTGTTCGGTCGAAGAAGCGGAGGGATGGGCGGTGTTGCAAGGACTCCGTCTGGCGGCCACCTGGGGGGCCTTGAACCTTGTCGTCGAGAGCACTCTCTGGCCATTATAAAGTACATGACCGGCAGCGAATACAAGGAGAGAGGGGTGAGTAATGTTCTGAGACTTTGTGGACGGGAGCTTGGCAGGTTCCGCAACTTGGAATTCAAACATGTTAGACGTGAGCAAAATAGAGTAGCTGATCGCCTCGCCGCGGCTGCTACCATTCATGAGTTAGGTGTTCGGGTCCTTACTGACATGCCCGCGATCGTTGAAGACGTTATGTGGGAAGACAACGTAGGGGCAAGGATTAATCGCGGGGCAAATCTTTAGTCTAGTACCGGGTTCATCCCTCCTTTTTTCCAAAAAAAAAAATATAATAATAGTCAATCATTACCTCAAGTCAGTTCATTATCTTAATGTAATATCCACTATCTTCTAAGAAATAAAATTATATCTATGTTTATTAAATATGGTCAACAAGTCAAAGCTTATCCAAATTTAATATTGGATAAAATTACTAAATTGCCCTTCCTTACCCTTAAAGGTTAAGAAATCACTTTGGTCTTTGGATAAACATCTCTTTTGAAAGAAGATAAGGGGAGTGGACTAGAGAGATAGGGGAAAAGAAAAATCTTGAAGCTATGATCTCCATCTTCTTCAAGCTTAGGTCTCAAGTTATTGGAGTATTCTAGGTAAGTTTGACCTTCATATTTCACTCTTTTTTTTAGTTGGGTTTAACATTTGAGCCCTAAGATTGATGTTTGAAAATATTAGGAAATTTGACAAGGAGTATTTGGGTGAGCTAAATAGCTCGGATTTGGTTGTTTCAGGTAAGTGGTTAACTCGTCTCTCCTTATTTTGCAAAACCCATATATATAACCTATTTTGGAATCTCTACTACTTTGAATACCCATTTTAGGGGTAGTATGAGTTAAAAATATTTTGGACTATGATATGTTTTTGGGTCTGAAAATGCTAAGCTATGATTTCTGAAGTCTGGACTGAAATTGCTATGTAATTTAGAGCCTGGACTGAAATTGTTTTTGGTTCTGTTAGAACTGTATTCGGAAACAAATGTTAAGTTAAATTTCGTTCTGAAATTATCTTTGTGAGTTGAGATGGAGGGTTGGTAGGAGTTTTGTTGTGTAAGTAAGTGGACATGAGTTCAATTCCACCTCTTAGCAATTTGTATGGTTATTTTACATATTACACTTGTAAAATGTTTTCTACTACGTTTACAGCACGTTTGGCCGTGAATTTATGCTATTCCATAAGGAATGGAATAGGCAAGGAATAGAATAGGAATTATATTCTTGTTTGGTTCGCGGAAGGAATAGACTTTAGGAATTATATTACAGTGTTTGGTTGATTTAAGGAATAGAAATGAAATATGTTTTAAAAGACATAAATACTCTTATAAAAATATGTGGTGGTGGCGATGGTGGTGGTGGTGGTGGCGGTGGTGGTGGTGATGCTGGGGTGGTAGTGGTGGTGGTGGTGGTGGCGGTGGCAGTGGTGGGGGCGACGCTGGTGACGGTTGTGGCAGTGGTGGTGGGGGCGGCGACGGTTGTGGCGGTAGCGGTGGTGGTGGCGGCGGTGGTGCTGCTGGGTGGTGGTTCTGGTGGCGGTGGTGGTGGTAATGGTGGTGGTGGCGGTGGTGGTGCTGGGGTGGTAGTGGTGGTGGTGGCGGTGGCAGTGGTAGGGGCGGTGGTGGGGAGGCGACGGCGGTTGTGGCGATGGTGGTGGTGGTGGTGGCGGTGGTGGCGGTGATGGTGGTGGTGGCGACGACGGTGGTGAAATAGGATAAAAAAATTAGGTTAAAGAAAGGGGTAAAAAAGAAAATAGATTCTAAAATCTATTCCTGAGCGTTCAGTAATAGGCTAATACCAGGGGGGGCCTAGTAATAGCTATTACCTTATTTGAGGTAATAGGCTATTACCAGGAATACTATTCCTGGTAATAGAAATACCTTATTTGAGGTAATAGGCTATTACCAGGAATATTATTCCTGGTAATAGAAATATGCCTATTACTGGAAATGCTATGCCATTCCCGGCCTATTCCGTGAACCAAACGGGCCGTTAGAGTAAGACTTGAACACTTAACTTCATGTTTATTTAATTTAATAACTTAAGTTCTTTACAATTAAGCTGCTTCAACTCTTTTGAAACTATTTTGGTTTAATAAACTATTCCACGATTTTTTTTAAAAGAGCTATGTACTAAGAAAATTATTATTTTGGGAAGGGTTTATACCTTGCATATTTCTTAGTTTGATAAATTCATTATCCATAATTGGAAATATTATGTATCTTGAGAAAATATGTGACTTGAAAAACTCTGTACAATAAATTATGTACTTTGTTATGTTATTTTTTAAGGAAATGATTTTTGCTACATTGAGCTATTTGATTATAAGAACTATTTTGAATGTTCGGTCAAATTCATGAGGCAGCCTACATTTTGTTGTTTGTTTTGTTCGATTTGGAACGTTCCTAATTGCTCATTCCAAATCGTCGAGCTTGACTCATTCCGAATCGTCGAGTCTTTCGAAATATTTGTTGGAACGTTCCATCCGGCTCATTCTGAATCGTCGAGCTTGACTCATTCTGAATCGTCGAGTCTTTCTAAACTATTATGCCGATAATGGCCTTTGCCATGGGATATAGTAGTGGCGGTAGGTTGCCAATGAGTCATATGTTAAGGAATGATTGGTGCTTTTGAAAGTATTGTATTATGAAATGATGTTGATGCCCATGTAGCTAAAGTTTTTCGTTTTGAGAATTTGTGTATAGTATGATGGAAGTATGTTATGATTTTGATATAAGTTAAGGATTGAGTTTTGCATCTATTTATTACTCTAAAGTTTTTTGTATTCTATTGGGGCTACTTGATCCGGGGTTGAGAGGAGTACCACTTACTGAGCATTAGCTCATTATTTGTATTTTTCTCATATTTCAGAGTAGTTAAGGACATGTGAATAGCACGAGCACAAGTGGTGGGGTTTCGAAGGTGACTTTTGAAACTAGAAGACTTAGTCCTAATTTTGGAGTGTATCACAAATTTTTGTTTATTTTGGATATTCCTTTGACCCTTTGTATCTTTGGTAACATATTATGTTTGGTTTGGTGCTTGTGATACATTTTGGACATACTACTCTTGATTGTAAATATTTAATAGTGGTGATTTTGATGAGTTTTTGGAAAGAACTAGCTGTTTATATTTTGTCATATTGGGTCGATGAATTATTATGCATTCAAGTGTTGTTATGAAGGTTTCGAGAGGTATGTATGGCTAGACTTCGTATTGTTACAAGTTTTCATGTAGAGATACTGCCGGGTCATGTCCTAGAAGTGGGGCGTGACACTTAATGACCTTTTTTTTTAGGAGAAAAATTTGCAATCACTATATGTGTCATGAGTGTATGTGTTGGCTTATTGGGTAAATCTCATTCATGAATAATAACCCCTAAATCACACAGAAAAAGTAAACTGCACTAAAAAGCGCTATGCAACAAGTTCCCATAACTTGTATGTACAATATAAATGAAAAAGAGTTAATACCCAATTTAGTTATCGACTCCTCAACTCGACTATATAGTGGTTTTTCTTGATTTAGTCATAAATATCATTTTATGCTTAATTGGGAGACTTTGATGATTTTACTTAATCGAACCCTTTGTTAGGATAGCTTGGTAATTTCTCCTCTATTAATATTCAATTTAGTCATCGATTATAATGGTTTTACCTAATTTAGTCCTCGAATATAGTGATTTTACTCAATTTAGTCATCACTATATTAGTTTTTCTCGATTTAGTCATTGATTTTAACCGTCGAGAACTCAATTAGGTAAAACCATCGAAGTCGATAACCCAATTAAACATAAAAAAGTTTTTATGACTAAATCGAAAAAAATCACTATATATACTTGTCGATAACTAAATTGGGTATTAAGTCAAATGAAAAACGTTACATTAACATAACTATTTATCCTTGTTACTTTATTTTGTATAAACGAAATGGTCTAAAATAATATTTTCTTTTTGAATACATTTGGTTTCTTATTTAACTTCAAAAATTGTTTTTAAAAAAAAAAAATCTTTATAATGTTCTTTTTTCCCATCTAATTTATATATATATATATATATATATATATATATATATATATATATATATATATATATATATATATATATATATGATCGCGTTCAGGTGCGAACTGTCCGCCCAAGAGAGAACTGAGAACCATTCAGCGCTGTCCACGTATCCAGATCTAAGGGAGGAGAAACACTGATTTTTTTTAAAAAAAATGTGGTGGCATTTTCGTAAATAATTAAACATCGACATGCAAGTAAAATGTATTACAAGTGCAAGTAAAATTCATTACAAGCAGGGGCGGACCCAGCGTGGGGGCAGCTGCCCCCACTCCCCCCACCCCACCCCACCCCACCCCACCCCTTTATATATATGTATGTATATGTATACGTATATAGCATAAAATATTATATAAAATTTATATTTATGTTGAAAATGTCAATTGTTAGGGTAGTTTAGTTGGTTAACGTCTAAATTTTATGTTATATATATAAAAGGCTTATGTCATGGGTTCAAATCTCAGTAGCAAGACTTTTAATTATCTTCTCTCTTTCATTTCTTCACAAGATAAATTAAATATTTTTAATCTACTTTTTATGAATCATTTAATTAACAAATTAAATGCTCTTTTAGTCTAGTTTTTATAAACCATTTAATTAATGTATTATACAAGTTTATAATATACTTTATTAATTTAGAAAAATCGATCTAACTAAAAGAAATTAAAATTTAAAAGTATTTATGAATATATTGTTATTCAAATTATTTTATCTAAATGATTATGTTTCATATTTTCTCA
This sequence comes from Ipomoea nil, assembly GCF_001879475.1. Classification (NCBI taxonomy): domain Eukaryota; kingdom Viridiplantae; phylum Streptophyta; class Magnoliopsida; order Solanales; family Convolvulaceae; genus Ipomoea; species Ipomoea nil. Next base: position 1,120,888 of record NW_017616542.1, read on the forward strand.
TAAATATATTGTAATTTATAATGTATTTTGTATTTTAACCTTATTATGGTTGTTTGATATTTTGTCATTGACATTTCTAACGTCATTTAATATTCGCCCCCACTCAGAAGATTTTTTGGATCCGCCACTGATTACAAGTGCAAGTAGCAGTTTCATATACTGCACCTCAGTGCATGTAAAATGTATTACAAGTGCAAGTAAAATTTACACTGAGCATCAAAATTAAGTGCACCTAACGTTATAACTAGGTGCACATATAGTTATAAGTAGTTGCACCTAGATGCAGGGGCGGATCTACAATGGGGCAGTGGGGGCAGCTGCCCCCCTTCCCCCACCCCATCCCCTTTGTATATATTGTATGTATATGCCCTTATATATACAGAAAAAAATGTGTATAAATATTAGATGTGAGATTATAATTGTGATTTATGAGATTAATTTGTAATTCTAATTGGATTCTTTATATGTAACATTGGGGTTTTTTAAAAATTAATATTAATAGTGAGAGGAGTGATTTATAAGAAATAATTCTGGGAATGGTCTTTTGACTATTGCGATTTTTCAAAATTGGTTCTCGACTTTTAATTTAGACGAAAAAAACACTTGACTTTCTAATTTGTTCCAACAAAGGTTCTTCTGTTATCCATTCGTCTCTTAACCGTTAGTTTAGGGGTAAAATGGTCTTTTCAATATCTAAGGCTTCTTCTTCCTCATTTTGGTCTACGCATTTGACACAGAGAAGCAATGCTTCTTCTTCCTCATTAGCTTTGGCCGGAGAGAAACCAAGTTTGCTAAAACTTCCACAGCCGCAATACTTAGATATAATACCAACCCAATCTCTAAAACTTCCGATTACCGTCTTGTTCTGATCCGCTGATCGTCTAGGGCTAGTTTGAAGAGCGCGCCAGCGGCGTGGTCCTGCGATTCCAGGGAACCGCCTTTCAGCACGTCGATCAGCAACGTGTTGGGTAATATGGTTGTAAATCGTGAAATAATAATAATCCTACGGAAAGATTAATATTATATGGGAAAACAGAAAATTGGGAAGGAAAAGGTTGAGTGTTTGGGTATAGGTTTAGCACGAGTTCGAACACAAGGTTCTTTTCCTTAAAACCTTATTTGCTACCTCCCACAAGTGCTAGGAGCGTTGTAGCCTAGGTTTCCCAGGATAAAACGTGCTACGATTCCTTGTTTAAGCACCTAAACAAGGAACCCGGCAAACAAAGCAAAGCTTAGAACACTGGTTGGCTAAAAGAAGAGAGTAGAAGCAGAGTTTTGAGATGAAAAGCTACTGGAATTCCTTTGTTTCTCACGGTGTAAAATGCTACTGCTTCTACCTCTCTTTATATAGGGATGTTGGAGTGATAGCATTCAACATGGCCATTAAATTGGTGTTAAAACCAATTGTGTAACACCTGTAACGGTCACCACTAAGTAGGATTAAACTCAGAATTTAAAAATTGGAATTAAAACAATATTAATTCCGTAACAGATGAGTTTAATCTTCTGCACTTTCCGGGTTTCTCTCGTGGTCACAGATGCACGCCACAAGGCATAACATAGCCCGCAAGGCGGGCCCATTTCCGGACGACATTCGTGCCCGTAGGTGCCGGCGCATGCGAGCTAATCAAGCCTTTTTGATGTCCTCTAGTTGGATTTTGATTTGCACCCCCCCCCCCCCCCCCCCCCCCGGCGAGAGAGCCTCTATGCTATACAATTCTACAAGCTTGAAAAGAGCTCATGTATATAAGGGGGACAAATCTTGTTTCCAAACCAATGTGGGACAAAGTCCTACATTTTCCCTTCATTTCCCAACTTAAATGGGTCTACTTTGAGAATCAATATCTCATTCACCCATTATCCGTTTTGAGCGTACAATATATCAATCTCTTCGTCTTACTACGAAGAATCCGAATCCACTTTGACCCGACCCAAATCGGAAGTGGACCCCACTGATAATTGTACCACAAAATAGCCACTTAAAATGCCATTTTATGCCATTTTAAGCTAATTTTTCCAACACAACGAAATGATTCCGGAACGCACGATTTTCACTTTGTTCCAGATTTCCAACGAGAGATTCACCAGCGCCGCCGAGGCGATCACCCGGACGGCAGCGTATCTTGAGACGATGAGTGGGCGGAGAGCGACGAGTATTCTGGGGGTGCAAAGCTGCACCCCGCGTTTCCTCCCGGGTTCGGATCAGCTTCTGGAGTGAGATAACCGATTCCTCCTGCTCAAACACGAGCGAGTTCTTGAGCTTCGCTACAAACTCATCTTCGTTTAGAGAATTCAAGTGCAGAGCTTCCAAATCACACGACGAAGAAGATGAGGAGTAACAGGCCGGCCGCGTCGTCAGTGACAGCGGAGTAGTGGGCCCGTTGACGGCGGCGGGGGCCACCGATGATTCCTCAGAACTCGTCGTCTACGACTCACTAAATGTTGGAAAAAATAGCATTAAAATGATATTTTGAGTAATTATTTTGTGGTACAAATATATGTGGGATCCACTTCCGATTTGGGTCGGGTCAAGGTGGATTCGGGTTCTTCGTAGTGAGACGAAGAATTTGATATAATGTACGCTCAAAATGAATAATAGGTGAATGAGAAATTGATTCTCAAAGTGAACCTATTTGAGAGAAGTCAAAATTTTAAGATAGTTGCTAATTAAATTAGCAATTGTTGTGATTCATTTGTACCCGAAATGTACAAGGTTTAAGCTTAATAGCTAATTAAAGATTTAGCTGTGATGGTGCATCACGAAGGGAAGCTTAATTAATGTGCTCTAGCACAAACTTGGAATTGGATGGGACGAAAGTTGCATGGAAATTCGTGCTAGAGCATGGACGAATGTTATGCATGGACGAAAGATGCTACATGTAATTAAGCAAGTTTAATTAGTGAATTAAGCTCCTTTCGTGTGAGCTATCTTTCGTGCTGCACGAGTCAATGCTATGTGCATTGATTCGTGCCACACCGTTTCGGTACTATGCGGACCATTCAGGTGTGGTTTTCGGTCCCAATTCGTTAACCTTTCGGGTTTGTACGGACTTCTCGGTCACTCAGATATTTGAAACGGGACGTTATGGTCGGTACGAATTAATCAGATATTAAGTTCGTGACCGTTGATATTATTTCGATAATAAGTACGACCGTTTCAAACGTTATAATTCAATTTTTTAAATTGAATTTATGTTGGTTAATGTGTCACGATGATGCTATTAAGTACCAACCTCCTATATAAGAGTGTAGTGGGAGTAGAGGCTTTTCACCTGCATAGTGAGAGACAACTAGTGAGGGAAGAACACGAGAGTACACAACACACAAAGATAAGCATTTTTTTCTTCTCAAAAATTCTGCTCCTACCCCATTCTTGAAGCTGTGTTTTGCCCGTGCTCTTGTTCGCCGGGTTCGTTCGTTTGGGTGCTCAAACGTCGAACCGTTGTACGTTTTATCCTGGGAAACCTAGGCCACAATGCTCCTAGCACTTTTGGGAGGTGGCAAATAAGGTTTTAAGGAAAGACAGGCACTTTGCCTAACTCGTACGAATCTTTCTTCCTTCTCCTTCTTTCTTGTTTTAGGATTATGCTCTAAGCAAAAATCCGTTCTTTCTTGTTGATTTGGAGTTATAATCTGAGGATTATAAGTTCCTTTTGGTTGATATATATTGTTATATCTTTCTCGTAGATATATACGTATATATAACCTTTGGATTCGTTTTATATATATTTGTGTGTATATATATATTTCGGATATAAATATCCAATAATATTTTATATACTTATGTGTATATATAAATATTATTTTTTGGGATATTAAATCGATTGTGGTTCATTATCACCAACACTAAACTCCTTCAAAACTTCGCAGTCGCTACCATCACAACGCCGCCGCTGAGCCTTTTTCTCCGTCGTCCGGGATTTACGGTTATGAGAATCCATGAGCCCGTGCATGAGGTTCTCAGCCGACAGAAAATCAATAACGTCGGAAATTCCAGAAGAGAAGACTCGCACCAGTTGAGAATGACAGATCTGAGCGCCAAATTCGGGATGACGGCGGAGAAATCCGGTGCTGACCCATCGTGCAAAACTGGCATAAAAGACAAGGACTTGCAGACATTAACGCATTGGCGCTAGAAGGTATGGCCGGAGGAGACGATAACAGGGTTCGCCTTTATAGAACGCTGGCCGGATTTAAAGACTAAGCTGTGGAGTTCTTCGTGCTGACAGTTTGGAATTGTCGATCTCCGCCTAATTACTGAAGCTGTGGAGTTTTTCGTGCTTTGTTTACTGTGGAGTTCTTCGTGATTTTGTGCGTCAAATAAGCTAGGCTAAAAGGAAAATTAGGAAAAAGAAAGGAATATAATGAATAGACAAATTTGCCTGTTAAACTGACGGCCAACAAACGCTTATTGGACGAAAGGATCTTGGTGGAACAGTTTAAAAAGTCAAGTGTTTTTTTCGTCCAAATTAAAAATCGAGGACCAATTTTGAAAAATCGCAATAGTCGGAAGGACCTTTGTTGTAATTTTTATTTGAACTATGTTTTTGTTTTGAATATTTTTTTTATTGTGTTTTAATGTATTTTTATTTTTTTTAATCCATAGTCAACAATATTTATGGTTCGCCCACTAAGTGTTTCATTTTATTTTACTTTCGCCCCTAGTGAAGAAAATTTCTGGATCTGCCCCTGCCTAGATGCATGAATGTTAAAAAGGTAAAATTACATGCACTTGTAAGTGAAAGTAGGTGTACTTGTAAGAGATTTTACCTGCACTTTTTACTTGCAAATGTGCACCAGCTACTTGCACTTATAACATATTTACATTCACCAAACTTCGAGTTATTTACGAAAATGCCACCGCATCGTTTTTTTAAAATTACATCTGATTCATTCATCTGGACACGTAGATGACGTTGAATGGTTCTCATTCTTTTCCTGGGCGGCCGTTAGCATCAGAGCGTGCCCTATATATATATATATATATATATATATATATATATATATATATATATATATATATATATATATAAAAATTATAGAATAGATGATAAATTTAAATAAGCAAGATCAGAAAAGCACTAAGCATCATTATGATTGTGAGATTATGATGGATTGATAATGTAGTCCATGAGAAAAAAGTGGGGCCCTAGAGGCCAATAATGCCATCTTTTTTTTTTTTGGGAAAATTACACTTTTTACCCTGAGTTATATACTTATAGCGCTTTTCCCCCCTCAATTATTTAGGTAAGCACATTAGCCCCTCAATTATTCTAAAAGTGGTACTTTTCCCCCCCCTGATATATTAAATTGACATTTATACCCTTAAAGTAAACATTTTATTTATTTTACTACTCCATCAAATTATTGCGTATACGTAGGGATGACCACGATTCGTTTTGAATTGAACCGGATACTAAAGCAATCGAATTAATAGTTTACGGTTATAATTCAGATCTAGAACCCAATATTTAAATGTCAATTTATTAAAATTATGTATCAAAAAATTGAATCTTGAACCGTGAACCGGCTGTTCCAGATCTGATTCGCGATTTTGAACCGTCTTTATTTTAATATTTTATTTTTTATTTTAAAATAGTCTAAATTCAACAATAAATGTATTTTATTTTTTCAGTTCGGAACATGAATCGTCCGTTCCGGTTCAAGATTTTAATAAACTCTAAATATCGAATTTCGATTCTAAATTGTAATTGGAATATTTCGGTTTGGTTGCTAGAGTGTTTGTTTAGTTTGAACCAAATTATGGTTATAATTTGTTGGAGAAAAAAAAATTAAATATTTAGTTTAAGGGTAAATATGTCCATTTAACATTTCAGGGGAAAACAGCCATTTCAATAATTTAGGGGGAAAAAATGCTATAAGTATATATTTCAGGGGGAAAAAGTACCATTTTCCCTTTTTTTTTTTTTTTTTTTTTTTTTTTTTGCTTTTTTTCCTATAGAATTAAAAATTCTAACAAGAACCCTTTTTTGGTTTATTAAAGAATCAAAGTTTGTGTTTTAGCCCAATGAGATAAAACTGGCAAATTATACGGACCACGGTCCACAAATCGCGGCTTTTGCAAACGCTGCAAAATGCGGCGTTTGCAGTTGGCGTTTTGGGAAAAATTAAATTTTTTCCAAAACGCCCTTGTTTATATTTAATTAAAAAAAAACTTAAAACTAATTTTGAGGAGTCGAAATGGCTCCTCAATTTGGGGAGCCAAAACGGCTCCTCAACGTTGCCCATCTGGGATGGGCAACGAATTTGTGGAGCCTTGAGGCTCAAAGTGGGAATACAAGAGGGGAGCAGCGCAAGCTGCTCCTTTTTTTTTTATTTTTTATTTTTATTTTTTTTTAATTTTTTATGTATACCCTTATGGTCATTTTACATGTTAACCGCTAATCTAAACAGCTAATTTTATCAAACACTTTTTTATAAACCGCTAATATAATCTGCTGGTCATACCCGCTATTTGCTGGTCATACCCGCTAATACAATCCGCTATTTGATAACCGCTAACACAACTCGCTAACCGTTGATAACCAAACAAACCCAAAATTAAAATGTGGACAAACAATAATCCGAAAAACTAAAATAAGTATAAATTTGATAGTGAAAAATATTATTGAACAAAATCAAAAGTTGATGGCCATGTTTGGTTATGCTGCTTTCGCAAACGCTGCAAAATGCAACATTTGCAATTAACATTTTGGGGAAAATTAAATTTTTCCCCAAACGCCCCTATTTATTTATTATTAAAAAAAAAAACTTAAAACTTTTATTTGAGGAGCCGAAATGGCTCCTCAATTTGAGGAGCCAAAACGGCTCCTCCATGTTGCCGAATGAATTTGTGGAGCCTTGAGGCTCCTTAAATAGGAGCCTCAAGGCTCCATTTCCACTTTTCCCACTGATGTGGGACGGTGGGAAAAGTGGGAATACAAGAGCCAAGAGGGGAGTAGCAAGCTGTTCCTTTCTTTCTTTTATTTTATATTATTTAAATTATTATTAGTTATTAATTATTAATTATTATAAGGGTATATATGTCATTTTACATGTTAACCGCTAATCTAAATAGTTAATTTTACCAAACACTTTTTTATAAACCGCTAATACAATCTGCTGGTCAAACACGCTAATACAATTCGCTATCTGATAACCGCTAACACAACCCGCTACCGCTAACCACTAACCGCTGATAACCAAACAAGCCTGATGACTAAAGTGGCAATCTCACTTTAGGGGTGTGTAAGTTAATCAAACTACTTGTGAACTACTCGAGTTTGATTCAATGAATTGAATGTTCAAATTTGATTCGGTTATTGTTAAGCTAAGCTCAAGTTGAGTTGTTCGAATAATGATTAATGAATCAACTTGAATTCGAGCTAGTTTCTTAATACGCGGCTTGAGTAGCTTTTAAGCCTAATTGAGTTTTTCTTTTTAAAAATATATTATATATATAATATATATTACTATAAATTTAGTTAAATATATTTTTATAATATTTTTTTGAAGGTATTTTTTTATAATATAAAATGGCTAAAACTGAGATGTAATATTGAGTTTAGTTATGATATTCTATTGTAAAAATATTTATTATTATAATCTTTTGTATTAAAAATAATATAAATTTCGAACTAAGGTCGAACAACTTAAGCTTTAAAAAAATAACGTTTAGTTGAGCTTGAGCTTCAATTTTTCGAACCGAATTGAGTTTCGAACTTTGACTACTCAAACTCGACTACTTGGGTTGATTATACCCCTAACAACTATAGTCAATGAATCATTTCCGATAATACTTTACTTTAAATTTTATGTGATGCAATATTCTTGTACATAATAACTCTACAATGAAATTCTGAACTATTTACAAGCATATTGCCAAATCTTTTTATTTATATTTACAGTAATTACCTAATTACCATTTTTAACATTCAAAGGTAAAAGTTATGGATTGACAATACAACATTTTGAAGCTTCAATAGACAATAATCTCACAAGCCTTTAATCTTTTGGCTAAAGCATCTTTGTGTAGGTGACAACAATAAACAACCAAAATGAAGTGTTTTGTGGGGCAATTCCAAAGGAAACATCATTTTGATAGTTTGGTCTTACTTTTGTTAGCCTGAACATCATGATAAGTTGGCAAATCCTTAATTTTTGTTATCACGTAAATTTTGTGTCGCTACTATTGTTTTTTACTTCTATTTTAAGATATTTCAGAAATTTTATTTTACTCACACATGCATGCAACTTGGTTGGTATGATGGTGGAGGTGGCAAATTATATTATGTACCATGATCCACATTATAATGTTCATTTTTAATATATTAAATGTTCATTTTTATGTATTGAAAGCTCATTTTTTTTATTGCATACCTAAAATTAAAATTTTAGTACACAAAAAAAATGAACATTCAGAAAATGAGCATTCAATATACTAAAAATAAACTTTAAGTATATAATACTAATAATGAACCTATGACAATGATCCATCTTGTAAAGTGGACCATGGTCCATTGTATAATGATTGGGTGGAGGTATGCCAATTGATATACATGTACCAATTTTCATCTTGCATTGTGAATCCTGTTCAAAAAATTATGTGTCTGTAATTGATATATTATGTACATGAAGTTAACTGTTATGTGTTTGTAAATAAATTGAAGACACATAAGTACATAACATGTTAACTACAAGCACATAAAATGATAACTACATTCACATATGCCCTGTTTAGTAAAATAGTTAGCCTATAAGTCAATTTTGGCTTATTTGACCACTATTAGCTTTTTGATTTGGTTAAAAAATCAATATAAATGTTTGATTAATTAGCTTTTTGTAATTCCAAAATGCTAAAATTTAAAAAGCTGCTCAAAACAACTTTTTTAATTAACTTTTTGAGAAAGGAAATTATACTAAACAACTATCAGCTAACAACTAATTTACCAATTAAACACCTTTCTACAATCAGCTAATGTTATCAACTAGTTATACCATTTAATTAACTCAATCAGCTAACAACTAACAACCATTTACCAAACACGGCTATAAACTGTTAACTGTAGGTACAACATATGTTAATTGCAGACACATAATATATTGTTAACATTTTATATGTCTGCAGTTAACATATTTTGTACCTGCACTTAATCACTTATGTGTCTATGGTTAAAAATTCAAGTGTTTGTAGTTAACATGTTATGTACTTTCAATTTATTTACAGACACAAATAGTAAACTGCAAGTACATAATATATTAATTGCAGGTAAATAATCTGAATATTATTTTGAACTAGAGTCCACAGTGTAAGGTAGACTCTGGTCCATGGTATAATTTGCTGGGATATTTAAATAAAGGATATTTCCTGCTCTCTTTTCATGAATATGTTGTCTCTGCTCAGTTAACATATTTTGTACCTGTATCTTTTTCTGTTTGGTAAATGACTGTTAGCTGTTAGCTGATTGTGTTAATTAGAGGGTATAACTAGTTGATAACATTAGCTGATTGTAGAAAAGTGTTTAGTAAATTAGCTGTTAGTTGATAGTTGTTTGCTATAAATTTTTTTTCAAAAAGCTAATTGAAAAAGTTGCTTTGAGCAGTTTTTTTGCATTTTCGCAATTTGGAGTTACAAAAGCTAATTAACCAAACACTTATATTGATTTTTTAACCTAGTCAAACAATTAATAATGGTCAAATAAGCCAAAATTTGCTGATATGCTAATTATTTTACCAAACAAGGCCCTGATGTTAGCTGATAGCTGTTTAGTATAATTTTTTTTTCTCAAAAAGCTAATTGAAAAAGTTGCTTTGAGCAGTTTTTTGAATTTTAACATTTTGGAGTTACAAAAAACCGATTAACTAAACACTTATATTGATTTTTTAACTAAGTGAAATAGCTAATAATGGTAAAATAAACCAAAAATTAGTTGATAAGCTAACTATTTTATCAAATAGGGCCTTTATAAAAAAACTAATCGAAAAAGTTGCTTTGAGCTGCTTTTTGAATTTTAGTATTTTAGAGCATTAAGCTGTTACAAAAGCTAATTAATCAAACACTCATATTGGTTGTTTAACCAAATCAAATAGCTAATAACAGCTAATAGTGGTCAAACAAGCCAAAATTAGCTGATAGGCTAACTATTTTCCCAAATAAGGCCATATAAGTGTTTGACTACCGAAGACCTTGTGGTCCAATGTATTAGGACTCTATGTATATGAGTCTGTTTAGAACTTCTTATCCTTGTCACACTGTGACTCTCTACTTCTTATCATTGTCACACTGTGACTCTCTATTCTATATATTCACATCATCTGATCTCATTGTAATTAAGTTCAGAAAATATAATACAATCAGTTCTCATCTGGTATCAGTTAGCTAGGGTTTTGTGATTCATAAAATTAAGAAGATGCAGCGCTGCGATGGCAACCTTAATTATCGTGGAGGTCAGCAACGTGGCTTCGATGATCCGTGTCAAATCTGTAAAGGTTTCGGCCACACAGGAGTCAATTGTTTTTGGCGCTATGATGATCCGTGTCAAATTTGTAAACGTTTTGGTCACACGGGAGCCAATTATTTTTGGCACTATGATGATCCGTGTCAAATTTGTAAACGTTTTGGTCACACGGGAGCCAATTGTTTTTGGCGCTATAATGATCCGTGTCAAATTTGCAAAAGTTTCGGTCACACGGGAGTCAACTGTTTTCGGCGATATTCAGGGGCTCCGGGTTCTCAGGCTAATTTGGTGTTTCAGAATGGTTTAGTTGCTAAAACCTCGTCAAATTCTCATACTTGGGTTCCGGACACTGGAGCCACAAATCATGCAACTCCGAACATCGCTGCCCTTTCTACATCAGAGAAGTACACTGGTAATAACACTTTACGTGTCGGTGACGGTATGTGTTTATCTATTAGTCATGTTGGCCATGCCTCTTTTAATACCCCTTCTAGATCATTTACATTGTCTGATATACTTCACGTTCCGCGTTTGTCTAATTCTTTATTATCTGTTCAGAAGTTTGCATCCGATAATAAAGTCTTTTTTGAGTTTCACCCCTCCTTTTTTGTTGTAAAAGATATCAATACCAAGGAAATACTTCTTCGGGGCAATAGTTCGGGGGGACTATACACACTTTCATTACCTAGTTCGTCTCCGTCAGCGTTTATTTCCGCTCGTGCCTCGACTTCCACTTGGCACAATCATCTAGGTCATCCTCATAACCGTGTTCTTAGCCATATACTTCGTTCTTGTTTGGTTAGTGGGTCTCGTGATAATATTCGTTGTCATAATTCTTTATGCAATGCGTGTCAATTAGGCAAATCTGCCCGTTTTCCCCTCCCCCGTGTTGCTTCCTCTAGTTCTCAAGTCCTAGATCTTATTTACACAGACATTTGGGGTCCTGCGCCCACTTTATCTACTTCTGGCTTCCGTTATTTTGTGATCTTTGTGGATGACTATTCCCGTTATACATGGTTCTTTCCTATGAAATTAAAGTCTGATCTTTATGTCATCTTTGATAAATTTCGTACTCTTGTTGAACGGTCCTTTAATTGCAAAATAAAGGCCATTCAGTCTGATTTAGGTGCTGAGTACAAAAAGTTGCATTCTTTGTTTGTTCAATTAGGAATTCAACATAGACAATCCTGTGCATATACACATGAACAGAATGGTCGTGTTGAACGAAAACATCGTCACATTGTTGAAACTGGTCTGGCTCTTCTAGCTCATGCCTCTGTTCCTTTGAAATTTTGGGATTTTGCCTTTGAGACTGCTGTTTATTTAATTAACAGAATGCCATCTTCTGTATTAAATAACTCCAGTCCTCATCTCCTGTTACATAAATCCCCTCCTTCCTATCTTTTTCTTCGTGTCTTTGGGTGTTTATGCTACCCTCATCTTCGACCATATAATCGTCATAAGATGTCATACAGGTCTTCTCCATGTGTCTTCCTAGGTTATCCTGAGTCCTTTAGGGGGTACATATGCATGGACTTACATACTAATAAGATTTACACATGCAGGCATGTCAGATTTGATGAAGAAGTTTTCCCCTTTGCTACTAAAACTTCTTAGCAGGATCTATCTACTCTGTTTTCTGGACCTTGGGCGGAATCTGTTCTCAGTCACAGCACACCTATTCCTGCCGTGTCCAATGATGAGCTGCCAGAACCGCCGCTACTTGCTTCATTCGAACCAGCCGTGGATCCTGGACAGGCTGCCTCGTCGGGTGATCCTGTGGAGCCTGTTGCTCGCCGGCGAGGCCGTCCACGTGGGCGGTCCATCAGGCCCAATGTCCGTACTCACTCTATGGCCACTCGCAGCAACGCAGATGCTCCTCTTTTTGCTCTAGCAGCTCAAGTGCATCCCACGGAACCCACATGTTACTCTCAAGCTGTCAAATATCCTGAGTGGCGTGAAGCCATGGACCAAGAATTCAATGCTCTCCTGCATAACCACACATGGTCTCTAGTTCCATCCACTGCAGGTATGAATATTATTGGCTGTAAATGGGTGTTTCGTACGAAGAGAAAGGCTGATGGTGCTATTGAAAGGCATAAAGCCAGGCTGGTTGCGAAAGGTTTTAATCAGGTTCCAGGTCAGGACTTCTTTGACACTTTTAGTCCAGTGGTAAAGCCTACGACTGTAAGACTCCTTCTATCTCTAGCTTTATCATCTGGGTGGTCTATCAAACAGCTAGATGTTCATAATGCTTTTCTGAATGGTAATCTGGCTGAAACAGTTTATATGAAGCAACCCCCTGGTTATATTGATGCTAACTTCCCGAATCATGTTTGTTTGTTAAAAAGATCTCTGTATGGGTTAAAACAAGCTCCTAGAGCTTGGTTTAATCGACTACATACGTTCTTACTATCGGTTGGCTTTCAAGCATCCAAGACAGATGTCTCTCTGTTCTATTACTCTAAAGACTCTGCTTTGGTTTATCTATTGGTGTACGTGGATGACATTCTTGTAATGGGAAGTGATCAAGGTATTATGTCTCAGCTCTTGTCCAAATTGTCTGCTACATTCAAAATCAGAGATCTTGGTGAACCAAATTTTTTTCTGGGTATTGAAACAGTTAAGAGTGACAATGTGATTATTTTATCTCAACAACGGTATATGAATGATATTTTAAAACGGGCTGGAATGTCTGAATGCAAACCCCTTTCTACACCTATCTCTGTCTCGAAAACTGTCCCCTTCAATTCAGATCTATATGATGATCCCACACAGTACAGGAGTCTAGCTGGAGCACTGCAATATCTCACTGTCACACGACCTGACCTATCCTTTGCAGTTAATCAGTTATGCCAGCATATGCATGCCCCCACCATATCACACTGGGAGCAGCTCAAACGGGTACTCAGGTATGTTAAGGGAACAGTTGATCATGGTTTACGCATACGACGGTGCTCATCTAGAGACATTCATGCTTTCTCTGATTCTGATTGGGCTGGTTGTCCTGACGATCGAAAATCCACGAGTGGTTTTGCTGTTTTCTTGGAGAGTAATCTTATATCATGGGTTTGCAAGAAACAGAGAACTGTTGCCAGGTCATCCACTGAGGCTGAATACAAAGCTCTTGCAGATGTTTGTGCTGAGGTTCTATGGATTATGTCATTATTGCGTGAGATACAGATTCCGGGTATTTCCATTCCAAAATTATGGTGTGATAATCTAGGAGCTACATATATGAGTGCCAATCCAATCTTTCATGCGCGCACCAAGCATGTGGAGATTGATTATCATTTTGTTCGTGATCGAGTAGCTTCGGGCGATATCCAAGTCAACTTCATCTCCACAAAGGATCAACTTGCTGATATCTTCACCAAAGCTCTGCCTGGACCTAGATTTTCTTCCTTAAGGGACAAGCTACAGGTTACTAGTATACACTGTGCTTGAGGGGGAGTATTAGGACTCTATGTATATGAGTCTGTTTAGAACTTCTTATCCTTGTCACACTGTGACTCTCTACTTCTTATCATTGTCACACTGTGACTCTCTATTCTATATATTCACATCATCTGATCTCATTGTAATTAAGTTCAGAAAATATAATACAATCAGTTCTCATCCAATGGTACCAAGTTAAACTTCCATAAGTAAGGTTGTGGGTTTGTTTTGTGAAGGAATTATTGATTTTGATTCAATCTTAACAGGGCGTTTGGTTGGAGGGATTTTAAATTCGTTTCCCACTTAATTCCCACATAATTCCAAAGACCATTAAATTCCGTAGTTTGGTTGGAGGGAATTGCAATTCCATGGAATTGTAATACCCCCATTTTCATGGAATTAAAATCCCATGTCCCCCCTGGTATTTTAATTCCTGGGAAAAAAAGATAGTGATGAGTCAAAATTACCCCTTTCTTTTTTTAATTTAAAATTAATGTCTAACAACAATAATGGACATTTTTGACTTTATACTACTTATTCCCTTTCAATTCCCATGTATACCAAAAATTGGAATTAAATTCCCAGTAATTCTATTCCTGTCAACCAAACACTGGAATTTAAATTCCTATTTTATTCCCAGTAATTCAACTCCTATGGAATTACAATTCCTTTCCCACATAATTTCCCTCCTCCAACCAAACGCCCTGTAATAGTATTAAAAAAAAAGTGTTTGATTAATTTGCTCAAAGTAGCTTTTTTGAGAAAGTCATTTTCAATGTAATCAGTTAATTTACCAAACACTTTTTTACCATCAGCTAATGTTATCAACTAATCAAATCGAGTATCCCTAACAACTATTTACCCAACACTCCATTATTGTTGAAATCTTTATTTCAGAAAGTGGGATTTAAAAAAGCAACGTATAGTAACTGCAGATTGGAAATGTTAAGGGAATGGTTGAAGAAAAAGAAGCATCTGGTTCTGGAGGTGAAAGTGAGAGTGTGAGACTTGAAAAGTTGGATGATGGCATTAAGAACATAGTGATTGAGCATAAAAATCTGCCACGCCAGAAGATCATATCATATCGACCCCTTTAATTTGGATCGGAAAAGATGGAGCAAACAACATGGGATGGGTAATTAATAAGCCAAATACAAACAATAATTCTGGCCTCCCTGTTGGTCATAAAGACTATACAAATGGGAAATAATTAAAGGGCAACTGCACCAGGTCAAGGATCACAGCCTTATCACAACTCAGAATGCATGCAACATCTATCTTTTGAGCAACCCAAAAAATGAAGAATATTTAGCCTTCGGTCTAGTGAAAATTAATTTGAGTGCCAGGGGTTTGTGTTTTCACTGTATAGAGATCGATAAAATATAGGAAGATAAGAGATTGTATCGAGTTAATACCTGTTAGAAAAAATAGTTTAAAATGGTATAAAATGGCATGTTAAGTGGCTATTTTTGGTACAATTATCAGTGGAGTCCACTTCCAATTTGGGTCGGGTCAAAGTTGATTCGGATTCTTTGTAGTGAGACGAAGAGGTTGATATATTGTACGCTCAAAACGGATAATGGGTGAATGAGATACTGATTCTCAAAGTAGACCCATTTGAGTTGGAAAATGAAGGGAAAAAGTGAGCTTTTGTCCCACATTGATTTGGGAAGAGGATTTGCCCCACTATTTATACAAGAACTCTTTTTAAACTTATTGAAATCTCATGTGTGCTGGCACTTGCGAGCACGAATGTCATCTAGAAATTGGTAGGATTTTAATTTTTGAATTGAAACCCATGTTAATGGTTGCTGTTACAGGAAGGTGGAGGGGTGCCCTTAAGTGCCTAATAAAAGCTATTCATTCCCTCACCCCTACCAAGCAACACAAGAAACTCACATACGTACACTTCTTTGAGCTTCAAAATACTTCTGCTTCTACTCCTTTCTTAAGCCTACTGTGTTCATAATCTTGCTCTAGTTTGCCGGATTCCTTGTTTGAGTCTCCTGACTCGCTTTCTTTCTCTTGAGTCTCTTGACTCGATTTCTTTCTTGCCCAAACTTTCTCATACTTCTCATTTCTCTTCTTGTGCGAGGCAGGTACTATGCCGCAACGAAGCCCTACCGTACGGTGCAATCTCGTGCATCTGCCACATTCGTAACTACGGAACCTCTAACTTGTGGGGAGGTAGGTCTTCACGAATCGTGAATGGACCTAACCGGCTCGGCAATCTAGCCGGCCACATACTCAACTCGCCCACAGAACCACTCTTTGGTTCTATCTTTCTTTCTTGCTTTCTCTGTGGAATCAGGTATCTTATATAACAACCCAAAATTTTATTTTATAAATTCAATTTTAAGAAATTCCAAAATAGCCATTTTCACTCCATTAAAATTTTTTTTTTTGCAATCAATTGGTGTTTGAATAAATTATTTTAGTTATATTTTAAATTAATTCAACACCAAAATTTATTTATTTCAAAATCCTAAATTTTAGGGTACTTCGCGTACCAAGTTTCAAATTGAGAAACCAATCTGAGTGAAACCGAGAGAATTCAAAGAGACTTTAAATAAGTGTTCATCTAGAAAACTTTTTGAGAAAATTCATTTTCAACCCCAAAGTGTTTAAAATAGCATTTCTAGCCCTTGGGTCCATGATACAAGGTGAACCACAAAGCTTTGTCTGATACTTTAGAGAACAAGCTAAAATTACCCTTTTGCCCCCAACCAATCATTGAGCATCAACCTAGGGTTTTGCACCCTATTTATACTCCACTATTCTCATTGTCTCTCCTGATCCCATCCTTGCCTCTCCAAGCTCTGGTAGAAGAAGAAAACTTACAGTAATCACTCCAACTTCATTCTCAGCCATCCATTCCTTCATCTTTCCTATAGGTTTCCATCTTCTTTGCTTCCAATCTCTGAGTTACTCTTTAAGTTTGGTTTGTGTTGTTGTTGTTTGAGGTGTTTAGGTGGTGAAGGAAGTGGTGTTTGAGTAGAGAGGAGGTGAAGATCCATACAAGAAGAAGAGGCAACAAGAGGTATAACCCCATGGACTCCCTCTTTAATTTTGGCTCTGTGAAGCCTATTTTATTGAGTAGAAATGATTAGAAATCATGAAATTTTGTTGTGTTTAAGGTTGGAAGTGATCTAGTATTTGTCTTTGATGTGTTGAGAATGTTTTGGACAAGCTTGGATTGAATTTTGCAGATGAAATTACCTATCTGGTGCACACACAGTGTGCTCCAGATCAGAGCAGCGGCCCTAGCCGTGGCCCCTCAAGAGGGCCGCTGGCTAGAGCCCGGGCCCCTAAGGAGGACCGTCGGCTAGTGCCGGGGCCAACCGGGCCTAGGGCACGGCCCTAGGAGAGGGCCGTTGCCTAGGCCCGGCCATGTAACGGATTACATGGGGCGGCTCATGAGGAGTCCCGCCCTAGGTCCCTGAGTATTGATCTTAGAGGTTTTTGTGCAGTGGCTGGGCCCTTGTGGCTTAGCTACATGTTGTTTCGGCCAGGTGTCACGGGCCCTTGTGGCTTGGTACCTCGGGGCCGTCTCGATGCACGTTTTGGCTTTGACTTCGTTGAATTTGGATTAAAAATGAGCATGTTATGATGGATTTAGTAATGGTTTTGCTACACAGTATATATTGTGAAGTTCACTGTGTTTGAAAAATGCTTTGCTTTGTGTCTGATGTTATTTTTGTATTGAGTAGAGAAGCATGATCACTTTGAAAATATTATTTATTATGAAAGCATGACTAGAATGTGATATTTGATCAATGAGATTTGAAGCATATTTTGTTGATAGAAATATATAGAATTTGTTAAGTTGCAACCGAGTATGATATTGTATCCTTGAGAGTTTTATGGATTATATACATGGATTTGGAGCATGTTGTAGAGTATTTTGCATCTCACATATATCATATTTCAAAAATGCATAAGAGGCCAACGTGAGCCCAAGTATTACTTTAAAAAATCCATAAGCATGTGGTATATCATTATTAGATGCATTGAGAAGTTGTAGAGTTGTTGCATGCATGAGATTGATGCATGAGAGTCTATAAATTATCTATATCGGTGAGGTTTGGAGGACCCTGTTTGGACTACGTCCTCTCGGATGATTTTATGAACATTGCGGTCCCAGTATATGTAACACGGCGTATTCCCACGTTACGAGGTTGGAGATTGCCCGCCAGGCTTGGAATCCTGGTTAGGGGGTGTGCACACTAAAAGTTCGATACTTGATTCCACAGAGAAAGCAAGAAAGAAAGAAAGATATAGAACAAAGAGAGTGGTTCTGTGGGTGAGTTGAGTATGTGGCCGGCTAGATTGCCGAGCCGGTTAGGTCCATTCACGATCCGTGAAGACCTACCTCCCCACGAATAAGAGGTTCCGTAGTTACGGATGTGGCGGATGCACGAGATTGCACCGTACGCTAGGGCTTCGCTGCGGCGGAACACCTGCCTCGCACAAGAAGAGAAATGAGAAGTATGAGAAAGCTTGAGCAAGGAGGATATCGAGTCAAGAGACTCAAGAGAAAGAAGCTAGAACCCCTTGGATTTGCCCCACCGCCGCCCCACGGAGCCGATTGATGGTACCTTGTCTTGGGGTAAAAGTGGGAAGTATAGCGGATGCATCCCATGACTGATTTATTCCTAGAAGTGGAGAATTGCGGTCAAGACTGTGAAGTCAACGTCCAACGTGACTCTGATTGGTTGAATAGAAGTCCATCGGTGCGGTTCTCACTCTCAGAATGGACGAATTTGGTGAGAACAGAGGAGAAATTCTCCTTGGTGGGACGCTTTGCAAGAGAATGACCTCCGCTGGACCGATTAAGAATGGAGTTTCAAGAGACTCTACGGCCAGAAGGGGAGTTACACATTGGATCGCTTGATAGACGGTGCATCCTTTTGCGATTCTCATCAGAGGCTGATTGTAGACGTGTGTGGCTTCGAAATCAGATTGCAGTAGCTGGCAATCATCTTTGGCTAGCTAGATGGATGCCGGAGCAGATGACCAATAGGGATTCGCCAAGGACACTGGTATGGATTCAGTTGCCCTCCTTGCCGATTCATTTATTCAATTCAGATGCTCTAGCAAAAATTTGTGAGCCGCTAGGTCGGGTTGTGTCTCTGGACGCAGCTACAACTAGAAAAACAAGGCCAAGTGTGGCCAAATTGAAATTAGAGATTGATGCATCTAAGCTCTTTGTTCATCGAATTTGGATTGAATATGTTAGGGATGGAGGTATTGTGAGTGGATTTTGGCAAAAAGTAGAGGTGGATAAGCTGCCGAGATATTGTACAGGTTGTGGACGCTTTGGACACAGCCTTGCAGGCTGCCGGAGGTTTGGAGGTGGTGCTGGTATTTTGAAAAGAGAGGCTGAGAAAGCTTGCTCACAACCTGCTTGTAATAATGACCATGAGGGGCTGTATAGCCTTGTAGATGGTAAAGAATGCACTCCAACTGATTGTGAAAATGTCTCTAAGAGGACTCCAGCAAATTGTGATGTTGCACTTGTAACTGCTCGACAGAATGACAAAGAGAATAAACTTGAACTTGATATGGAAAAAATACTGAATCATGAGGCTAATGAAATCATTAAGGAGGCTGCAATGAGTCTTCTAGATGAAATAGCAGAAGTGGTGATGAATGAGAAGCCAACCTCAGAAAGTCTGGAAAATGGCTGTGTAGTTGAACAAGTTGCAACTGAAAAACAGCCTATTGCTCCTATTGAAAAAGGGGAAATGGAGGATGAACAAGGGGTGGTGGAAGTGAACTATGTTATGTCTAAAAGCAAAGCTAAGAGAATAAAAAAGAAACAAAGAAAAGCCAAGCAAGCTGAGATGAAAATGAATGTGACATCTGAAAATGTGTCGAATGAGGGATCTAATCCAGATTTTGAAGAGGTGAAGGGAGATCTTGAGGGTAGTGATGAGTCTGAAACTGTCCAGGCTTCTTCTAGCTTATCTGATTCCTTTATGGAACTAGAAGTTTGGATTGAAAGGTGAAAAAATTTGTGAGTAAGGAGGATGAAATTGTGATAGATGAGGCTAGATTGGAGGTATTACACTTCTTTGATCATGCTCAACTAGAATTGGGAGGGGGGGGGGGGGGGGTGAGGTTTGTGGAAAAACAAGATGATTTGGTGCAAAAAGCCAACAAAATCTTCTTGGGGAAGTTGGCACATATACATGGAAAATTTAGAAGTTTACTAGAGGAGATGGGTAGCCCAATTGAAATCCGAAAGGGAAGTGTTGAAAAAGGAGAGGGATCTGATCTAGCTGGTGTTAGACTGGGGGCCATAGTGGCTAGCCCTCAGTCAAGCACATGTCTGATTTTGGAATTTGATGATGTTAAGTTAGCAGTTAAGGGGTTAAAAGATTTTGCCAAGGCTAGAAAGAGAGAACTCCAAAGAAGTGCATGCCTTAATGCTGAAAAGACACAAGATAAGAATGTGAAAGCTCCTATGGTAAAATCAGAACAAAGGGGTGGGGAAGGGGAGGGACCTACTTTATCAATTCCAGAAATGGAAAGGGAGATCCATGGCACACCCAGTTCTGGAAAGATGAAGCCATTAACTGGACAAGAAATGTGCCAACTTATTGAAAAAATGTGTGCAAGTGATGACAAGAAGTCCATGGAAAAGAAGGAGAAAATTGATAGAGTGGACATAGATGATTAGTGCAATAGTGTTAAAGAAAGCAGGGACAATGATGATGATTTTGCAATAAACATTTATGACACTATGATTAGGGTGCAAGCCCTCTTGGAGGGGAGGCATGGACAGAATACAGAAGCCTTTGATGCAAAAGATGAAATTGAAGCAATGGAAGTTATGGTGGAAACCATTAATGAGAGATCATGTAAGGAAAAGTATGGTTTAAAATCATTGATTGGAAAGGGCTTGAAAACAAATACTACCACAGGATTTTTGCTATGTAGATGGGCAAACCAATACTTTGGAGAATTCAATAAGGATGATGGGGATGCAAGAGAGGAGAGTGCCTAGAAAATAGAAGGATGTGGAGGTATAAGGAGGCCCATCTAGCTTGATGGGGCCTTCAGGACTGCAGAAGGCTGATGAGATTTTGGAATCTGTTGGTCTGCAGCTGCATTCTAAGGCCTTTGAGATTGATCCCACCATGGGAAATGAAGTCTCAAGCTATGGAAGGAAGCAACATCTGGAAATATGGTCTGCTTGAGAGGCTTGAATTCTGATTGAGGTCTGAACCTCTGAGTTGAACCTCTGGGACTTATTCTGGAATGCAACTTGTCTAAGCAGAGCAGCTGCAACACTCTGAAACATTTATGTAGAGGGGCAATGCTTAATGGCAAGAATTGGAGGAATAAGGAGGGTCCACCAAGCTTGGTGGGCCTCTAATGGAGGGATAAGGAGATCCACCAAGATTGGTGGACTTTAGCTGTAATCCGAATGGAAAAATAGAACCAGAGACAGAAAAAAGAGGTTTAGAGCATTCTGATTGGTGGAGCTGGGCTGTTTTGGTGATTTTGGATAATGGGTTTAATGGGCGAATAGGCTAGTATTGTGGAACTGAGGCATCTCTATGTTGATATGGGCTGAAATTCTTGGCAGATTGGGACTTGTTGATGGCCGAATGGACCTTTGGCCCTTTATTGCTTTTGTCAGCCCTTTGGGCCTGTGCTAGTTTAGGCCTTTTGGCCTTTGTGGTTAGTTTTGTGAGCCACTTGGGCCTTTGCTAGTTTAGGCTTTTTTAGCCCTTTGTAGTTAGCCTTGTTTGGCTTTTTTGTTAGCCCATTATGGACCTTTGCTTGTAAGCGCCATGGGCCCCTTGTTTTGGTTAGGCTTTTAAGCCCTTGTTGTCTTGTGAGCTTAGGTCACTTTTGGGCCTATGGCGTCTGTTTGTAGGGCTTCGGCCTCTTTGTTTGTGGAATAAAAGCTTCGGCTTGCTTAAAAAAAAAGAAGAGAAAGAAAGCAAGTCATTTATGACTCAATGAGACCTCCACAGAAAGTATTCTATTTTACAAACGAGTGTATGTGTATATTTATAGTATTGCACGAGATTGCATATGAGTATAGTATTGCACGGGATTGCATATGAGTATATTTATAGTATTGCACGAGATTGCATATGAGTATATTTATAGTATTGCACGAGATTTCATATGAGTATAGTATTGCACGAGATTGCATATGCGAATAGTATTGCACGAGATTGCATTTGAGTAGAGTATTGCATGAGATTGCATAATGAGAATGATGATTCAAGATTGTATTTCGAGCATGATTGTTTTGTTACATTTTGAAGTCTTGTATATCCAATTTGCATAATGAGAACTTGAAAGCATGATGATAGTTTTCGTATTGATTTATAGTATGAAATTTCTTGTATGCATGAGTTCGTTATGATGAGTTCGTTGTGATATTTATGTGTTGGAATCTTTATGTTGTTAAGTCATTTGTATTGAAGCATGCCTGTTGATATTATAGGTTGCAAGCATATAGAAAGTATGTGATGTGACTATAGTTGCCTTTGAGATGAGATTGTTGTTTATGAATGTTATCAAATGTTTTCCCAAAGTATATATTGTAGTACTTTACAGGGTTGAGTGTGATTATACTTAGCTTCGTGCTAACGGGTGCTTTCCTATTTGTCTATTTGTTGTTTGTTAAACCCCTTTCAGGTGGGCCCGGCGTTGAGAAGTGAACGAGTTAGACTAGTCTAGTAGTTATAGAAGTCTAAACTCTTAATGTTTTGATCATGATGTTATTTATCGGAATTTAGACTTATGTTGTTGATGACGTTTGATGATGTAGAGTACTGTGTGTGTTTACCCCCCTTATGCTTTATTTAAGTTTGGTGGATTGTTAGTTATTTATTTATTTTTTAGTTCTATCCTTAGCCTGTGCAATCACCATGGAATGGTGATTGTGGCGGTGACACTCCCACTAACTTTCTTAATAAGTTATTTATCCGCTGCTTAGTTATGTTAATTATGAATTAGAATTGTAATTAAGATTTAGAAAAAGTGGGGTGTTACATCGTACCTTTAGTGTGCACACCCCCTAACCAGGATTCCAAGCCTGGTGGGCAGTCTCCAACTTCGTAACGTGGGAATACGCCGCGTTACATATACTTGGACCGCAATGTCCATTTCTTTCTTCCCGAGAGACGTAGTCCAAACGGATCCTCCAAAACCTCACATATATAGATAGGTAATATATATCTCTCATGCACCAAACTTAAGCATGTCACTTCTCAACAAATTCTCAATGCATCAAATAATGATATACCACATGCTTATGAATTTTGAAAGTAATACTTAGGCTCACGTTGGCCACTTATGCACCTTTTAAAACATGATATACATGATATACCAGTTGCCAGAGATGGTAGCTAACCCGTTGAGCTTGGAATCTCAATAGGGGGTGTATACACTTAAAGTTGCTAGCTCTGCTTCCATTAGGCTGCAGTCCTTGTCATTGCGATGACACTATAGCATGTGATCTGGGTCGTTGCGATGACTACGTGATACATGATTGATGATTTGGAGCCCTCCACACTGATCCACTATGAATCGGGCCGTGGTGTTGACCCCACGGTATATGACTTGGTGTGATTGTGTCCTATGTGGACTTGGAACTCGTTATGGTGTGAATCTTGCCTCTCATTGATTAAGAACATGTCTTTGTGAATCCTTCTTTGTGTGTCGTATGTTGCACCTTGTTGTTGAGCTTGTTGCTTGTGGTTCTATTGTCTTGTTGAGTATGTTGGTCTTTGACCTTTGTTGTGAGTGATTGATGAGTCTATTGATGTTTCCTCTCTCTCGGCTTTAAAATGATATATACTGTATTCCCAGTTTCAAATGGTTTTGATTATATCTATGTATATTATGATACTTAACGCGTGTTGGTGGGTTACCAGCATTAATAGCTAACCGGGTGTTATCCCCTTATCTTTTACAGGTTGAGTAGCTTTGGAGAGCGCGCTAGTGGCATGTAGATAGAATAGATCTCTTCCTTTAAATAGTTGTTGAGGCCTGTGAGCCCAAGTAGTTGATTTGTTAGACTACTTTAGTTGTAGTATCTGTCTGTGCACCTATGTTTGATATAGGTGTGGCATAGAACCTCCGTGTTTAAACGTTGCTTCCATTGCTTAATGATTAATGTTTAGCTTTATGTCTCTTGTTTAAGCTTTTAAAATTTTAAGGTGGATTCGCGTTCAAATGTTCACAATTTACCTTTTAAAAATTCACAATTTTTATACTATGAACACACAATGTTAACATATATGTAATTGATTACCTTGTTTTGTATTCACAAGTTCCTTTCAAATATTATAGTCACACAATATTAACAAATTAGGATTTGATAACCATGACAGTTGTTATGCTCTTTAACTTTCGATTGAAAGGGTCTTGTTTAACATCAAGACTCCATAGTCTAATGGATGAGGTGTTGGTCGACGGAACCAGAGATCCGGGGTACTATCCTCAGTGGAGTTGTATTGCCTAAAAACAATATATGTTATATAGGCACATGATTTCATAATTCAAGACATAAATTACGTAAGATATTGAACAACCGTCAAAACTACGTCATTTAGGACACATGGACTCGGGTCTACATTGCAAGGTGGATCCACGTCCAAATGTTCACAAGTTAACTTTTAAAAATTCGCAAAAATGATTGAGAATGGCAAATTATTCTATGGATTCGGGTTTACATTGCATGGTGGATCCGCGTCCAAATGTCCATAATTTACCTTTTAAAAATTCACAATTTGTATACTATGAACACAGAATGTTAACATCTATGCAATTGATTACCTTGTTTTGTATTCACAAGTTCCTTTCAAATATTGTAGATTTGTAGTCACACAATATTACAAATTAGGATTTGATAATCAGGATTGTTGTTATGCTTTTTTATTTTCGATTGAAAGGGTCTTGTTTAACATCAAGACTCCATAGCCCAATAGATAAGGTACTGGTCTACGAAACTAGAGATTTTTGGTTCGATCCTCAGTGGAGTCTCGTATTGCCTAAAAATAATATATGTCATATGGGCACATAATTTCATCACTTATCTTGCATAAGATTGCGAGAAAGCTGCCTGTAATGTCCATCTAAGGTCATGAACACCGTATATGCTTGATCTAGAATTAGGAAACAAAATAAGCCGTATATATTATACGGTCGGACATAATAGATTAAAATACGAACTACAATAGGGTATAGTTTACTTATCTTACAGCCGATAGAACCTTCAAAAACGCCAATCCGAGACTCAAAACGAATATCGGAGAATAAAAATTTAGATCCTCGAACAACAAGTCCACCGATAATCCGCACATCTCAGCTAGGGTTTCAAAACTGAACCCTCATCAGATGTTAGTGGTGATGAAGACCTTGCAATAAGGTTGAGATCTTCTACGACGCCAATCCGAGACTCAAAACGAATATCGGAGAATAAAAATTTAGATCCTCGAACAACAAGTCCACCGATAATCCGCACATCTCAGCTAGGGTTTCAAAACTGAACCCTCATCGGATGTTAGTGGTGATGAAGACCTTGCAGTAAGGTTGAGATCTTCTACGAATTAAAGAAGATCTCAACACTGTAATGGCAGATGAGGAAGTCTACGATCAGAAATGGGGTTTTTTTTTTTTTTTTTTGTCTGAACAGTGTTAGAGATAAGGTTAGGTAGATATGAGAGGATGTTAACTGTACGATTTTTGGAAGATGAGAGTTCAAGAAATGCCAGATCCATCTAGAATACCCCTTTTTGGAAATCACGGTATGTTAACATTATATTGGGTCGGGTTTGGGCTTTAGTTTTTAGGGAAAGTTGGGCTTGGTCTTAAAAAGAGCAGTGTACAATATGGTCTCATGCATTTAAATGCTGGAATTATTGGTCAAATTATGTTGTGGGTAATGGTCCACATAATTGTGTGAACAATTGGTCCATCATGTACATTTTTAATATATTCAAAGTATATTCAAACGTATTTTATTTCTGTACATAAGTTACATTATTTTGAGACTTATGGTATATTATATAAAATAATGTACACTTGGTAGATTAAAAAGGCACTTTCAAAATATATACCTTACGTAGGTAAATTATGTATCATTAGTATAATACAAATGTATTTTATTTGGAATTATGGCCATAATCATATCGTTCATTTTAAAACTAAATGTACTTATCTATGAATATTTGCACCTTTAATTTTCATTGCAGAAAATGTTGAAAATTCTCCGGTTACAAACAATCACAACGCTATTTTGCAAAAAAATAGTTCAAATTTACACACGGAATACACACCACAACAAGTGGGTACTTCAAGTGATACACCAAAAAGTGGTCTGACAACAGGTAAATGCTTTACACTTTTCAAATTTAAAATATGTGCATATACTTCGGTCTAATACACTATTTAAAAAATTTTATGAACATTAAATGTTATTTGCAGTTAATCCAGAAAGTTTAAATATACGTATGAGTACATGCCACATGGAATATACGACAAGCAAAAGTAACTCCAGACATTTTGTAATAGGCGGCAGAACTCCCTATTTATCCAGTACAACAAGCTCTATATTTCCCGATTATTTATATTAATGCATATACATAATATTGTTTATTCCATATCAAAATTCTGATATCATCAATGACAGACCGAAAAAATTCACATTTATTGTAAAAGGTACCGCAACTATGTCAAAGAGCACACGATCACCTCTACACAATATATCAAACGGTAAGTATTTTTTACATCATTTAACTTGCTTAAGTAATTTTTTTAATGCCAACTTCTTTTTCTACTTTAAATAAAGTAGGTACCAGACAATGCAACAAGAGGCCATGCATGAGTGAGGGTAAAGACCGTAGCCAAGATAATGTGGTCAATCGCGATTTGTTTCAAGATTTTGAAGAAGTTTCCAATACTAATCGCATTTTAGAACAAATGGAAGACACTTGTGGTAAGTTCAATATCCATTGACATTTGCGAAGATACTTTACAAAATAATTATTCAATTGTATGTAGTTAGTTGTTTAAATCAAATGTATTACTGTATATCGTAGGATTGGTCGAAATTCCGCAACAACCTATACAACATATTCGAAATGGTAATTCCTTATTATTTTAAATCTTAGGTCAATTCAAAATTATTTCAAATGTACGTAATGTTTAGGGTAGAAACCAATAGGATTCACCTGTTTGATAATACTTAGTTCAATACTGGTATGTATAATATGAAATGTTTAAGGTCATTTTTTATAATTTAACTAAATAATATTTAATTATCAATGTAGTTAAATACAACGATCTTGGTGATGCAAATAACACATGTCAACATTGTGGAGCGCTTTTTTGGTACGAAGAAAGGATAAACAAAACAGTTATTCACGGCACCCCAAGATATTCAATGTGTTGCAACAATGGTAAGATTAAATTGCCATCAACCATGAGGCCACCAAATGCAATATACAATCTATTTTTTGAAGAATGAGAAAAAAAACAAGCAATTCCTGCACAACATTAGAACATACAATAATATGTTTTGCTTCACGTCCATGGGTGGTAAAATAGATAGAAGTGTGAACAAGACCGGTGGTCCACCAATTTACCGGATAAATGGGCAAAACTTCCACTACATTGGTAGTCTCTTGCCGGTCGACGGGAAAAAACCTCATTTTGCACAGTTGTATATATATGATACTAATAATGAACTTAGTAATCGTATCAATTCTATAAGGTAAGTACCTGTAAATTAATTATATGTATAATTTTATGCATATTTGTAAGCACATCCACATGGATATTCGATATACTTATTTGGTCTCTTTCTAGGCAAGATGGTGAGCAAAACGGCATCCATGTCGAGATTGTTAATGATATTCAACAAGATTTGGATACGAATAATGTCTTGGTCAAATCATTCTGCATGGCATGATCTGAACTACAAAAGAATCCACTGGCTGAGGTTAAAATTAAATTGCTTGGGAAGAGATCAAAGGATGCGAGAACATACAATTTGCCGCAAGTTTCTGAAGTTGCTGCATTAATTGTCGGTGATATTGATACAAATATTGGAGAACGTGACGTAATGGTGGAAACGAAGAGCGGCCTCTTGCAAAGAATTAGTGAATTAAATCCAGCTTACTTGCCTATGCAATACCCTTTACTGTTTCCGTATGGTGAGGACGGATACAGGGAAGACATCCCCTTCTCTACATTAAAAGGAAACACAACTGGTGGTCGTCAAAGGATAAGTTCTCGAGAATATTTTGCATACCGTATACAGTCTAGGGTCTCTGAGGTATCTACTTTATTGCATTCAAAAAGGTTATTCCAACAATTTCTGGTGGATGCCTATACAATGGTTGAGTCAGGAAGGTTAATCTATATAAGGACACACCAAAAAATTTTGAGGTGCGAATCGTATAATTGCTTGAATGATGCATTAACACGCGGTGAAGTTGACCCCACTACTCAAGGAAAGAGAATAATATTGCCTTCGAGTTTTACAGGGGGTGCTAGATACATGATTCAAAATTACCAGGACGCTATGGCGATATGTAGATTGGTTGGATATCCAGATCTGTTCATCACATTCACCTGCAACCCCAAGTGGCCTGAGGTACAACGCTTCTTGAATGATAGAAAGCTAAAACCTGAAGATCGTCCTGACATAATATGTAGATTATTCAAAATGAAATTGGACGCTCTAATCTCAGACTGTAGGAAGAACAAGATATTTGGACCAGTAATGCGAGGTACGCAAATAAAATGCCACTATTTAAAACAGTGCGAGAAGTTTGACTGTTGATATTTTTTGCTCTATTTTAATTTTTTTTCTTTTTTATATGTTAATAGTGATATACACCATAGATTTTCAAAAAAGAGGTTTACCGCATGCTCATATTCTCCTATTTCAGGATAAAATCAATGGAGCCCATAGTGTGGACAATTTGGACCACATTATTTCAGGTGAGTTACCTGATCAAGAAGCTGACGCAGAATACTTCAAAGTAGTTGAGGAGTTTATGATGCATGGTCCTTGCGGGAGGGCCAGGTTGATTTCTCCATGTATGGCGAATGGTAAATGTACTAAACATTTTTCCAAAAAGTTTGTTAATTTCTCAACTTTTGATGAGGATGGTTATCCTATATATCGGAGAAGAGACAATGGTCGTTCGGTGATGCGCAATGGGATTAACTTGGATAATAGGTACGTGGTACCACACAATAGGCATTTGTTGTTAAAGTATATGCCATTAATATTGAATGGTGCAATCAGTCCCGTTCAATCAAGTATTTGTTCAAGTACGTGAACAAGGGTCACGACAGGGTGACAGCAGAGTTTTACAGAACCAGCAATGATCAAGATGGACCGCAAGTTATTGATGAAATCAGTATGTACTATGATTATAGGTACATATCTCCGTGTGAAGCATCGTGGCGGTTTTTCGGTTTTGATATACAGTTTAGGACACCATTAGTGGAACGATTAAGCTTTCACTTGCCGAATCAACAAAGTGTTGTTTTCGCAGATGATGATCCAGTTGATAACATACTCAGCCGATCAACAATCTTACAAAGCATGTTCCTAGAATGGTTTGAGGCAAATAAAACCTACCCGGAAGCAAGGAATTTGACATATGCTGAAATGCCAACGAAATTTGTATGGAAGAAAGATATTAGAAAATGGCAGCCAAGGAAAAGAGGATTTTCAATCAGTAGAGTATTCTATGTGCCTCCTGGGTCAGGGGAGATCTTTTATTTGAGGTGTCTTTTGAATAAAGTCAAAGGTCCCACAAGTTATTTAGACATAAAAACAGTGGATGGTGTCCAATATGAATCTTTTAGGGATGCGTGTTGTGCTAGAGGATTAGTAGATGACGACAGGGAATATGTTCATGCTATAGAAGAAGCAAGTCACTGGGCCACAGCTGTGAATTTGAGATGATTGTTTGTCACTCTCTTGATGACAAACTCAATAGCAAAACCAGAGGTTGTGTGGGAAGCTGCGTGGATTCATTTGTCCGACGATGCACAATTCAAGATTAGAGAGCAATTGGGAATTCCATGTATTCTATTTTTTCCTTTTTATTGTTACAATAGAATTTTACAAACAAAGTTATCATAGTTGTTAATAATATTGTCACAGATTGGATTATATCTGAAGATGAGAAGAAGAATTTTGCACTTACGGAGATAGAAATAATGCTTCCAGCTATGGGAAAAAGTTTGAAAGACTTTCAGTCAATGCCGATACCCGATTTAGTTAATCATTCTAGAACAACCAATCGGTTGATACAAGAGGAATTGGCATATGATATTAATGTAATGAAGGAAGAGAATGATACTTTGGTGGAGAAACTAACTGAAGAGCAAAGAACAATATATGACAACGTATTGCAAGATGCTGAGAATAATCTTGGAGGACTTTTTTTTTTTTTATTTATTTATTATTATTTATGGATACAGTGGAATGGGAAAAACATTCTTGTGGAGAGCATTGTCTTCTGCTCTAAGGTCAAAGGGTGAGATAGTTTTGAACGTTGCATCAAGTGGCATAGCTTCTCTTCTATTACCCGGGGGAAGAACTGCCCATTCAAGGTTTGCAATACTGATCGCTGTTAATGAAGATTCAACCTGCAATATCAGCCAAAGCAATCCTTTGGCACAGTTGATCATGCAAAGTAGGTTGATCATTTGGGACGAGGCACCAATGATGCATAAATTCTGCTTTGAAGCTTTGGATCGATCTATGAGAGATATAATGCGTGCCAAAAATCCAAACAGTTTCGATATGACTTTTGGTGGAAAAACAGTGGTGTTAGGTGGAGATTTCAGACAGATTCTACCAGTCATTCCAAAGGGCACGAGGCAAGATATTGTGCGAGCAAGTATAAATTCATCCTATCTTTGGAGAAGCTATAAAGTTTTTAGGTTAACAAAGAATCTACGACTTAGGGCTTTGAAATCAGATAGTGAAGTTCAAGAGATTGCAGATTTTGCAAAGTGGATTGCTAATATAGGTGATGGAACAATTGGTGATTCAATGGATGGAGAATCTGAGATAAATATTCCTGAACAATTTTTGTTCACGTGTGGGGAGGATCCTATTTCTACAATTGTTTATAGCACATTCCCTATGTTTCACAGTGGCCACAGAGATCATGAATATCTAAAAGATCGTGCGATCTTGGCGCCAACTTTGGATGTTGTAGATACAGTCAACGAATACATGACTGACTATAACAATGCTGAAGGAAGGACGTATCTCAGTTGTGATTCGGTATGCAAATCTGATTCTAATGTTGACATGCTTGCTGATCTGCACACATCGGAATTTTTAAATGGCTTACGATGTTCTGGAGTTCCAAATCACTCATTGACTCTAAAAGTTGGCTCCCCAGTTATGCTCTTAAGAAATATTGATCACTCATTGGGGTTGTGTAATGGTACAAGGATGATTATTTCAAAGTTGGCTGATCATGTTTTAGAAGCTCAAATACTGACCGGATCAAGTGCTGGTACAAAGGTCTTAATTCCAAGGATGTCCTTAACACCTTCGGATCCAAGATTGGCTTTTAAGTTCCAAAGAAAGCAATTTCCGCTAATGTTGTCATATGCCATGACAATAAATAAAAGCCAGGGCCAAACACTGTCCAATGTGGGTTTGTTTTTGAAGAGGCCAATTTTTAATCATGGTCAAATGTATGTAGCATTGTCAAGAGTTAGTAATCCTAAGGGATTAAAAATACTTATTTATGACGAAAATGTACAATCTAAAAATACGACTACAAATGTCGTATATAAAGAAGTATTCAATAATGTCTAATACATTGAAATATTTTGCGGCAGTGTTTTATTATACAATAATATATATTCTATTGATTACATATATTGCCGTGCATCGCACGGGTAGAACTACTAGTTTATAAACAAGTAAAACATAAGACCCCAAAAACATAATAATTATTATGATTTTTATTTGCAATATATAGATCCGGGAATGAATTGGATAAAAAACATCATAACTTTCTCTCAAAGAGATCAGCAATAAATGTGTCTGTGTAATGGATGTGGATGATGTAGGGTTGGTGGCTATGATACTCAGCTCTATCGAAGTGTTTTTACGGCAATTAATGTTTTCATTCTCGTACCATTTGCCTGATTTCCTACCTACTTTGTGTTGTGAACATAGATAGGTCCAAATATATGCATGATGGAAAATTAATATTTCAGTTTACCTGCTTGTGGTCATTTGTCGTTTAGGGTCATAAGTCGAGTTTTACTTCGAGTGTATTTTCAAATAATGATTGTGGAGTCAAGCACTTGTGCTCAGATGGCATGTAGTGACCTCTCCCATGTGGAAGGTCATGAAATCAAGCCTAAGTGGAGGCGTTGTTGACTCTCCTACAATGTAATAGAGTCGAGTTAGTAGCATTCAAGAAAATAATAATAATAATGGTTGTGGATTTTCTTGTAAATCAAATGAAAAATTAATAGGGAAAATTTATTATTATTTCACAACATGGTTTTTCTGGTAAATTATACAATGGACCAGGGTTTACCTTGCATTGTAGATCTTGGTCCAAAAATAACCTTCAAATTCTGTATCTATAGTAACACCAGGGGCGGAGGTATAGTGGGGGCAGCTGTCCCCCAACCCACCCCATATATAACCCGTGTGTGTGTGTCAATTTTAGTACAAGTATAAGAAAACAGATAAATGTTAAATAAAAAATGAGTTATATTAGTTGGTAGAGCATGCATGTCACCCTAAGAAACGTCAAGGGTTCAAATCCTTTCTTATTGCTTTAACATAGGTTTTCATGGCTTTCCACAATACTTTATTATTAGTGGTTTCAAAGCAGTTTTTTATGGCTTTAATTGTGAGATTCACTTATATTAATAATAATGAGATGTGTAATTTATAATATGTTTTCTATTTGAGTTATTTTATCAAATTAATTATATTTCACATTTTGTTATAAATATTTTTATAAAGTCTTAATGTGTTATATTTTTCGCCCATATCCAACAATATTTATGGTTAACTTTTAAGTTTTTTAATTTTTATTTCAAACTATCTCTTTTATTTTAATGTTTCGCCTTCATGAAAAAACAATTATAGATCCGCCCTTGGTTGACACATTTTGTACCTATAGTTGATAGTTTCTGTACTTGTAGCTATCATATTATATGTCAACAATTATCATGTCTGATTTTGTATCTAAGTTGGCACATTCTTTACCTACAGTTGATATTTTCTGTACCTGTAGCTATCATATTATGTGTCAGCAATTATCAAGTTATTTGTTTACATTTACAGAAACTGTTAATTGTAGATACAAAATGTATTAATTAAAAGTACATAATTTTTGTATTAGGATTCATAATGCAATATGAACCATGGTCCATGGTATAACAATTTGATTTTTCTTGTAAATCAAAAGAAAAATTAATGGGCCAAATTTATTATTATTTCACAACATGGTATTTCTGTGCATTAATTTTAATTTATTTTATAATTTGTACTAGGTTTGTGACTGATTTCACACCAATAGTATGCAAGCTAAGGATATTCTTATCCCCGCAAATATCTCTCATTTTTAAAATTGGACCCCACTTCCCTATAATCGAATTTGCAAATCATTTATTGTTCACACTATATCCCTGCAAATCCAATCAAGTGGACTTCAATTTCACTTCACTTTAAAAAATTAATATCTTTTTCTCAATAAACATTATTTTCTCTTCAACATTATTAATTTATATCAATATATAAATTACATTTAACTATTAAAAATAACAAAAAATAAAAATCCAAAAACATAATTTTTTATTTAAATTACTTTTAAATATTAAAAATAGCAGTATTGAAAATCTAAAAGCGTAATTTTTAAAAAATAATTTAAGAAATTATTCGTAGTATGTATATAACCGAATGCAAATTATACTATGATTTGAATTAATTGTAAAACTGATGAGGATATGAATGTTTAACGTAACATTAACCAAGGACTGAGGATAGTCATATAAGGATACAAAGAGAGAGTCCTAGTCTATCACAACTAATACAGTCCTAACACTCCCCCTCAAGCACAAGTTAGGCTAGCCAAAACATTGAGCTTGCCACGTAAAAAACTAAAACGCAAAGACGAAATAGGTTTAGTAAATATATCAGCTAACTGATCTTTAGTAGAAATAAAATGAACTTGCACCTCTTTCTTGGACACCTTGTAACGAACGAAGTGGTAGTCAATCTCAACATGCTTCGTTCGGGCGTGGAAAACCAAATTGGCACATAGATAAGTGGCACCCAAGTTGTCACGCCATATCTTGGGCGCTGTAGCAGGAGGTAAGCCAATCTCTTTCAGCAATGAAACAAGCCAAGTAACTTCTGCAGACACATCAACTAATGTCTTATATATACTCAGCCTCAGTGGATGAACGAGCCATAATTCGTTGCTTCCGACACACCCAGGAAATCAAATTATGACCCAAAAAGACGGCAAAACTACTCGTAGATTTTTGGTCATCCAGATTACCAGCCTAATCCGAATCAGAAAAAGCGTGAATGTTAACCAACACAGACTTACAGATACGAAGACCAAAGTGCAAAGTGCCGTGAACATACCGTAAAACACGCTTCAGTGTAGCCCAATCTGCCGTGGTAGGGGCCTGCATATGCTGACAGAGCCGATTAACTGCATAAGATAAGTCCGGACGAGTGACAGTAAGGTACTGAAGAGCACCTGCCAAACTCCGATAGGGGACTGAAGGATCATCCACAGGTTTAGCAAGTGAGACCGGAGTAGAAACAGGCTTACAATCAACCAAACTAGCCCGCTTTAGAATGTCCCTCATGTACCGCTGCTAGGACAGAAGCATCCCATCGGGTAGAGGAACTGTCTCAATCCCGGCCAAGGAAGAACGACGGCACCCCCATATCACGCACCTTGAACTCCAAGGCCAGCTGAACATATCTCGAGAATAAATGAACAAAGACCCCATGACCAGAATGTCGTCAACATAAACCAAAAAATAAAGCTGAACATTATCTCGAGAATAAATGAATAAAGACACATCGGTCTTAGAGGGAGAAAAAACAACCGAAACCAGAAAATTGTGCAGCCGCGTGAACCAGGCACTGGGAGCCTGCTTAAGACCATAAAGCGACCTTTGAAGCAAACACACATGACCAGGCAAAGCCCTGTCCTCATAGCCAGAAGGCTAGGGCATATAAACTGTCTCAGCTAGGTGACCATTCAAGAAAGCATTATGAATGTCCAAGTGGCGAATCGTCCACCCGCGAGATATAGCCAAAGACAATAAAAGACATACCATCGTTGGCTTAACCACCGGGCTAAAGGTTTCAAAGAAGTCATGCCCCGCTACTTGGTTAAAGCCCTTCGCCACCAGACGAGCCTTATGCCACTCAATCGACCCGTCCGCAATTCTCTTGGTCCGGAACACCCACTTGCAGCCCACAACATTCATTCCTGGAGTATGAGGGACCAACCGCCAAGTATTGTTCTACAGCAAGGCATTAAACTCCAAGTCCATAGCCTCACGCCACTCAGAATGACTCACAGCCTGAGAGTAACAAGTCGGCTCAAAATCACCAGTAGCAGCAATTAAAGCTACATGCTCTGTCGGACCCTGACTGCATGTAGCCGAATCATGGGAATGGGGCTACTGCGGTTTGGCGAGACGCTTGGCACGACCACCACGAGTCACTGGAAGCCATAGCCAGTGCAAGAGGAGCAGGCACCGTGTGCGCTCCTAGAGCCGTAGCCTAAACAAGAGGAACCGGCTGCTCACAGCTATCCCTTGGAGCAGGTTGTGCAAGTGGACTGCCCAGCACGTCTCTCACCACTGGAACAGTAGCAACAACCCACGGAACATCACTCGGCGAAGAAACCTGCGAAGCAACAGAGGAAGCCAAAGGAAAAACGATCTTATCGAACTGCACATGGAGGCAAATAAAAACCTTGTTACTGTTAGTGTCCAAGAAACGATAGCCACGAAAAGAATCTGGGTAGCCTAGAAAGACACATAGTGTGGACCGAAACTGTAACTTGTTATGATTGTAGGGCCGCAACAGGGGAAAACACAAACATCCAAAAACCCGCATAAAAGAATAGAAGGGGGAGAACGATGCAGACGAAAATGAAAGGACTCATTATTTAAGACATGAGTAGGCATTTTATTTATTAAATAAATGGCGATTTCGAAAGCATAGTCCCAAAAACAAGAGGGACCTGATGCTTGAGCCATCAAAGCCAACCCCGTTTCAACAACATGCCGATGCCTACGTTTTACCCGACCATTTTGTTCGTGGGTATACGCACATGACTGCTTGTGATGAATACCAAGAGATGCTAAGGTGGAACCAAGCTTTTTGTACTCTCCCCCTAGATCAAACTGAAAGGAATTAATTTTGCGAGAAAATGACTGTTCAGCAAGTGACTGAAACTTATGAAAAATACAATACAGATCAGTTTTAGCATGCATGGGATAGAACCAAACATAGCGCGTATAATCATCTACAAACATAACAAAGTATTTATAGCCATTCACAGAAATTAACGGCGCAGGGCCCCAAATATCCGAATATATTAATTCCAAAACATGCGTACTAGACTTTTCAACACGAGATAAAAGAAACTGTGACGATTTCCCTAATTGACAAGCTTAACAAATATTTGGTAGCTCACAAGAATGAAAAGAACTAACATACGAAGACCCTAAAACTTGACGCAAGACACGCGAATGAGGATGACCAAGCCGCATGTGCCAAACATATGACGACGCACGTGCAGCCACGAACGTAGCAGAGAAAGGACGCGAGGCAGGCCACGTGTACAAACCCCCAAAGCAGACCCTCTAAAAAGGACCTTCTTGGTCATAACGTCCTTCACAAAAAAACACAAGAGGGATGGAATTCAAAGAAAACATTATTATCCCGAGCAAATCGTTGAACAGATAACAATGAAGAGGAAAGACCAGGAAGATGCAACACATCACATAACCTAAAAGAGCTAGAATTAGTATCTATCGAAGCGGAAGCAACATTAACAATAGGCAAACCTGAACCACTGCCGACTCGAAGAGTACCTGGACCATCATAACCAGCACAAGAGGACATCACGGAGGCATCAGGAATAACAAGATTTGTGGCCCCCGTGTCAGGAAACCACTGATGCGAACTAACTGAGTATGAACCAGCAGCCTCCGAAAACACCACGTTTGCCTGAGGACCCGACGAATCAGAGTAACGACGATAGCACGAGAGGGCGGTATGACCTTGATTGTTCTAAATCTAACAACGAGGTCCAGACCGAGAGCCATTACCGCGACCACAACTGCGCCCCCGGTTCCCCCTGCCACGGCTAGTACCACTGCGAGTCTACCTGCTACCTCCTCGGCCGCCACGACCACTGCGACCCGCTGGCAGAGCCGCCGGCAGACCCGGGCCACTGCCATCGTTGGCGCAAATCCACTCCCGTGAGACCAAAAAATCGGCCAACTCCGTCAAAGTGAGCGGGGCACCACACGTCAAGGAAGCCACCAACGAGCGAAATTCAGGTCGTAAGCGACGAAATACGTAAAGATTCTGATCGTCTAACGTGACTTCCCGACCTGCAAGAGCCAAGTCTTCTACGAGCATCTAGGCACGACCAAGATAGTCCGTGATTGAGGAACCTCCCTAGCGCAGCCCCTGTAACTCACCAAGCAACCGCAAAGCTCGGGCTCTAGTTGATGAGCTAAGAAACTGTTAATTCGCAAGCCAAAGCAACTGCGAGGACGACCGGCCGACGGCAAGATGCATGGTCTCGTCGGAGAGAGACGGGATGAGAAGCGACAAAATAGCCTTGTCTTGGCGCCGCCACTGTTGGCGCGGATTCAGAACGGCAGCGCCACCACTGTCTACCGTCGAAGCTGCCACCGGAGATTCTCCTAGGCAGGGAATGTCCCATCGACGTACCTGAGTAGACCCTGACCTTCTAGAAACGGAACCATCTGTGTCCTCCAAAAAAGATAATTCCTTGCGGTTAATTTTAGAGAAACAAAGTGATGGGCAGACGAGAGACCAGCAGTAGCCGACACGGGGGTAGGAGTAGCCTCGGTGACAGTCCGTTCAGAGGAGTCACAAACAGAGCCGTCATCATTCACACCGAGAGTTGCTATGGAAGATAACCTGACTAACTAATACCCGATGAGGATAGGAATGTTTAACGTAACATTAACCAAAGACCGAGGATAGTCATATAAGGATACAGAGAGAGAGTCCTAGTCTATCACAACTAATACAGTCCTAACACAACTAAGCCTCAAATGAACCTCACAAATTCGAAGTAATTGGAATCATTAAAATTAACCGAAGTACAAATTTAAAGACTTTGAAATAACTAAAATTAAACAAATTACAAATACGAAGACACTGTAATCATTAAAAGGTAAAAAATTACAACTAACCGATAAACAAATGAAGTAGTTATTAGATGAGTAAGTATGATAAAATTAATTTGTATGCATTGTATTTATAAATCAATGAAAATTTATGTACTATTTTAATATATTATTTCATTAAAAATTTTTATTACATATAAATAAAGAATCAAATTAAAAATTAGAAAAACATAAAACACATCAAATAAACAAAATAAACTGTACACAAAAAATAAACAA
Source organism: Ipomoea nil (assembly GCF_001879475.1). Classification (NCBI taxonomy): domain Eukaryota; kingdom Viridiplantae; phylum Streptophyta; class Magnoliopsida; order Solanales; family Convolvulaceae; genus Ipomoea; species Ipomoea nil. Next base: position 1,159,491 of record NW_017616542.1, read on the forward strand.
AAGAAACTAACAAATAAAATAAAAAAGAAAAGAAAACAAAATAAATAAATAAATAAATAAACTGAGGCAGCTTTGGTACAGATTGCAAATTTGCAAACAATGCAAATCTGCCAACAATGCAAACCTGCCCAATCCTAATAAGCACAAAAAAAAATAATATTTAACAAATTGCCATATCATCTTGCCAATCCCAAATTGGCAAGGATAATCTTAGCCTGATGTGCATAGGTAGGGGTATTCATTTGGTTATTAACCGAATCAAATTTACAAAATATTTTAACGTTAATTGAATTGGAATTCTTATTTTGCTATTTTTGAATTAATTAATAGAATCAATTTTTTTAGTTAATCAGGTGGCTAAACAAATAATCGAAATATTTTAGTTCAATTTTTTAAAAGTTATAAATAAAAATTTATAGAGAAAAGGGTCAAATACACCCCTAAACATTTCGCTAAAGGTCAATTAACCCCACAAACTTTTGAAAAGGTCAATTGAACACATGAACACACAATTTTTAGTCACTTGACCCCATTAACAGGTAACTTTTACCTGATGAACCGGTAATTGACACCGTGGCGTGACACATAAGCGTTGGAGTGGGTACTTGGCTGCCACATAAGCATAAAAAAGAATTAAATTAAAAAAAAATTAAATTAATAAAAAAAGAATTTAAAATCACCTTAGCCCTAAATTCTAATTCTCTCGGCGTCTTCTTCATTCAGCCCTAAAAAGAATTAAACAGATTAGCTCTAAATTATTGTACAAGAGAAAACATAGTTGGATAAAGATTGATAATTTAAACAGATTATATCACGTCCAGCCCTAATTCACCGCAAAATCTCTGTTGGTCGCTCGCTTCTCGTCGTCTCCAGTCATCGCTCACCACCACCCATCACTCCTCGTCGGCCTTATCGCACCACCATCACCATCGCAGTAGTTCGTTGCAATAGCCTCCACCACCGTCCGGCGGTCCACCACCTCGTCGCACCACCATCACCATTGAAGGTATTTTTCCTTTTTCTTCTACCACTAGTTTTAGGGTTTAGGTTTTTTCTTTTTCTTTAAGCAGTATGAATTTCTTTTTTTCATACCACTGATATGCTACTGCAAATTTGTTTATGGGAATGGAAAAGTGGAAAACTAAAGCTTTTTATATGTTTAGGGTGAATGAGCAGTAGTTTCAAAAGCTTATTTGTTTATTTTGATTGTATTTGTTTAAGGATTGGGTCCCATTATGTTGTCAATAATGGAGACACTTTGGGTATTGTGGTCCTAATGAGTGCATTGCAATAAGTGCAGTTGTTGTATTTTATATATTAGGTTATTGAATAGTCCCTACACTTATGTTTACTGCCCGAACATTTTGGTTTTATATGCAATGCAAAAAGTATGCTTATTGAAAAGAATAACTCTTTAAAAAATGTAAAAAGTATGTTGTTTGTAATCCAAATTATCTTCTGCAGAATGTATGTTGTTTGTAATCCAAAAATGTAAAAAGTATGTTGTTTGTAATCCAAATTACAAAAGCAAAGTGTCTCTTGTTGCAATTGAACAACACTTTTAAGTTTGGTTGCAAAAGAAAAGAGTGTGTCTCTTAGAATAATTGTTTCAAAATATTAAAAAGTGTGCCTTTTGTAATCTAGTTAGAATGTTTTTAATACAATAAAACATGTCTATATTTTGTAGAATGTATTCCACTTTTGAAATCAGAATGCATCATGGTGGAAATTTTGTCCAAGAACCTAGGATGGAGTATGTAGGTGGTGAGGTGAAAACAGTGACAATGGACCCTGATTTATTATCATATCCTCACTTATTGAAATTTATTAAAGAGGAAAGGTATGGTAAAATATTGTCACTGTCATTTAAACTACCACATGAGAGTTTAAAGAGCCTCTAGTTGTTGAATAATGATAAAAGTACATTGCACATGAGTTACTTGGTTCAACATTGGGGTGCAATTGACTTATATGTTGAGCATGGGATAGATGAGGCAGAGGTTGTTCCAAATTTACCATTACCGGAGCCTGAACATGCAGATCATATTCAAGAAGATGTTGAAGTAGAAGAAGATGATCCTGATGATCAAGAGCTGATTTGGAAAGAAGTCATGAAGATGGAGATTCTGATTTGGAAAGAAGTCCTCAAGATGGAGTTGATTTCGTTGATGTTGAGTGCCAAAATGCAGAAAATAATGATAAGGACATTGGAATGGCTAGGGAAAAAGGTGGCACTGAAAATGTGGGTGAGAAGGATGATGTGCAAAGTCAGTATTATGACTCTGATGACCCATTGAGTTATCAATCTGAAAAAGAAGAGGTACAAACATCATTTGAGCAGACCACCAGTGCAGCAACAAGTAGATTTAAATACCCTTCCTACAAGTGTGATGTTGAGTCAGTTGAGCTTGAAGTTGGTACCCTATATGATGATGCAAAACAGTTTAGAAAGGCAATGATCAATTATGCTGTTTACTCAAAAAGAAATATCCACTTTGTGAGGAATGAGCCACATTGTGTGTCCCTTGCATGTGACCAGCCTTGTCCATTTCAAGCTCATGGATCATGGGATGACACTTTCAAGTGTTTTCAACTTAAAACAGTGACTACGGAGCATAGGTGCAATCTAAAGTACAGCTTAAGATTAGTAAGCCAATCGTGGATAGAGGATCGGTATGAGGATAAGATAAGAGACAACCCTTCTGTTGGTCCCAAAAGAGGTAAGGTGAAAGTCTAGAGGGGGGGGGGGGGGGGGTGAATAGACTTTCAAACTTTTTCGCACAGCACAACAATTGCTAAGCCAGAGATAAACCAAAACTCTTAACTAGATTGTTAGAGTATGGTGCACAGCGGAAATAAATAAACATAAAGTGTGTGTGAGATTGTGTGAGCAGTGTATCTCGTGTAGAGCGAATATGTAAAGAGCGGTAAGTAAAGAAAGCAGTAAAGAACACAAGACAATTATAGTGGTTCGCGAGGTGGTGTAATCCTCCTACTCCACTTGCTCTTATCTCCAAGAGCAATTCACTATATCTACCACTTCTTGGTTCCAAGATACAATGAATTTCCGTGATCTAGTGCTTTGATCACAAAGCCCGCACTAATCACGCCCAGTGACACCACTGCTGCTTCGGGTTTCACGTCGCCGCGCTACTATCCCAGGATTTCACGACTCCGCGTTACTTTCCCCCCGTCTTCCACACTCCGGTAGAAACGTATCCCGTGATCTGGTGCTTTGATCACCAAGTCCACACCAATCACGCCCAGTGCCTCCGACACTTCTGCTTCGGATCTCACAGCTCCGTGTGACAATCCAGGATTTCACAGCTCCGTGCTACTTTCCTCCATTCTCTTGTTTTGCTCCAAAACAAGTGTTGTCTTGCTTCCAACTTCTGAGACTCTGTAGATGATCTTCAATGATGCGCAGGTCTCTTTGATGAAGATAAACACTCTGGAATGATTTCTCTTGATAGCTCTGAGTGTTTTCTCTCTTTGAATATATCAAGTAAAGCACTTGATATTTTGCTCTGTTTAAGAACTCTCTGAATATATTTCTTTGAGGCTCTCTGAGTTCTTTTTCTTTTCTCACTTCTCACTTGAAGATTTTTGGTATGCTCTGTACCAAATGAGATTTTTGCTCTATGCTCTTTTCAAGCTTAATTGCTCTATTCGTTCCCCTTTGATGGGTTCGAATTTTCTCAACTTCTCTATCTCTTTTCAAGTTCGTGTTATGCTCTTCTGCACTTCAAGTCTTCATATCTTCATCATTTTATAGCTGGTAATGAGATCTGTCCGTTGGAAAGAGACGCTCTCATTTTTGAAATCTTGTATCTTTTTGTCAGAGATCTTATCTTATCTTCTGCAAAGATGTCAGAAAGGATAAGCTAGCCGTTGTTAGAGCTTCATCTCCATGTAAATGGGTTCTCAAACTTCATCTGATATTTCCTCTAGTTTTACGTTGAGTGGGAATATCTGGGTGTAGAACGGCTTCTCTGATTAGCTCTGAAGTGGTCCTTGTATCTTTGGGATTTAAAAATATTCTTCAATTTAATCCCATACTAGTTAAACTAGTATTTTTCCTTGTGAGAATATTTTCACTGTAAGTTCATCTTCATCTTCTTCATACTCACGTCTGGGTGTTCTCAGACTTCAAACTGGCTTTGAACTTCCACCCAATTTGAATTTCTCCTTTGTAATTGACACCCAATTTCAATTGGCTTGTAATTGGCACCCAATTTGAATTTCTCCATTGTAATTGGCTCCCAATTGACTTTGACTTGCAATTGGCTCCCAAACTGCTCCTGGTGCTTTCAATTGCTACCCAATTTGATTTGTTGACTTTGACTTTGAAATTGGCTCCCAGACTTCTCACTTCGAAATTGGCTCCCAGACTTCTCCTGGTATTGAATTTGAATTTCATCTCTCAATTGCTTCCCAATTTGATTTGTTGACTTTGACTTTGAAATTGGCTCCCAGACTTCTCCTGGTATTGAATTTGAATTTGAATTTGAATTTCATCTCATCTCCATGTCTTCTTTGAATCGGTCCCCAACTTGAAATTGCATCCCAAGACTTCTCACTTCGAAATTGGCTCCCAGACTTCTCCTGGTATTGAATTTGAATTTCATCTCATCTCCATGTCTTCTTTGAATCGGTCCCCAACTTGAAATTGCATCCCATACTACAACCTCAATTGGCTCTCAATTTCAATTCTACATTGGCTCCTGAATTTGAATTTGAATTTCATCTCATCTCCATGTCTTCTTTGAATCGGTCCCCAACTTGAAATTGCATCCCATACTACAACCTCAATTGGCTCTCAATTTCAATTCTACATTGGCTCCCATCTTTTGAATCGGTCCCCAACTTGAAATTGCATCCCATACTACAACCTCAATTAGCTCCCAATTTCAATTCTACATTGGCTCCCATCTTGAATTGATTCGAACTAGCTCCCAATTTCAATTGCTATGAAATCGGCTCCCAATTCTAATTGCATCTCAATTGCCACCCAAGTGAAATTGGGACCAATTCTTTTGAATTGGCTCCCAAGTGCAATTGCATCTCAATTGCCACCCAAGTGAAATTGCTTCCCAATTTCCACTTGTAATCGGCTTCTCAAATTTTACCTTGTAAAATTGTTGATGGTGAGTTTCAAACTTGAGCCATTTCGCATTATATATCAAGCATCATCCATTTCATCCGTACAACTTTTGATTAAATCTCCAATCACATTTCTTGTACTCCTTTCTTTCCATAGATGCTTGATCTCCAAGTCAATTTCATGCATTCTTCCAATATTAATTTTCTTCATGAAAATTCTTCTGGGATATCTTCTTTGAGTAGTAGCGACGTGAATATTATATCATTCATCTTCTTCTTCAATTTGTCATTTTCTTCAGACAAATTCTTGATTTTAGGCTTTATATCTTCTTCTTCTATTTTCATCCATCTTTCTCTGTTTTTCTCTTTTCATAATTAAATAATTTCCCGATCATGGTCTAAGACTCTACTAGACCTATAAAATAAAATTGGGGGATCTACAAATACAAATTTGGCATATCAAAACCATTACACTTTATTCCTAACAATTTCCCCCCTTTTGATAATGCCAAAACCTATACTCAGTCATTGGCTTTAAGTCTTTGAAAAATAATCTTTTTGCTCAATTTTATTTGACAAAGCCAAGATGAGTTTAACAGATGGTTTTCTAGACACAATCAAAAGAAACTTGTGAATTAAATTTTTAGACAAGCTCCTAAACGCATCTTGAATTATTTTTATTTTGATCAGCATCAATTTTTAATTTTGTCGTGCGTTTGACATATTTCTTGTCTTTTAATTCACGAAAGTCTAATTACATTAAACAAATAAAATTAAAGATTCAAAATAGACCATGGGAAATATTTATTGATATATTTCGAATTTATAGAGAAAAACGCAACAGAGGTTCGAAAATAGAGAAAATATCAGCTTAAGAGAATTTTCAGATTACCTTCTGGGTTTCTTCACACCAGAGTCTTTCTTCAAAATTTCCTTGACATGTTCTCTGAGCTTGAAGAAATCATCTTTGAACTTTGCATTCTGAAATTTCTTTGTAAGCTGTCCGGCCATATAGTGTCCATAAGCTTCTTTGATATTGTTGCCCGGAAGAACTCCGTTTTCCCACCATAAGACACATTCTTCGAAGCTTCTTTCTTCTCCAAGATTCATGCCCATACTTGCGGTGAAATCTCTTAGTTCATACCACATCTCGGTTCTTTTCCTTTTGCCTTCTTCTTCTTTATTCTTTTCCGAGATCCATTGGGCTTGATCGGCTGCACGCCATTTCTTGATCATGCTTGGTAGATTTTCCTTAGTCCATATTGTTGTCTGAGTGGCGGTACCCTTAGAGCATTCGAACCAGCCACGCTGTTCAGCAACCTTTGATGTACTCGTACCAAGACTAGGATTCGCGAACTGAGCAAAACCAATCTGAGATGGTCCTTGTGAGGATTGTCCGCGGCTTCGGCCTCTACCTTGAGTAAACACTACTGGCTATTGTTGACTTCCAAGAATAAATTCTTGTTGTTGCAAAGCCATGTGACTGAGAATTTCTTCCCCCCTTTTGGCGTTATCAACCAAAAATGCAAGGGTCTTAAAATCTCGATCTTGATTTGCCTTCACAGTTTCAACACTGTTGTGTGTTTTAATGGAAATGGTTTGCACGTTTTCAAGCTTGTTTGTTGTAACTGCGAGTTCAGCTTCAAGTTTGTTGATTCGGCTTTCTTGATCTTGAATCGCTTTGATTTGTCTCAAGTGATGTTCGTTGTTAATCTTTTCAGCTGCTTCACGTACCTTCTTCATGAGCTGAATCACTTCAAGTAAGCCTTTTGTCAATTCTCCTTTCAAGATTCTTTCTGCTTTGTCAATCTAGGTCTTCAAAATATTTTTATGCTCCATTAATTCCTTCAGATTGACTCGTGTATCCGTGTGTTGTTGATCTAGCTTTTGGTTTTGTTCAACCAATTTTTCTCCAATTGTTTGACAAACAACATCATTGGATTCGGCCACTTTGGCAAATAGGGATGAAAATATGCCATCATCTTGATCATTCATCTGCACAAAGTTTTGAGGGGATCCGAATGGACTTCTATTCGGATCTGTGAGAACAACTGTATCAATAAGTTGCATCCCTTCTTCTTCAGGTGATTCGGCTTCTTGGTTTAGATCACCAACCTGTTCTTCTAGGACTTCTGTTCTCGTGTAATTGTTTGCAAGTAATTCTTCATTTTCTAGAACAGGGTCCATGGTAGACATGGTAGACTCGGTATGGTGTACCGGCAATACACTAGATAAATCCTTTGTGATTTGCAGTCTACACTCAGTAGTAACTTCTACTGCAACTTCCACTGGTATATCTCTTCTTCTTTCTTCTGACACTTGTTCTCTTATTTCTTCTCGTACTGACACTTCTCCTCTTAATTCTTTTCTTCTTTTATCCCTTTTGTAGCCATAATTTTTTTTCTTTTATTCCCAATCTTTTGTTTTATTTTTATTTTTGTGTATCTTTTTGGCTACGAAACTTGTTCTTTTTATATGCCGTAGGGATTTTCATTTTGTAGGAGAAAGAGACAGAGAGAAAATAGAGATAGACAAAACCAGTAACAAAAACATCCAAAAATTTTTATTTATCTCCTTCGTACAGAGAAGGAGAGAGAGAGAGAGATAACATATCATTTCCTCAACAAGCAGAGAAGCCAGTACTCATGCATTCTTCTGAGTCATAGCCTCCTGGTGGTGAAGGAGTATATCTCGGTCCTGAGTCACCACTGGACTCACTTTCCTCGAACATCGACCCGTTTGAGCTTGAAGATGAATAGGTTTGATTAAAAAACCTAGTAAAGTCCACTCGAGGACGGATGAACGGGTTGAGTGGCATCTGCTGAGGAGGCGGTGGAGGAGCAGGGATTTCTTGTGGCAGCGGTGCGAGAACTGGCAGACTTGGTTGAAACTTCGGGAGAGGCTCTGGTGGAGGAGAAGGTTGATAGAGCCCATCAAAACCGAAACCGGGAGGAGGTAGAACCGGTCCAAAAGTCAGTTGTTTTAAATACTGGAGATATTCTGAATTGCTCATATTCAGAATTTCAGCATACATGTCAGATTGAACAACTGGAGAGAATTTCATGAATGGAGGCTCAGACCCTTCCACTCGGTCTTGTTCTGCCAATGGTTTCTTGGCACCATCATCTTCTTCATAGATAAAGCCCGGTTCACGCGGTGGTGATTCTACAACTGCTTGAATTTGTGGCGACTCCTTTTCTTGCTTCCTTTCATCAGATATTAACACCAGAGGGTTGCTTGGTGTTTCTCCTGCCATTTTTCGTCCGTCCGTGCGTGTTGCCCTTCGGGGTTGTTTGAGAACTTTCTCCCAGGTTCTCTGACTTTGCCTTCTTATCTCGTTTTCCTGAGACTCGCTGGACACCATCTTGCACCTGCAAAAATTCAAACAACAAAATCTTCCACAACAGGTATGTCTCGGCTGTCTCCCAATATATAGGGCGGTCAGGAGTGTAATCGGTTCACTTGCCGATGGAGAGTTAATTCTTCTTGCCGTCGTTTAGAGTTTACGGATGTGATGGATAGCGGCAAGACTTCTCATTGGCTAAGATGGCGGTGGATGGGAAGAGATTTGATGGGCAACGGTTTAGAGGGGAGAGTTTAATGAGGGGTTAGGTTTTAATTGCTTTGTGGGAGACGATTGATATTATTAAGCTGAGAGAAGGTATGGGGTGCCGATTTGAGAGAGAGAGAATATCAGTTTGGAAAGATTTGATCTAGGAGAGGATTATGGGGGGAGGTTTAGGTTGGGTAGAGGTTTAGAAAGGGTAGGAGTTTATGGGTGGAGGCTTGATACCCAATTAAACTCTAAATTTTCCTCCATTATCTCCTGATTTCCTTCTCAAATTTGTGTACCACAAACATAATAACACTCAAACATCTCGTTAGTAGCAAAAATTACTCCACAAATAATTAATCACACATACCAATTATATTAAACTCATACACGGTAATTTCCAATCAAAAATTAAACACATTTTGGAAAATTAACAAGATTAACATTCATATTCCAATTAACATTTAGAAACATCTTTATAATTAGCACACAAATCAGATTCCAAAATATTTTAGAAACTAACAAAAATTTTAACTTCTAGATTTCTAAAACATTTTATTGCCAATTATATCACATATACTGCATATATACGAAACACATATACAATTAACACATTAAGTCACATTTTGCACATAACACGTATATATTATCACACAAACACGGTAAATCATTTTTAGAGCAAATTGTTCATGCAAACAAGTTAGTTAATTTACAGAAACATGAACACATACTCAAAAACTGATTAACACATTAAAACATGTAATTTTAAACAAATTATCAAATAAATCACGATTTGCACATTTCATCAAATTAATTTGCATGACATATGATCTCACGTTAAATAACACATGCAAATACACAAATAAGATCCTAACACATATTGCAATTTTATCATATAAAAATTTCGAATAAAAACATGCATATAAACACATAAAACAATTTATTCATATAGAACAATTTATTTTGAGCACAAGTATCAATTTAAATAGAGAGATTAAGTCCAGTGATACTTAACTCATTTCGATCATTCCCAACTCGTGCCTTAAGGTAGAAAATCTCGTTTCGCATAAAGGCTTCGTGAGAATATCAGCAACTTGGTTTTCCGTAGGGATATATTCGATCTTCAGATTTTTCTTTTCAACGTGATCCCTTATAAAATGATGTCCAATGTCGATATGTTTGGTTCTTGAGTGAAGCACCGGATTGTGAGTGATAGCGATTGCACTAGTATTATCACAATAAATACTAACGTCATCACAATTAACTCCGTAATCCTTCAATTGTTGCTTCATCCACAAAATTTGCGCACAACAACTTCCTGCAGCAATATATTCGGCCTCGGCGGTACTAGTTGCAATGGAATTTTGCTTTTTGCTGAACCAAGAAACAAGCCTTCCCCCCAAGAACTGGCATGTCCCGGAAGTGCTTTTTCTATCTATTTTGCAACCTGCAAAATCCGCATCTGAAAAACCTGTTAGAGTAAAATCTGTACCTTTTGGATACCATAATCCAACATTGATTGTGCCTTTCAAATATCGTATGATCTTCTTTGTTGCGGTGAGGTGGCTTTCTTTTGGATTTGCATGGAATCTTGCACACACGCCCACAGCATAAGAAATGTCCGGCCTGCTTGCAGTAAGATATAGAAGTGAACCAATCATTCCTCTATATTTAGTTTGATCGACATCCTTTCCATCTTCATCTTTGTCTAGCCTTATTGATGTGCTCATTGGAATTTTGATCGATGATTTTCCATCAAGGTCAAACTTCTTTATCAAGTCGCGGGTGTACTTTGCTTGATTGATGAATACTCCTTCTTTCAGTTGTTTGACTTGTAAGCCCAAGAAGTAATTCAATTCACCCATCATGCTCATTTCGAATTTATTCTGCATAAGCTTCGAAAATTTCTCACACAAAGAATCGTTAGTGCTTCCAAAAATAATATCATCAACATATATTTGCACTAATAAAATATGATCACCATCTTGAATTCTAAATAGAGTTTTGTCAACAAGGCCTTTGGTGAATCCACAGCTTATTAAGAACATTGACAAAGTATCATACCAAGCTCTAGGTGCTTGTTTCAACCCATACAATGCCTTTTTAAGTTTGTAGACTTTATCACCTTCGCCTTTTACCTCAAAACCTGGGGGTTGTTCGACATAAACTTCTTCTTCGAGTAGACCATTCAAGAATGCGCTTTTCACGTCCATTTGATAAATGGTGAAATCTTTGTGTGCGGCGTAGGCTAGGAAAATTCTGATTGCTTCAAGTCGGGCTACCGGTGCAAAAGTTTCATCAAAATCAATTCCTTCTTCTTGAGAATATCCTTTTGCGACAAGCCTTGCTTTATTCCTAACAATCACGCCTTCTTCGTTTTCTTTGTTCCGGAAGACCCATTTGGTTCCTACAACATTGTGGTTCGCCGGTCTTGGAACAAGTTCCCAAACATCATTTCTTTTGAATTGATCGAGCTCATCTTGCATAGCATTTATCCAATCCGGATCATTGAGAGCTTCGTCAATTTCTTTTGGTTTAATCTGAGATAGATAACACGTGAACAATGCTTCCATGGTAGATGATCTTGTTTTCACGCCTTCATGAATATTCCCAATAATTAATTCTGGAGGGTGATTTTTGAGCCATCTTAAATCTGGTTCAAATGGGTGCATGGTACTGGGTGGATCCATTTGTTGTGTACTGGGAGAGTTGGTTCGAATTTCCACATTTAATTCATTTTGTAATTGACCACCAACTTCACCAGTAACTTGATCACTAATTGGATCACCAACTTGTACTGCATCCTCATTCTCACGTGAGGCATCACTCCCAAAATTATTATTAAAAGAATTTCCAACTTCTTCTAGATGAGGGATGGGATTTTCTAGAGAATTAATTTCCAACTCATCCATTCCTTGCAAAACATCATCACGTGTATGGATTCTTCAACCACCATTGATCTTTTATTCAAAACTCTGAACGCCTTGCTGGTAGTCGAATATCCTAGAAAAATTCCTTCATCTGCACGCTCATCAAAAGCTTTTAAATGCAATTTATCATTAATATGAATAAAACATTTGCATCCAAAAATATGAAAATAACCAATATTTGGTTTTCTCCCTTTATATAGCTCATATGGCGTCTTCTTGTACTGCTTATGGATCATGCTTCGATTTTGTGTGTAACAAGCAGTGTTGATAGCTTCCGCCCAATATCGTTTCGGGAGACCGGCAACACTAATCATCACACGTGCGGCTTCTTTGAGCGTCCGGTTTCTTCTTTCGGCAACACCGTTTTGTTGCGGTGTTCTTGCGGCAGATAATTGATGAGAAATTCCATGTGAATTGCAAAAAGCTTGTATAACTCCATTCACGAACTCGGTTCTGCGATCCGTTCGTATTTTTGATATTTGCAATTCTTTCTCATTTTGTAGTTGCTTCAACAGCTTCGGTAGAACTTGCTCAACTTCATTTTTCTTCTTGATAAACACGGTCCAAGTGTACCTGGAAAAATCATCAACAACAACGAGAGTATATTTCTTACCACTTACACTTATTGGATCAACCGGTCCAAATAAGTCCATATGTAGTAAGCTTAGCGGTCTTGACGTTGACTCGTGTGTCTTTGATTTGAATGATGATTTGATTTGCTTTCCGCGTTGGCATGCATCACACACTTGGTCCTTCTTGAAGATAATATCTGGCAAGCCTTCTACTAGATTTTTCTTTGCAAGCTGATTGATGGTCTTGAAGTTTAAGTGGTTGAGCTTTCTGTGCCATTCCCAATTAGCTTCATTTGAATTTCTGGCCATTAAGCACACTGAATCTTTGCTTGTGCTCCAATCAACAACATACATATTCTTTCGCCATTTTCCAGATAAAATAATCTCATTTGTGAGCTCATTTTTGATTAGGCAATTATCTTTAGAAAATTCTACAAGATAGCCTTTATCACAAAATTGACTAGTGCTCAACAAATTAAATTTTAAGACTTCAACGAAAGAAACATCTTCAATCTTCAAGCCATTTTTCTTGATCGTGCCAACTCCTTTTGTGATTCCATAATTTTGATTTCCTCCGAATATAACTTTTGGTCCATCGATTTCTTTGAAATTCACTAGATATGATTTATTTCTAGTCATGTGGCGTGAGCAACCACTATCGATGTACCAAACATCCTGCAAAAAAGATTAATTAACTTTAGGTACCCATATTTGCTTGGGTCCTTTACTGTTAGTGATTTTTGGTAACCAAACCCACCTTGATCTTATTGAATTAAGATGAGGCGATTTGTAACCATTAGAGACACGATAATCATAACTCATTTTAGAAAACATTTTTGGCGCCGGGTTTTGAAAATTATTTTTATATTTTGGCACCTGGGAAGAGAATGGTTGCTTTGGTCTATAAAAAACATTACATCTATTGCACAACCAATCTTTTTGAGTGGGATGAAATCTCCCAACTTTATTTCTAGAAAAGCTTCCCTCTTTTCTTTGAAATCTTTTTGCACTTGACTCTTTGGCATATCTTTGCTTGAAGAAATTTTGTTTTGCCGTATAATTAAATTGTTTCGGCCTTTCAACATTCATCTTTGCATTTGTTTGATAGCCAAGTCCTTGTCTCATCGTGCTATTCTGACTTTTAACAAATTTTACCACTTGAACTTTATTATTTAAAGTAGTAGTAGAATTAGTCAGATTTTGAGGGATTTGAGAACATGTGGAGTCATAACCAATTCCGGTTCTATCTCCTGATGGCTTTTGCATGCTCACCATTTTATCTATAATTTTAGACGAATTAGTGAACGTAGCAATAGTAGCTCTAAGATTATGTTCTCTAACCTCTCTAGCTTTACACTCTTCTTGAAGATGAATATTTTCATTCTTCAATTTACTCACTTCAAGTAAAGCATCTTGCAATTTTTTATTCATTTCTTCTTTTTCAAGAATTAGAATATTATTGCGCTCCTTGAGTTGAGGATGAGTGAGCATAATCTCTTGACATTCTCGCATTAGATTGTCAATAGATTCACGAGAAAAAGAAGAATTAACAGAATTGAAAGAATTAGAAGTTACCTCTTCTTCCTCTGCTTCAAGAGCCATAAGACAATCTTCACTTGTACTCAACTCAATTGACTTGCATATTAGCACCGTATCATCATCTGAACATGTACTTTCATCGCTTGATGATGAATCTTCCGAATCATCATTTTCGTTTGGTTCGTTGCTAACGAGAGCTTTTCTTTTGTCGCGCTTGAACCTTTTGCTTTCGGATTTGTTCGGCGTAGATTCAACATTTTTGCCTTGATACTTGCTAACGATCGGATACGGACAATTTATTTTAAAATGTCCGGATTTGCGGCAATTGTAGCATAAATCCTTATTTTCTTCGACTTTTTCTTCTTGTGTTATGCGAGAGATGAGTTTTCCACGAGCAGAATTTTTGTTGTCTCCTTTTCGCATAAACCTTTTAAATCTTTTCACAAAAAGAGCAAACTGTTCGTCAGTCATATAATCAACATTATTTTCTACTGACCTGGAGGTTGACGGTTGTTCGGCCATTAGAGCAGAATTTCGAGCTTCATGAACATCATAATCTTTGGCCTTCATTTCGAACTCATATGCTTTTAGATCACTAAATAATTTGTCTGTTGACAACATTCTTAGATCTCGGTGATCGCGCATAGCCGTAACCTTCATATCCCATGCAGATGGTAAGCCTCGTAGGATTTTGAGATTAATTTCTTTTTGGCTAATATTTTTGCCAAGATCACTAATCTCTCCAAGAACTTTGATCATTCGAGCTTCCATGTCTACAACACTTTCATTTGAGAGCATTTTGAAATCTTCAAACTTCTTCATGGCGATTGTGAGCTTATTGTCTTTTTCTTGTTCATCTCCTTCGCCAATCTTGATAAGAGTTTCCCATATTTCTTTGGCAGTGACACACTTTCGGATCTTCGGAAATATTGTATCATCAACGGCTTTGAATAGAATATCCTTGGCAATATTGTCAAGATTATTCCGCGTTCTATCGTCCGATGTCCATTCCGGTTTTGGCTTTTGTACGTACAATGGAGCATCCGGGGATATAACAAACGCCGTATTGATTTTTAATATTTCTATAGGGCCAGTGGAAATAACTTCCCACATTTCATCGTGTAAGGCCGATAAGTGTACCTGCATACAAACTTTCCAATCATCAAATTTATCAAGTGAGAATAATAGATTTTGAGCTAAATCTTTCTTCATCATCATCAAGAGAGATATGAAAGATTAATCCAATTCACACACTTTTGTAGAATGGATCAGCCTAGCAGTCAAAAACAGTTAACCCAGTTGGGCAACGTGTTTTAATACCAAAGGTTGGTATAAACTGACTCAAATAGGCTACAGGCTCTGATACCAATTGTTGGTCCCAAAAGAGGTAAGGTGAAAGTCTAGAGGGGGGGGGGGGGGTGAATAGACTTTCAAACTTTTTCGCACAGCACAACAATTGCTAAGCCAGAGATAAACCAAAACTATTAACTAGATTGTTAGAGTATGGTTCACAGCGGAAATAAATAAACATAAAGTGTGTGTGAGATTGTGTGAGCAGTGTATCTCGTGTAGAGCGAATATTTAAAGAGCGGTAAGTAAAGAAAGCAGTAAAGAACACAAGACAATTATAGTGGTTCGCGAGGTGGTGTAATCCTCCTACTCCACTTGCTCTTATCTCCAAGAGCAATTCACTATATTTACCACTTCTTGGTTCCAAGATACAATGAATTTCCGTGATCTAGTGCTTTGATCACAAAGCCCGCACTAATCACGCCCAGTGACACCACACTGCTGCTTCGGGTTTCACGTCGCCGCGCTACTATCCCAGGATTTCACGACTCCGCGTTACTTTCCCCCCGTCTTCCACACTCCGGTAGAAACGTATCCCGTGATCTGGTGCTTTGATCACCAAGCCCACACCAATCACGCCCAGTGCCTCCGACACTTCTGCTTCGGATCTCACAGCTCCGTGTGACAATCCAGGATTTCACAGCTCCGTGCTACTTTCCTCCCTTCTCTTGTTTTGCTCCAAAACAAGTGTTGTCTTTCTTCCAACTTCTGAGACTCTGTAGATGATCTTCAATGATGCGCAGGTCTCTTTGATGAAGATAAACACTCTGGAATGATTTCTCTTGATAGCTCTGAGTGTTTTCTCTCTTTGAATATATCAAGTAAAGCACTTGATATTTTGCTCTGCTTTGCTCTGTTTAAGAACTCTCTAAATATTTTTCTTTGAGGCTCTCTGAGTTCTTTTTCTTTTCTCACTTCTCACTTGAAGATTTTTGGTATGCTCTGTACCAAATGAGATTTTTGCTCTATGCTCTTTTCAAGCTTAATTGCTCTATTCGTTCCCCTTTGATGGGTTCGAATTTTCTCAACTGCTCTATCTCTTTTCAAGTTCGTGTTATGCTCTTCTGCACTTCAAGTCTTCATATCTTCATCATTTTATAGCTGGTAATGAGAATCTGTTCGTTGGAAAGAGACGCTCTCATTTTTGAAATCTTGTATCTTTTTGTCAGAGATCTTATCTTATCTTCTGCAAAGATGTCAGAGAGGATAAGCTAGCCGTTGTTAGAGCTTCATCTCCATGTAAATGGGTTCTCAAACTTCATTTGATATTTCCTCTGGTTTTACGTTGAGTGGGAATATCTGGGTGTAGAACGGCTTCTCTGATTAGCTCTGAAGTGGTCCTTGTGTCTTTGGGATTTTAAAATATTCTTCAATTTAATCCCATACTAGTTAAACTATTATTTTTCCTTGTGAGAATATTTTCACTGTAAGTTCATCTTCATCTTCTTCATTCTCACGTCTGGGTGTTCTCAGACTTCAAACTGGCTTTGAACTTCCACCCAATTTGAATTTCTCCTTTGTAATTGACACCCAATTTCAATTGGCTTGTAATTGGCACCCAATTTGAATTTCTCCATTGTAATTGGCTCCCAATTGACTTTGACTTGCAATTGGCTCCCAAACTGCTCCTGGTGCTTTCAATTGCTTCCCAATTTGATTTGTTGACTTTGACTTCAAAATTGGCTCCCAGACTTCTCACTTCGAAATTTGCTCCCAGACTTCTCCTGGTATTGAATTTGAATTTCATCTCAATTCAATTTGATCTCCATGTCTTCTTTGAATCGGTCCCCAACTTGAAATTGCATCCCATACTACAACCTCAATTGGCTTCCAATTTCAATTCTACATTGGCTCCCATCTTCCTTAATTGGCTCCCAATTTCAATTCTACATTGGCTCAATTAGGAGCTCCCAATTTCAATTCTACATTGGCTCCCATCTTCCTCAATTGGCTCCCAATTTCAATTCTACATTGGCTCCCATCTTGAATTGATTATCATGTGAAACTTGCTCCCAATTTCAATTGATTTCAATTTCTCTGAAACTGGCTCCCAATTTCAATTGCTATGAAATCGGCTCCCAATTCTTCTACATTGGCTCCCATCTTCCTCAATTGGCTCCCAATTTCAATTGATTTCAATTTCTCTGAAACTGGCTCCCAATTTCAATTGCTATGAAATCGGCTCCCAATTCTTTTGAATTGGCTCCCAAGTGCAATTGCATCTCAATTGCCACCCAAGTGAAATTGCTTCCCAATTTCCACTTGTAATCGGCGACCAAAGCTTACACTAGCGCCCAACTCCATCAGATTAATTTAATTTGGCTTCTCAAATTTTACCTTGTAAAATTGTTGATGGTGAGTTTCAAACTTAAGCCATTTTGCATAATATATCAAGCATCATCCATTTCGTCCGTACAACTTTTGAATAAATCTCCAATCACATTTGATGTACTCCTTTCTTTCCATAGATGCTTGATCTCCAAGTCAATTTCATGCATTCTTCCAATATTAATTTTCTTCACGAAAATTCTTCTGGGATATCTTCTTTGAGTAGTAGCGACGTGAATATTGTATCATTCATCTTCTTCTTCAATTTGTCATTTTGTCCAGACAAATTCTTGATTTTAGGCTTTATATCTTCTTCTTCTATTTTCATCCATCTTCCTCTGTTTTTCTCTTTTCATAATTAAATAATTTCCCGATCATGGTCTAAGACTCTACTAGACCTATAAAATAAAATTGGGGGATCTACAAATACAAATTTGGCATATCAAAACCATTACACTTTATTCCTAACACCTTCAATCGGACAAACCGAATTGAAAAAACACATCCAATCTGAATTGAAACTGAATGTGGGAATCTGTATGGTAAAGAGGGCAATCAAAGCTGTATTGAAGAGGATTGATGCTGGTTTTCAAGACCAATTTCGTAGAATAAGGGATTATGCTACTGAAAGTATGAATTCTAATCCCGATACCTCTGCTTATGTAAAAACCAATAAAACAATACCCGAATGTCCTTGTGTTTTTCAGAGATTCTATGCTTGTTTTGCCCCTGTAAAGAAAGGGTTTTTAGAAGGATGTAGAAAAGTAATTGGGTTAGATGGATGTTTTTTGAAGGGAATGTTGAAAGGTGAAATATTGAGTGCAGTTGGTAGAGATGCTAACAACCAAATGTGTCCTATAGCCTGGGGGATTGTAGAGATAGAAAACACTGATTCTTGGGGTTGGTTTCTTGGGGAATTGAAGGCAGATTTGGGCATCACTAATACTTTCCCTTGGACTATAATTAGTGACCAACAAAAGGTAAAGAACAAATTAATACAAAATCACTTGTAACACTTTATTTAAGGTTTGGATTATATTTATTTTGTTTGTTATAATTTGTAGGGATTAACACATGTGATTAAAGAGTTGTTTCCTGACGCTGAGCACTGTAACTGTGCAAGACATGTGCACGCCAATTGGAGTAAGCTACATAGAGGCAAAGTGTTGAAAAAACACTTTTGGATGTGTGCAAAGGCTACCAATGAACCTGAATTCCAAGAACAAATGAAATGTTTAGGAAAGATGGACCCTATAACAAAAGTTGACTTAGAAAGGTAATCTGATTTATAACTTGTGTTTTAGATGTGTAAAATCTGACCTTTGAAGTGTGCTTTAGATGTGCAGAAACTGATTTATAACATCTGTTTTATATGCCCAGAATCTGATGTGTTTTAAATATGCACAATCTGAATTATAATGTGTTTTGAAGGTACCCTCCAAGATTTTGGTGCAAGGCTTTCTTTAGAACAACTGTCAAGTGTGATGCTGTGGATAACAATCTCAGTGAGGCTTTTAATAACACCTTGGTCAAAGCAAGAGTCAAGCATGTTATCCCTATGTTAGAAGACATAAGAGTAGGGGTGATGCGGAGGATTGCAAAAAAATTTAAAGCGGTGGAAAGCTGGACTGGAAATTATGGACCATTGATCATGAAGAAGTTGGATACAAATATACATGAAAGTATGGGGTGGAAGGTATAGTGTTAACTTTTAGTTTAGCAGATGAATATGTGCTTAATATAATGCTGAATTTTATTTGTGTTGAATATATGCGCCAGGTTGATTTCAATGGAGATGATGGTTATGAAATTAAGAAAGGGAGACAACAATTCAAGGTCAAACTTGCAAGTAGAAGTTGCTCGTGTAGGGCATGGGATCTTTCTGGTATACCATGCCCACATGCAATATGCGCCATCTTCGACATTGGAAGGGAACCTCATGAGTACATTGACTCATGCTATTCAAAAGAGGCATATCTAAGGACCTACGCCCATACACTTCAACCAATGAATGGAGAGCTATTCTGGCCAAAGACACAAAATGAGGAGATACTTGCTCCAATTCCTAAAAGAATGACGGGAAGACCAAAGAGAAAAAGAACACGTGAGGCAAGTGAAGGTCTATCTCGTCCTAATAAAAATACATCAACTACCGATAAGACTACCTCTACCTCTGCAAAGAAAAGAGTCTCAAAGAAGGGAAAAGAGATGCGTTGTTCTCTTTGTAAGAACTCGGGCCATTATAAACCAAAATGTCCTAATAGGAATGTAAGTACTCCAACTACTGCTATGTTCTCATTATAGTACTTCTACCAATTAATTATGTATACTCTTTACCTTTGTTGTAGCTTGGTCAATCACAGGAGCAAGTCATTGACCCTGGATCAAACTCAAACAATCAAGCCTCTCAAGCTTCAATTAACCAATGAAGCAGCAATTACAAACTTAGTTTGTTTTTATTGTTGAATCTGCTGTATGAACTTAATTGCTTATACTAAGGTCTTCTAAATAGATTGTCATCTTTTTTGTCTTCTTGGCAATTGTAATCTGTTTGGTCTTGTTGCAGATTGTAAACATAGTTTTTTGGTTGAATCTGCTATAAGGTCTTGTTGGCAGATTGTAATGTTTTTGTTGTATGAACTTATACATTGAATATATTGTGTTTTCAATCTTTATCCAACTATGTTTTCTCTTTTTGGTGTATGAATAGTACGACTCTGCATTTTCAAAGTGAAAGTCAGTAGGGGAAACCTGTCAGATTAGGTTTCTGAGTTGCTCTTTAATCAACAGGGTGCTTCAGAGGGGAAAATGTGAAAGAGTACTTAGTCTCCTAATGCCTTGTTTCTCCAGTCTGGGAAATTCATTCACATGTTAATCAAGATCCCATTTTTCTTTCTACCCTTTTCTTAGAACAATGGTATTTTCGGCAAGAACTTTATCCAACAAAAAAAAAAAAAAAAGAAAAAAAAATTGCCAACATCAATTGCATCATATATTACTGTAAGGTCTTTATCCAACCAAAAAAAAAAAAATTCATTAAAGATTCAATACATGGCTTAACTAGTAACATAGATTCATATGGCAACAAAAATAATAAACTAAAGCAATATATTAATAAACTAGAGCAAAGTCATGAGAGAATCATATCGTTTTGTCTTTTGGTGCAAGCTTACAAACACAACAATTCCTACAACCATTATACAACCAATTATTATGTTTCTTTGTCTTTTTTTTTTTTTTCTTTCAACTTGAGCTTCAAATCTCTTCTGAATCACCTTGCAATTGTCGAATTTCTTCCATAATTTATGAGTTCATCTTTTTCAACTCTATTATGACATTCTCATTCAAATCCCATTCAACCCCTTCCTCTTTGCATAACAATTTTTTCCAGGCTGCCAACCAAAAAGACATCAAGCAGTTAATCAAGGGTCGAAGGCCTCATAGCAGACCTAATGATATTCCTTGCTTTCTTGTCTCAACCACTACTGGAAATTCTGAAATTTCTGACCACCTGAAAGTGATCTTAAATCAAGTTGAAAGTCTTGTTCCGACCACTTTTGGTATCCGGAAAAACCTTTGTTGCTATTTCCGACCACTTTTTGGACTGTTTGGTATCAACTTAATTTAAGATCATTTTCAGGTGGTCGGAAATTTCAGAATTTCTAGTAGTGAACTAATAAGAAAGGAAAAAAGTCCCTAAGCTGCACTGCTTCAATTGCAAGTGGTGGTTGACTCTGGATTCAATTCATGTGCGCATCACATCTGCACTGCTAAATTCACATCCACCTTCGGACAAAAACAACATTAAACACAAAATTATCCACATGTTAAACATGTTGCTAAAAATCGAAGCCCCAAAAAATTAAACATTCACTCAAAGCTACGTAATTGATAAGAGATTTTTACGCACCATTGACACTCAAAAAATGGTTGCCCATTCTCTCGTGATACACGTAGTGGTGACTTCAACCCACAATGACAATATAATGATAGGTTCACACTGTAAATTTATTCTCGACTTTGAAGGAGATGAAAATGGTGAACCACTCCAACAAGATGATGTCATCTCCAACAAGAACGAATCATTGTTGAAGGCGAAGGAGAAACACTATACTGGGTGAGATGGAGTACAAAGAAGAAGAAGAAGAAGACACGTGAAGAAACGCAATGAAGAATATGCATAGAAGAATTAGAATTTAGGGCTGAATGTGATTTTACATTCTTTTCTTATTAATTTAATTTTTTTAATTTAATTCTTTTTTATGCTTATGTGGCAGCCAAGTACCCACTCCAACGCTTATGTGTCACGCCACGGTGTCAATTACCGGTTCATCAGGTAAAAGTTACCGGTTAATGGGATCAAATGACTAAAAATTGTGTGTTCATGTGTCCAATTGATCTTTTCAAAAGTTTGTGGGGTTAATTGACCTTTAGCGAAATGTTTAGGGGTGTATTTGACCCTTTTCTCTTTTCAATTCAAACTTTCACACATTAAAATAGTCATTTACATCAATATATAAATTAATTAAAAATTTTAAAATAAATATTAGTCTAATAATATGATTTATGAATTTTAAGAAAATATTAAAACATAATATACACATATAATTCGATTAATGGATCGATTAATTCGGTTAACCATATTTTTGGATCTAATTAATAATTAACCGAAATTTTTAAAAATCCTTAACCATCAACCCAATCAAAATATTTCATTTAAAATAATTAATTAAAATTTTTCTATCCAATCAATTAATTGTGTTTTAATTTCACTATTAAATTATGCACACCCCTACGCCGCACAGGATGTTATCTCTGCACTAATTGGTTAGCCTCCCCCAATGTCTCAAGTTCTCAGTAAGGAATTGGTTGGTGATCTAGTGATCGAGTTATGCCTTGAGAGATACTTCCTTTCTTTAATTAACATATTGCAAAATATAGCGCAATGATAGCCCAGAAATCAATCATTATTAGGTGAACCATACTATCAAATAATGTATATTCAGTACACAAATAATATACTTTTAAATTAGTATATTAAAAATACACATTGTATTCGGAGAATATACATTATTTGAATACTGAAAGTACATTATTTTGTATAATATATATTCAATACATGAATAATGTACTTCTCATATATTAAAAATGTACGTTTTGTTATGGTCCACATAGCACTATGTGAATCAAGATCCACATAATAATTTGCCCCTAGAAACATATGACAAAAGCTTCTTTTCTTTTTTTTTTTTGGGGGGGGGGGGGGGAGGGGGGGATTATTTTTATTTTTTTTTAATTTATAAAGGTTAAGCATGAAAGTCTAACATCAGTGGTTGGAAAAACTTCTCTCTCAACAAATATTCCATAAAAAGTTTTGAGGTTGGATAAGTAGTGGAGTTTTCCGGTGACAACTACTCATTGTATTGGTGGGGTTTTCCGGTACAAAAATTGCATCCTTAAAGCAAAACAAAATAACAGGCAACCAGGTCTTAGTTGTCTCCTTGGAACAGTGCCTATCTGATCTAAGAATCTGGTTTCTCTCTTTGTCTCCATCCATGGCCTGCTTCATCACAATGATCTTAGTTATAAGCTAAGGAGGGGAGTAGCAGTGTTAAAAGTACATTATTCGTGTACAATATACATTATTTGATATAGAGTAATATATAAATTAAAAATCATGTACTTTTAAAAATTAGTCATTTGTTGAAAACGAAATTTTTTCACAAATGCGCGACGAGTCGAAGGAACAATAACCATTTGAAACGTATTCAGGACAGTACGAGGAGATGGACGGAAGGCCAGGATATGCATGCTGAGATCATGCATTACAACAAGGAAATTTTTCAGTCCAGTGCCTGTGCCGCTGATCTGTCTCATCGAGTGCCGAGCCGCATCAGCCATGAAATGAATTCTAGATTACTTCGTTCGGTGGAGCCCGAGGAGGTCAAGAGTGCGCTGTTTTCTATGGCACCGGACAAGGCACCGAGGCCGGACGGTATTACACCAGCCTTTTATCAATCTTTCTGGTCTATTGTTGGAGGTGATCTTACGAGGTTCGTGACGGATCGTATCACTAACTGTCGACTACCACCGGGACTAAATGATGCACATGTCGTGTTGATCCCAAAGAAAAAAGTCCCCGAGTATGTCTCTGACTTAAGACCGATTGCTTTGTGCAATGTGGCCTACAAAGTAATTGTAAAGGTGTTAGCCAATCGACTGGAGGAGGTTTTAGATGAGATCATCTCATCCTCACAAAGTGCGTTCGTCCCAGACAGACTTATTACAGATAACATCACTGTGGCCGGTGAGATAGGACACTTTCTAAGACGCAAGCGTGGGGGAAAAGACCGTTGGGCGGCCTTGAAACTGGACATGGCAAAGGCGTACGACAGGATGGAATGGGGTTTTTTGAAAGGCATGCTGATCGCTATGGGGATTCGGTGGGCACGGTTATACCATCGAGGGGTATACAGCAAGGCGATCCCATATCGCCATATCTATTTATCATTTGTGCTGAATACCTGTCTTTGTTGTTACAGTGAAAGGAAGCCGGGGGTGAAATCCATGGGGTGCGGGTGGCACGGGGGGCACCCACAGTCTCTCATCTCTTTTTCACTGACGACAGTTTACTCTTTTTCAAAGCAACTAATCGTGAAGCCAGGGAGGTGAAAACGTGTTTGGATTGGTACAGTGGCGCTTCAGGTCAGTTAGTGAATTTTGACAAATCAAATATTATGTTCAGCGGCAACATAGGGGAGCACGTCAGTACACACGTAGCACGTGTGTTTGGGGTGCGTCGAACTGAGGACTTTGGCAAGTACCTGGGCCTACCATTATTTTTAGGCCGGAATAAGACTGCTTTGTTGTGGTACATTGAACAGAGAGTGCGGGACCGGGCTAACATGTGGCAAAAGAAACTCTTAAGCAGGGCCGGCAAAGAGGTGTTGCTAAAGAGCGTAGCCCAAGCCATGCCTATATTCGCTATGTCTGTTTTCCTTCTTCCCAATGGGGTGTGTGACTCTATAGAGAAAATCATGAATAGATACTGGTGGGCTAATGGGGGTCCAGGCCGTAAAGGCCTTCACTGGATGAGTTGGTCGCACCTTGCGATCCCAAAAACCTGTGGGGGACTGGGCTTCAAACGTCTACAAGATTTCAACGTTGCGTTACTATCTAAACAGGGCTGGCGAATTCTGGTTAATCCTCAGTCAATGTTTGCTAGGATCCTGAAGGCCAGATACTTCCCGGACACAGATTTCTTGGATGCTACTCTTGGACATAATCCAAGCTACACTTGGAGGAGCATCCTAGCAGGGCAGAGTGTGTTGCGTGAGGGAGTGATGCGACGCATTGGTGATGGGGCAGATACTTTTGTATGGGGGAATCCGTGGCTTGCTCATGAGTCGGAGCCATCATTGCGGACTGCTTGTGTTGTGGAGTTACGAGATGCTAAGGTATGCCAACTTCTTACTCATGAGGGCACTTGGGACGAGGATGTGGTGCAGGATATTTTTGTTGCACAAGACATTGATAGGATCCTCCGCACGCCAGTCTCACCGGCGTACAAGGACTCTTGGTGCTGGAGAGGCAACACTAGGGGATTATACACTGTTCAGCAAGGTTATCACATCCGCAATATCCTCCCTGTTCGTGAGCTGCTGAAAACTAAAGGGGTATGGATTGGGGGTGGTTGTTCGCTATGCATGGCGGACACGGAAACTCTAACTCACGTCCTTTGTGATTGTCCGATTGCGAGGCAATTACGGCGGTCGGACGACGTTCTTTGCGGTCGATCCTTCCCGGCTTTCATGGCGGCACTCCTGCGTGACTCGAACGAGATGCTTGCTCTGACCGCAGCAGCTCGTCTCTGGATGCTCTAGAGAGCGCGGAGCGACTGTACCTGGAACAACGTTAGATGGAGTGTTGCGAAGCTGGTGGATGAAGTGAACATGTTAGTGGCCACGTGGAAGGAGCACTTTGTGAACAAGAAGCGAGCCGTTCGAGGCCAAAGACCCACAGCAGGATGGGAACCGCCTCCACCGGATTTCCACAAATGCAACGTTGACGCCGCCATGCTGGATCATGGGGTGGGCTACGGAGCTGTTCTTTGAGACAGTAGAGGACGTTTCGTGGCGGCAAAAGGCGGGCGACTGATGTATGAGCAGGCACCATATCTAGCCGAGGCTTTGGCAATCAAGGAAGCCTTGACTTGGTTAAAGAACCGTGCGATGCGAGACGTGATAATGGAAACATATTGTCAAATTTTCTGCACAAATTATAATTCTTGTCATGTTGACTTATCTTATGTAGGTTTACTTATTAAGCAAAATCATGTAATTGCTAGAGACATTGGGAACGTGCTAGTTCGCCATGTCATGAGGTCAGGGAATCATGTAGCTCACGTCTTGGCGCGGGCGACTGTTTCGGAGTCTATCCTAGTTGTGTGGGATAACCGCCACCATATTGTATTTCACACTTGATCTAATACAAATCTTTTATTTGTGTAAAAAAAAATGTTAGTCGATAGTTAGAAATAGGGTTCTAATGGTAATTTCTCATTATGATTGCTTCTCTGCTGCTTCTGTTTCTCTAAGAGTTGAGCACCCAAATCCAAAAAACAAAAAAAAAAAAAAAACTATTTAAAAAAAATTGTAGGCAAATATTTATTTTTTTATTTAGGGTTGAAATTGATTTGAGATGAATATCTCCATTTCTGCGTGGAGCTTAATAAGGGGAAGGAGAAGGAATCATCCCAAATGTGATTAATTAAGGATGAGAAATTACCATTAAGACCATATTTCTAACCGTCAACAACTAACATAATTTGTAACAAATGACTAAATTGTGTAATTAAAACCATCAAAGTCGAAAGCTAAATTGAGCACAAAAAGTGATATAGGACTAAATTGTGTAAAACCACTATAGTTGATGACTATATTAATTGGGTATTGTTGGAATTCCGTTGGTGAAAACAAATAATAATCCTATAAAATAAGATTATTATTTTCTGTAGGAAGAGGGAAGGAAAGATGAAGAGATTGACTTTGTGTTTGGTGTAGGGTTTTTAGCAAGAGTCAAGTGATCACTCTTTCCTTAAAACCTTATTTGCCAACTCCCAAAAGTGCTAGGAGCGTTATGGCCTAGGCTTCCCAGGATAAACTTGATACGATTCAATGTTTGAGCACTCAAACATGGAATCCGGCGAACTAGAGCAAGATTATGAATACAGTAGGCTTAAGAAAAGAGTAGAAGCAGAAGTATTTTGAAGCTGAAAGAAGTGTACGTATGTGAGTTTCTTGTGTTGTTATAAAAAGCTTTTGTTCCAACACCCAACAATCAGGTCCGTGGTGGCGAAATAACTTAACCCACAAGGCCTGCCAATTTCCAAACGACATTCGTACCCGCAAGTGCCGACGCACACAAGATTTCAATAAGTTTAAAAAGAGCTCTTATATAAATAGTGGGGCAAATCCTCTTCCCAAACCAATGTGGGACAAAATCTCACTTTTTCCCTTCATTTTCCAACTCAAATGGGTCTACTTTGAGAATTAATATCTCATTCACCCATTATCCGTTTTGAGCATATAATATATCAATCTCTTCGTCTCACTACGAAGAATCCGAATCCACTTTGACCCGACCCAAATCGAAAGTGGACCCCACTGATAATTGTACCACAAAATGGCCACTTAACATGCCATTTTAAGCTATTTTTTCCAACAATCCCCCACATGAATGAAAATTGATTTTCGGGGTGTTTTGAAATCGGAAACAGCTGTGTTCAAACGATCGATCCCTGCATAGGATAGGTAGGGAGTCACTATACCCTTTGAAGTTTCCCTTGTGAAGACATGTTTACTCTACTGGCTGTACGGTAGAACGCGATGTCTTTGAACCGACTTCCGTTTGTGTAGACGATGACATATCTCACACAGGAACTTCCCAACCATGCTCTGTTCTCACAAGTGTGCCCGTTTTGGTCGTGGGTCACCGTTCCTGGTTCTGCGAGAGTTTCTAAAGAATTGTCCCCAACAATTCTCCTTTGAAGCGACCCTCACTTCTCTAACATAGGTGATTCTTTCTCGAGTATCCTGCATACTCAAGAATCATTAAAGCATCAACATGCTAGCCTTGTGCGGGAGTCACTATTTTAACGAGGAGTGGTAGGGAGTCCGAGACCCCCACAGTGATGCGCTCCGTTCCATAATTTAGTTGTCCCATTGAACCTAGGTGCCAGCTAGGTTGGGTATCCACTATAGAACTTTTTAGTCCAAGGGCTTTAGACCCATTCCTCGTGTCAACTTCCCCACAACTTCTTTGCCTAACCCTTTGGTCAGCGGATTCGCTATATTTTCTTTTGACTTTACGTAGTCAATCGAGACAACACTAGTTGTGAGTAGTTGTCTAATTGTATTATGTCTGCAACGCACATGTCTAGACTTACCGTTATACATATGACTCTGTACTCTCTCAATTGTGGCTTGACTATCGCAATGCACACATATTGGAGGTACTGGTCTTTCCCAATTAGGAATATCCTCTAGAAAATGGCATAGCCATTCAGCCTCTTCATAACCTTTGTCCAAGGCTATCAGCTCAGATTCCATCGTGGATCTAGCTATCACAGTTCGCTTAGAGGATTTCCATGCACCGACTGCACCGGCTAGTGTAAACACGTAGCCACTCGTGGACTTAGAGTCCTTAATATCAGATATCCAGTTCGCGTCGTTATACCCTTCAAGTACAGCGAGATATCTACCGTACTGTAGTCCAAGATCACAAGTATACCTCAAGTATCTCATAACCTTTACTATTGCCTTCCAGTGCATAGCACCTGGGTTACTTATATATCTACTGAGTTTACTAACCGCAAAGGCAATATCCGGCCTAGTACAGCTCATAAGATACATCAAACTACCAATAACCCGAGCATATTCCACTTGTGAAATACCTTCTCCGTGGTTCTTGATTAGATGAACGTTTGTATCAAACGGTGTTCTAGCCAAATGATCATCATCCTTGTTAAACTTTTCAAGGATTTTGTCAATATAATGTGATTGGCTCAACACAAGACCATCAGGTCTTCTAATGATTTTA
Source organism: Ipomoea nil (assembly GCF_001879475.1). Classification (NCBI taxonomy): domain Eukaryota; kingdom Viridiplantae; phylum Streptophyta; class Magnoliopsida; order Solanales; family Convolvulaceae; genus Ipomoea; species Ipomoea nil. The sequence goes on from NW_017616542.1 coordinate 1,187,966, forward strand.
ATCCCAAGGATTAAATCAGCCAAACCCATATTCTTAATGTCAAATCTCGCATTTAACATGTTTTTGGTAGACTTGATCATCCGATCATCACTACCAACGATGAGAATATCATCGACATATAAACAAAGAATGACGTAGACGTCTATCGTTTCCTTAACGTAGACACATTTGTCACTTTCGTTTATTTTAAACCCGTTAGTTAACATCCGGGTTACTTGTCACTAACCGCAAAGGCAATATCCGGGCTAGTACAACTCATAAGATACATCAAACTACCAATAACCCAAGCATATTCCATTTGTGAAATACCTTCTCTGTGGTTCTTGATTAGATGAACGTTTGTATCGAACGGTGTTCTAGACAATTGATCATCATCCTTGTTAAACTTTTCAAGGATTTTGTCAATATAATGTGATTGGCTCAACACAAGACCATCAGGTCTTCTAATGATTCTAATCCCAAGGATTAAATAAGCCAAACCCATATTCTTCATGTCAAATCTCGCATTTAACATGTTTTTGGTAGACTTGATCATCTGATCATCACTACCAACGATCAGAATATCATCGACATATAAACAAAGAATGACGTAGCCGTCTATCGTTTCCTTAACGTAGACACATTTGTCACTTTCGTTTATTTTAAACCCGTTAGTTAACATCGCATGGTCAAACTTCTCGTGCCACTGCTTAGGCGCTTGTTCTAAACCATAGAGCAATTTAACCAATTTACACACTTTCCTTTCTTGGCCTGGAACTACAAACCCTTCGGGTTGTACCATATAGATTTCCTCATCTAATTCGCTGTTTAGGAAAGCAGTTTTCACATCCATTTGGTGAACTTCCAAGTTCCGCAAAGCGGCTATGGCAAGTATCATCCTAATGGAGTTTATTCTCGTCACGGGAGAATACCTGTCAAAGTAATCAAGGCCCTCGTGTTGCTTGTAACCCTTGATTACAAGCCTAGCCTTATACTTCTCGATGGAACCATCAGGTTTCATCTTCCTTTTAAAGACCCACTTGGATCCTAAGGGTTTACTACCCGGAGGAAGATCAACAAGTTCCTAAGTGTGATTCTGTATGATAGAATCCACTTCACTTTTTATAGCCTCTTTCCACATTGGTCCCTTTGTAGAAGTCACGGCTTCTACATACTTTCGAGGCTCGTTCTCTATCAAACAAGATAGAAAATCAGGTTTGTAACACCCCCGCATTTCAACAATATTTAAAACTTAATTTAAAGGGATAAACCGACTAAACATCAACATAAGAGAAACGGAAGCGAACTACATAATTCCGGGAGATGCTATGCCACACCTAAATCAAACATAGGTGCACAGGCAGATACTACAACTACAATAGTTTAACAACTCTACCACATCGGCTCACAGGCCTCAACAACTAATACAGGAAGAGATAACACTATCTACAGGCCACTAGCGCGCTCTCCAAGGCTACCCAACCTGTAAAGCAACAAATAGAAATGGGACGACGTCCGGTCAGCGAATAATGCTGGTAACCCACCAATACCTGTTAAGTATCATACATAGATAGGATATATATACAAAATCATTTCGAAACAGAATACATATATATAAGTGTAAAACCAAGAGTAAACACCGACTCAAGACTCATCACTCTCAAAGATAACACGAGAACACATCCCAAGACCACAAAGGACAACAACAACTCAAGGATAAAGACACGACAAACGGAAACACATGCCTAGGCGCACACGCCTTTGTGACTACACACGTCACAAGAAGAGAACACACAACCATGGCTACACAAGCCCTCGTGACATCACACATCACGAGTTTATATGCCTTCCTTATGCCCTGTTCCAACCTTATGGCTACCCCCAACCTTATATCTAGTTCCAACCTTTACCTCCAGGACCCCTGTACACCAAGTCCAACCTTATTCCTCCGAGGACCATCGTCCCCTCTCCAACAGATCTCCAACAGAACCACCGATTTCATAGTACACGAGGGTACCGTTCACACACATGGCAACACATGCCTCTCCCAAAACACGTGAACCTTACACAAAGGTCACAACTCCATAATCGCATCACGGCCACCACGAGGACCGCTGCAATACTTTGGTGACTAGTGTCCCATACCACTAATCGTGCAATCCAGGTAAAGCCACACACGCATCACACCTCAGCAGGAATCAATCAACGGATCACAACGAAGATATGAAACATACTCAATCTAGGAGTGGGTCACAGCCCGACACAACAACGATGCATAACACAAGTTATCATCAACCAATCGGAAGGTACAAACAACCCACACGCTAGCATTTAGACATCAAACTAGCATACTCATCATACAGATAAACCAAAGGTAGTTCTAAGGAACACTCAAGACACATCACGGTTCAACGAAACACAATGTTGAACACTTAGCACGATTCAAGACACTAAAGTCCTAAATGGATACCTACCATATAGTTCTAGACATACGAAACATCAAGAAGACACTCAAATAGTTCCACAAAAGAACATCGGGAAGTCAAAAGACCAAATACCGAGTCAAAAGAATCACGGGGAACAAATCCTCACCATCACCATATCATGTACCCGCGGGTAGGCCCACGGGTAGGCTCCTACCCGCGGTTTCGCCCGCGGGTACAGGCCGCCCAAGAAGTGTACACCGCGGGTGGGCGGCGGGTGGGCCTCCTACCCGCCGTTCCGCCCGTGGGTACAACCTGTACCACATCAACACACTTCGCGAATTTTATCTCCAAACTCAAATTCAAGTCCAAAACATGTCCAAATCTCACCCAATACAACAAAATGACTTGAATCAAAGGAAATTCCAAGCAATGGCACAAAAGAACCCTAAACACAAGCTCTAGATATGCATTTTCACAAGACAAATGCATAAACACTCACATTTCATAGCAAAACACAAGTAGAATCCAAGAAATCACATATAGGTAAGCAAAATAGGTTTTGTAGAGCATGGGTTACCTCATTCACTTAACATCCAAAAACAACGCCAACATAGGCTAGGCTCAACTCATAAGCCAAACGGGAACCTGAGAATTAAACCGGATCTCAACTATTAACACAAGTACTAATTAAAACTAATTATGCTCATTACGGGAATTAAACTCTAATTCAACCCTAAATTACCCACAAGCTCACCCATCTAAGCTAAGCATCCTATTGTTAATTTAAGCACAACATTATTGTTCTAATAACTAGTAACCAAGCTTAAGGGATAGGACTAACGATTAAAACTAATAACTAAATGCTTAAGCTTAAGGTGAGATTTGAACCAAGGCCATCCCATAAAACTAACCACTGTCTTACCACTAAACCAAACAACACTTTGGTAAATCAATCTTCAACAAAACTAATTAACTACTAAGCAAGCAAGAAACAGAGGTAGCAGCTCACCAACATCAACTTCTTCTTCTTCTTCGATTCTTCTCTACATGCAAACCGCGGGTGGAACGGAAGGCACACCACCACCCATGGCTCTGCCCACTGCTACCAAGCCATGACAAGATGCTCCGAAAGCCACCGCCACCCCACCGAAGAACAACCACAACGCCGGAGGAAGGAACCACTGCCGGGAACCTGCTCTGTTTCGTCACTTCCGCCGGGAAAGATACTACCTTTGCCACTTCGCCGAAGCTTCGCCGATGCACTCTCGTCGTCATCGAAAGAAGATGGAGACCGGAGGAGAAGCTCGCCGGAGACGTTGATGCCCTGCCCGCACCGGAGACCCAAGCTGCAACCACGAACCTAGCTTACCTGACTTCGCCGGAAATCCGAAGTAGAAAGAGAGGCTGGAGTTAACGTTGCTGGTTCCAACTGGTTACGCCGTAGCTAGGGAAAAGAAGAGGAAGGATGGTGGTTCACCGCGAAGAAGAAACGAGAGGCAATTCAAGCGAACGCAAAAAAGTATAACAACTGTCATGGTTATCAAATTCTAATTTGTATATATTGTGTGACTATAATGTTTGAATGGAACTTGTGAATACAAAACAAGGTATTCAATTAAATATATGTTAACATTGTTGTGTGTTCGTAGTATACAAATTGTGAATTTTTTAAAGGTAAATTGTTAGAATTTGGACGCCGATCCACCTTGCAATGTAAACCTGAATCCGTAGAATAATTTCCCATTCTCAATCATATTTGTGAACATTTGGAAGACCGAGTCTGTTTGTCCTAAATGACACAGTTTTGAATTTAAGTTATGTATTGGATTATGAAATTATGTGCTTATATGACATATTTTGTTTTTAGGCAATACGACTCGACCAGCACCTTATCCATTGGGCCATGGAGTCTTGATGTTAAACAAGACACTTTCCAAAATCCTAGCTCCATCCTCTCTATAAAAAGGTGGATAGCTTTTCTTCGAAGCCAAGTTGAAGCTTTGCCAAGACTTCAAGAGTTGTCTCCAAGATTCTAACTTTCATACATTTGGGCATCTAGGAGGGTAAGATCCATGTTCACCTTGTGATTTTAGTGTTCTCTTAAGTGTCTTTTCTTAAAGATAGGATCTTTATGATCTTTTGGTATGTTCTTGAAGTGGGTTTGATGGTGAGCTTTGATAGGAGCTTGGTGTGGTGTTAAGTGAAGGTTTTTAGTCTACAAGAGGTAACCCATGCTCTACAAAATCTATTTTGCTTACCTATGTGAATATTTCTTGGATTCTACATGTGTTTTGCTATGAAATGTGAGTGTTTATGCATTGTCTTGTGAAAATGCATATCTAGAGCTTGTGTTTAGGGTTCTTGTATGCCATTGCTTGGCTATTCCTTTTATTCAAGTCATTTTGTTGTATTTGGTGACATTTGGCATGTTTTGGACTTGAATTGGATTTTGGAGATGAAAATCCCCGAAGGGATTTATTTTGGTACAGGTGTGTACCCGCGGGCGGAACGGCGGGTAGGAGGTCCACCCGCGGGGAACGTTGGTTTTGGGGAATGGTTCCCGCGGGCGGAACCACGGGTGGGGGTCCACCAGTGGCCCCACCCGTGGATACATGTTTTGATGATGGCGGGGATTTGTTCCCCGTGATTCTTTTGACTCGGTATTTGGTCTTTTGACTTCCCGATGTTCTTTTGTGGAACTATTTGAGTGTCTTCTTGATGTTTCGTATGTCTAGAACTATATGGTAGGAATCCATGTAGGTTTTGGCATCGTGAATCGTGCTAAGTGTTCAACATTGTGTTTCGTTGAACCGTGATGAGTCTTGTGTGTTCTTCGGTACTACGTTTGGTTTACCCGTTTGATAAGCATGCTAGTTCGGTGTTTATATGCTAGCACGATTTGTGGCATGAGACACTAGTCACCAAGGTATTGCAATGGTCCTCGTGGTGGCCATGACGTGATTATGGAGCTGTGGCCTTTGTGTAAGGTTCACGTGTTTATTTATGAGATAACATGTGTTATACAGGGCATGTGTTGCCATGTGTGATCGGTACCCTCGTGTACTATGAAATCGGTGGTTCTGTTGGAGGGACTGTTGGAGGGGGAACGACGGTTCCCGGAGGAATAAGGTTGGACTTGGTGTAAAGGGGTCCTGGAGGTAAAGGTTAGAACTAGATATAAGGTTGGGGGTAGCCATAAGGTTGGAACCGGGCATAAGGAAGGCATATCAACTCGTGATGGGTGATGTCACGAGGGCTTGTTGAGCCGTTGTTGTGAGTTCTCTTGTTGTGACGTGTGTAGTCACAAAGGCATGTGTTGCCGTGTGTTGTGTCTTTATTCCTTTGAGTTATGCATGTCGGGTAGTAATCAATTGTGTGAAGATAGATTGTACCTTGAGACTTCTTGTGAGTCGTTGTTGTTCTTCGTAGTCTTGGGATGCGTTGCCGTGTTCTTGTTGAGAGTGTTGAGTCTTGTGTTAACTATTACTCTTTGTTTTTGACTTATATATATGTATTCCGTTTCGAAAATGGCTTTACAAACTTATATCTTACCTATGTATGATATGTCACATGCATTGGTGGGTTACCAGCATTATTCGCTAACCGGGCGTCGTCCCAAGTTTTATATGATTCTTTCAGGTGATGCTTAAACGAGTGCGCGGTCTAGTGCAAGCTAGTATAGTTTCCCTTTTTTGCATTGTGGCCTGTGAGCCAATCTAGACTAGAACTCTGTTGGATGTTTGTAGATTTTAAACAATGCAGATTTAGCATGTGCGTTCACCTCTGGGTAAGCGTGGCATAGCACCCCGTTTCCTCGTTTTATATATATCTTCTCTTTCAGTCTTCTGGTGTGTTTGGTGTTTTGGTTTAAGTTATCTGCATGTTTTAAGGCTTTAAATAGCATGGTTTTAAGGTGTGTTATAGTTGGTATCAGAGCGTAGGTTTAAGCCTAGGAGGGTTAAGTCTAGACTTTTAAGTCGCTAAATGTGGTTTGAGACCTTAAAGTGACCTTTAGAATCTAAGTGCTAGGCTTAGGACTTTAGGTTGCGCGGTGAGCTGAGTGTTGCTTTCAGTTATTTGCTTGTTTGTTGTCCTTTTTGGTAACCTTGTTGTTGTTATAGAAGTTTGCGATGCCTCCTCGTCCCCGAGATCGCACCCCGGAGACCCCGACGAATGAGCAGCTTGCATAGAACGTCCAGCAGCTAACACAGACAATGCAGACGCTTAGCGAGGCTTTGCTGAACGACAACCATCCCGTGCCACCTCCTCAACCTGCTGGGCACCGGGATATGGGCCGTTTGGTGTCAGGTCATAGGTCGCCAACCTTCGCGGGTGAAGAAGACCCGGTGGTTTTGGAGGAATGGATGAGAGTGTTCGACAAGATCTTCGCGGTTGTGGGTTGTCCCGAGGAGAGAAGGGTAGAACTGCCAACGTTCTACTTCTGCCATGAAGCTGATCTGTGGTGGGTCCATGAGGGTTCGACATTCCTTGAAGAGCCTGAGTTTGGTTGGTCTGCGCTTAAGGATAGGATGCGCGAGAGGTTTTACCCGGCACACGAGTGAGCCGCCATGTTTGATGAGTTCCTCCACCTGCAGCAAGGATCCCTGTCTGTGGTTGAGTACCACAAGAAGTTTTTGGAGTTGGCGCGCTTTGCTCGGATGCTCGTGCCTACGGAGCTCGCTAAGGTCGAGAAATTTGTTGCCGGCTTGAATTATGAGGCACGAAAAGCTTTGACAGTGAGTAGACCGAGTTCTCTTAAGGATGCGTATCTGAGTGCCGCAGATCTGTACCGCGTCCAGCTGCTTCAGCGGGGATCTTATGAGCAAGCGAGAAAGAGGACCGAGAGCGGAGGTTCTTCCACCTTCAAGAAGCCACGACCGAGGTTTCAAGCCAAGAGTGGGCCATCTTCGACTCAAGTACCAAACCGGATGGAGCAAGGGAATCAAGCCAAGACATCTCCTTGTTCTAGATGTGGGAAGGTGCATGCCGGTCAGAGTTGCAATGGTTTCGTGTTCCGATGCTTTCGTTGTGGAGATTGGGGTCACAAGGTTGCTGAGTGCCCTCACCAGGCCAATCAAAGGGCGCTACCGCCACCCCCAGGAGCCGGAAGAGCAGCGGGAGTTAGCTCGAGCCGCGGAGCAGCTGGGGCCAGGCTAGCAGGGAGAGTCATTGTGATGGGTGTTACAAACTGTCTTGGTTATCAAATCCTAATTTGTTAATATTATGTGACTACAAATCTACAACATTTCAAAGGAACTTGTGAATATAAAACAAGATAATCAATTGCATATATGTTAACATTGTGTGTTCGTAGTTTACAAATTGTGAATTTTTAAAAGGTAAATTGTAAACATTTAGTATGTAAATTATGAACATTTGGACGCGGATCCGACCTACAATGTATACCCGAATCCATAGAATAATTTTTTAATCTCAAGCATTTTTATGAATTTAAAAGTTAAACGATGAAATTTTAAATTTTAATTTTGACGATAATTCAATATCTTACGTAATTTATGTCCTAAATTATGGAATTAGGGCTCAAACTCAGGATCTCAAGTACCGTAGACTAGCTCCTTATCCATTAGGCTATAGAATCTTAATGTAACACAAGATACTTTCAATCGAAAGTAAAAAAACATAAAAACTGTCATGGTTATCCAATTCTAATTTGTAAATATTGTGTGACTACAATGTTTGAATGGAACTTGTGAACAAAAAAACAAGGTAATCAATTACATATATGTTAACATTGTGTGTTCGTAGTATACAATTTGTGAATTTTTTAAAGGTAAATTATGTATTGGATTATGAAATTATGTGCCTATATGGCATATTTTGTTTTTAGGCAATACGACTCCACTGGGGATCGAAGGCAATAAAACTCCACTGGGGAGCAAACCCAGAATCTTTGGTTTCGTAGACTAACACCTTTTCTATTAGGCCATGAAGTCTTGATATTAAACAAGACACTTTCAAGCGAATATAAAAAAGTATAACAACTGTCATGGTTATCAAATTCTAATTTATAAATATTGTGTGACTACAATGTTTGAATGGAACTTGTGAATACAAAACAAGATAATCAATTAAATATATGTTACCATTGTGTGTTTGTAGTATACAAATTGTGAATTTTTTAAAGGTAAATTGTTAAAATTTTGACGTCGATCCACTTTGCAATGTAAACCTGAATCCAAAGAATAATTTCACATTCTCAATCATATTTGTGAACATTTGGAAGAACCGAGTCTGTTTGTCCTAAATGATATAATTTTGAATTTAAGTTATGTATTAGATTATGAAATTATGTGCCTATATGACATATTTTGTTTTTAGGCAATACGACTCCACTTGGGATCAAATCCAGAATCTCTGATTTCGTAGACCAGCACCTTATCCATTGGGCCATGGAGTCTTGATGTTAAACAAGACACTTTCAAGCGAAAGTAAAAAAGCATAACAACTGTCTTTGTTATCAAATCCTAATTTGCTAATATTATGTGACTACAAATCTACAATATTTGAAAGGAACTTGTGAATACAAAACAAGGCATCAATTGCATATATGTGAACATTGTGTGTTCGTAGTTTACGAATTGTGAATTTTTAAAAGGTAAATTGTAAATATTTAGTATGTAAATTCTGAACATTTGGATGCGGATCCGACCTGCATTGTATACCCGAATCCATAAAATAAATTGTTAGTCTCAATCATTTTTATGAATTTAAAAGTTAAACTATAGTTCAATATCTTACGCAATTTATGTCCTAAATTATGAAACTGGCGCTCAAACCCAGGATCTCAAGTACCATACACCAGCTCCTTATCCATTAGGCTATAGAAAAAACACATAACAATTGTCATGGTTATCAAATTCTAATTTATAAATATTGTGTGACTACAATGTTGTGAATTTTTTAAAGGAAAATTATGTATTGGATTATGAAATTATGTGCCTATATGACATATTTTGTTTTCAAACAATACGACTCCATTGGGGATCAAAACCAGAATCTCTAATTTCGTAGACCAACACCTTATCCATTGGGCCATAGAGTCTTAATGTTAAATAAGACACTTTCAAGCGAAAGTAAAAAAGCATAACAACTGTCTTGGTTATGAAATCCTAATTTTTTAATATTATGTGACTACAAATCAACAATATTTGAAAGGAACTTTTGAATACAAAACGAGGTAATCAATTGCATATATGTTTACATTGTGTGTTCGTAGTTTACAAATTGTGAATTTTTAAAAGGTAAATTGTAAACATTTTGTATGTAAATTACCAAAATTTGGACGAGGATCCGTCCTGTAATGTATACCCAAATCCATAGAATAATTTATTATTCACAATCATTTTTATGAATTTAAAAGTTTAAAGATGAAATTTTGAATTTTAATTTTGGCAATAGTTCAATATCTTATGTAATTTATGTCCTAAATTATGAAACTGGGGCTCAAACCCAGGATCTTAAGTACCGTAGACTAGCTCCTTATCCGTTGGGATATAGAATCTAAATGTTAAATAAGATACTTTTAATCGAAAGTAAAAAAGCATAACAACTGTCATGGTTATCAAATTCTAATTTGTAAATATTGTGTGACTACAATGTTTGAATGGAACTTGCGAATACAAAACAAGGTAATCAATTACATATATATGTTAACATTGTGTGTTCGTAGTATACAAATTGTGAATTTTTGAAAGGTAAATTGTTAACATTTGGACGCCGATCCACCTTGCAATGTAAACCTGAATCCATAGAATAATTTCCCATACTCAATCATATTTGTGAACATTTGGAAGACCCGAGTTTGTATGTGCCTGTATGACATTTTGTTTTTAGTCAATACGACTCCATTTGGTCCAGAATTTCTGGTTTCGTAGAGCAGCACCTTATCCATTGGGCCATGGAGTCTTGAAGTAAACCAAGACACTTTCAAGCGAAAATATAAAAGCATAACAACTGTCTTGGTTATCAAATCCTAATTTGTTAATATTATGTGACTACAAATCTACAATATTTGAAAGGAACTTGTGAATACAAAACAAGGTATCAATTGCATATATGTTAACATTGTGTGTCCGTAGTTTACGAATTGTAAATTTTTTAAAGGTAAATTGTAAATATTTAGTTGGTAAATTCTGAACTTTTGGATGCAGATCCGACCTGCAATGTATACCCGAATCCATAAAATAATTTGTTATTCTCAATCATTTTTATGAAATTAAAATTTAACGATGAAATTTTGAATTTTAATTTTGACGATAGTTCAATATCTTACGTAATTTATGTCCTAAATTATGAAACTGGGGCTCAAACCCTGGATGTCAAGTACCGTAGACTAGCTCCTTATCCATTGGGATATAGAATCTAAATGTTAAATAATATACTTTTAATCGAAAGTAAAAAAGCATAACAACTATCATGGTTATCAAATTCTAATTTGTAAATGTTGTGTGACTACAGTGTTTGAATGGAACTTGTGACTACAAAACAAGGTAATCAATTAAATATATGTTAACATTGTGTGTTCGTAGTATACAAATTGAGAATTTTTTAAAGGTAAATTGTTAAAATTTTGACGCGGATCCACCTTGCAATGTCAACTTGAATCCATTGAATAATTTCTCATTCTCAATCATAAATGTGAACATTTGGAAGTCCCGAGTCTGTTTGTCCTAAATGACATAGTTTCGAATTTAAGTTATGTATTGGATTATGAAATTATGTGCCTATATGACATGTTTTTTTTTAGGCAATACGACTCCACTAGGAATTGAATCCAAAGTCTCTGGTTTCGTAGACCAGCACCTTATCCATTGGGCCATGGAGTCTTGATGTTAAACAAGACACTTTGAAGTGAAAGTAAAAAAGCATAACAACTATCTTGGTTATCAAATCCTAATTTTTTAATATTATGTGACTACAAATCTACAATATTTGAAAGGAACTTGTGAATACAAGACAAGGTAATCAATTGCATATATGTTAACGTATTGTGTTCGTAGTTTACAAATTGTGAATTTTAAAAAGGTAAATTGTAAATATATAGTATGTAAATTCGGAACATTTGGATGCGGATCCGACCTCCAATGTATACCCGAATCCATAGAATAATTTGTTATTCTCAATCATTTTTATAAATTTAAAAGTTATAGTTCAATATCTTATGTAATTTATGTCCTAAATTATGAAACTGGGGCTCAAACCCAAGATCTCAAGTACCGTAGACCAACTCCTTATCCATTGGGCTATAGAATCTTAATGTTAAATAAGATATTTTTAATCGAAAGTAAAAAAAAAAAAAACATAACAATTGTCATGGTTATCAAATTCTAATTTGTAAATATTGTTTGAATACAATGTTTAAATGGAACATGTGAATAGAAAAACAAGGTAATCAATTACATATATGTTAACATTGTGTGTTCGTAGTATACAAATTGTGAATTTTTTAAAGGTAAATTAGGTATTAGATTATGAAATTATGTGCCTATATGACATATTTTGTTTTTAGGCAATACAACTCCACTAAGGGTCGAACCCAGAATCCCTGGTTTCATAGACCAACACCTTATCTATTGGGCCATGGAGTCTTGCTGTTAAACAAGACACTTTCAAGCGAACGTAAAAAAGTATAACAACTGTCATGGTTATCAAATTCTAATTTGTAAATATTGTGTGAGTACAATGTTTCGGATGAAACTTGTGAATACAAAACAAGTTAATCAATTAAATATATGTTAACATCGTGGGTTCGTAGTATACAAATTCTGAATTTTTAAAGGTAAATTGTTAGAATTTTGACGCCGATCCACCATGCAGTGTAAACCTGAATCCGTAGAATAATTTCCCATTCTCAATCATATTTGTGAACATTTGGAAGACCGAGTCTGTTTGTCCTAAATGACACAGTTTTGAATTTATGTTATGTATTGGATTATGAAACTATGTGTCTATATAATATATTTTGTTTTTAGGCAATACGACTCCACTGGGCATCAACCCAGAATCTCTGGTTTCGTAGACCAGCACCTTATCCATTGGGCCATGGAGTCTTGATGTTAAACAAGACACTTTCAAGCGAAAGTAAAAAAGCATAACAACTGTCTTGGTTATCAAATCCAAATTTTTTAATATTATGTGACTACAAATCTACAATATTTGAAAGGAACTTGTGAATACAAAACAAGGAAATCAATTGCATATATGTTAACATTGTGTGTTCGTAGTTTACAAATTGTGAATTTCAAAAAGGTAAATTGTAAATATTTAGTATGCAAATTCTGAACATTTGGATGCGGATCCGACCTGCAATGTATACCCGAATCCATAGAATAATTTTTATTCTCAATCATTTTTATGAATTTAAAACTTAAACGATGAAATTTTGAATTTTAATTTTGACGATAGTTCAATATCTTACGTAATTTATGTCCTAAAATATGAAATTGGGGCTCAAACCTAGGATCTGAAGTACTGTAGACCAGCTCCTTATCCATTGGGCTATAGAATCTTAATGTTAAATAAGATACTTTCAATCGAAAGTAAAAAAAAAAACATAACAACTGTCATGGTTATCAAATTCTAATTTATAAATATTGTGTGACTACAATGTTTGAATGGAACATGTGAATAGAAAAACAAGGTAATCAATTACATATATGTTAACATTGTGTGTTCGTAGTATACAAATTGTGAATTTTTTAAAGGTAAATTATGTATTAGATTATGAAATTATGTGCCTATATGACATATTTTGTTTTTAGGCAATACAACTCCACTAGGGATCGAACCCAGAATCCCTAGTTTCGTAGACCAACACCTTATCTATTGGGCCATGGAGTCTTAATGTTAAACAAGACACTTTCAAGCGAACGTAAAAAAAGTATAACAACTGTCATGGTTATCAAATTCTAATTTGCAAATATTGTGTGAATACAATGTTTCGAATGGAACTTGTGAATACAAAACAAGGTAGTCAATTAAATATATGTTAACATTGTGGGTTCGTAGTATACAAATTGTTATGGAACTTGTGAATACAAAACACGGTAATCAATTAAATATATGTTAACATTGTGGGTTCGTAGTATACAAATTGTGAATTTTTTAAAGGTAAATTGTTAGAATTTGGACGCCGATCCACCTTGCAATGTAAACCTGAATCCGTAGAATAATTTCCCATTCTCAATCATATTTGTGAACATTTGGAAGACCGAGTCTGTTTGTCCTAAATACATTTGGAAGACCGAGTCTGTTTGTCCTAAATGACACAAAGTTATGTATTGGATTATGAAATTATGTGTCCTAAATACATTTGGAAGACCGAGTCTGTTTGTCCTTATGAAATTATGTGTCTTTGGATTATGAAATTATGTGTTTATTTATAATATTTTATTTTTTGGCAATACGACTACACTGGGGATCGAACCCAAAATCTCTAGTTTCATAGACCAGGCCCTTATCCATTGGGCCATGGAGTCTTGATGTTAAACAAAACACTTTCAAGCGAAAGTAATAAAGCATAACAACTATCTTGGTTATCAAATCCTAATTTGTTAATATTATGTAACTACAAATCTACAATATTTGAAAGAAACTTGTGAATACAAAACAAGGTAATCAATTGCATATGTGTTAACATTGTGTGTTCGTAGTTTACAAATTGTGAATTTTTAAAAGGTAAATTGTAAATATTTAGTATGTAAATTCTGAACATTTGGATGCGGATCCGACCTGTTTTATGAAATTAAAATTTAAACGATGAAATTTTGAATTTTAATTTTGACGATAGTTCAATATCTTACATAATTTATGTCCTAAATTATGAAACTAGGGCTCAAACCCAGGATCTGAAGTACTGTAGACCAGCTCCTTATCCATTGGGTTATAGAATCTTAATGTTAAATAAGATACTTTCAATCGAAAGTAAAAAAAAAAAACATAACAACTGTCATGGTTATCAAAAAACAAGGTAATCAATTACATATATGTTAACATTGTGTGTTCGTAGTATACAAATTGTGAATTTTTTAAAGGTAAATTATGTATTGGATTATGAAATTATGTACCTATATGACATATTTTGTTTTTAAGCAATACGACACCACTGGGGATCGAACCCAAAATCTCTGATTCATAGACAAGCACCTTATCCATTGGTAATCAATTGCATATATGTTAACATTGTGTGTTCGTAGTTTACAAATTGTGAATTTTTAATAGGTAAATTGTAAATATTTAGTATGCAAATTCTGAACATTTGGATGCGGATCCGACCTGCAATGTATACCCGAATCCATAGAATAATTTATTATTCTCAACCATTTTTATGAATTTAAAAGTTAAACGATGAAATTTTGAATTTTAATAATTTTGACGATAGTTCAATATCTTAAATAATTTATGTCCGAAATTATGAAACTGGGGCTCAAACCCAAGATCTCAAGTATCGTAGACTAGCTCCAAATCCATTGGGCTATAGAATCTTAATGTTAAATAAGATACTTTCAATCGAAAGTAAAAAAAAAAAAAACATAACAACTGTCATGGTTATCAAATAAATATTGTGTGACAACAATGTTTGAATGGAACTTGTGAATACAAAACAAGATAATCAATTTAACATTGTGTGTTCGTATTATACAAATTCTGATTTTTTTAAAGATAAATCATATACCTATATGACATATATTATTTTTAGACAATATGACTCCACTAAGGATCGAACCCAGAATCCCTGGTTTCGCAGACCAACACCTTATCTATTGGGCCATGGAGTCTGTATCTTAAACAAGACATTTTCTAAGGAACGTAAAAAAGTATAACAACTGTCATGGTTATCAAATTCTAATTTGTAAATATTGTGTGACTACAATGTTTGAATGGAACTTGTGAATACAAAACAAGGTAATCAATTAAATATATGTTAACATTGTTGTGTGTTCGTAGTATACAAATTGTGAAGTTTGTAAAGGTAAATTGTTAGAATTTGGACGCCGATCCACCTTGCAATGTAAACCTGAATCCGTAGAATAATTTCCCATTCTCAATCATATTTGTGAACATTTAGAAGACCGAGTCATTATGTGTCAATATAAGATATTTTGTTTTTAGGCAATACGACTCCACTAGGGATCGAACCCAAAATCTCTGGTTTCGTAGACCAGCACTTTATCAATTGGGCCATGAAGTCTTGATGTTAAACAAGAAACTTTCAAGCGAAAGTGAAAAAGCATAACAACTGTCTTGGTTATCAAATCCTAATTTGTTAATATTATGTGACTACAAATCTACAATATTTGAAAGGAACTTGTTAATACAAAACGAGGTAATCAATTGCATATATGTTAACATTGTGTGTTCGTGGTTTACAAATTGTGAATTTTTAAAAGGTAACTTGTAAATATTTAGTATGTAAATTCTGAACATTTGGATGCGAATCCGACCTGCAATGTATACCCGAATCCATAAAATAATTTATTATTCACAATCATTTTTATGAATTTAAAAGTTAAACGATGAAATTTTGAATTTTAATTTTGACGATAGTTCAATATCTTACGTAATTTATGTCCTAAATTATGAAACTGGGGCTCAAACCCAAGATTTCAAGTACCGTAGACCAGCTCCTAATCCATTGGGCTATAGAATCTTTATGTTAAATAAGATACTTTCAATCGAAAGTAAAAAAAAAACATAACAACTGTCATGGTTATCAAATTCGAATTTGTAAATATTGTGTGACAACAATGTTTGAATGGAACTTGTGAATAGAAAACAAGATAATCAATTTAACATTGTGTGTTTGTAGAATACAAATTGTGAATTTTTGAAAGATAAATTATGTATTGGATTATGAAATTATGTACCTATATGATATAATTTTGTTTTTTAGACAATACGACTCCACTGGGGATCAAACCCAGAATCCCTGGTTTCGTAGACAAACACCTTATCTATTGGGCCATGGAGTCTTGATGTTAAACAAGACATTTTCAAGCGAACGTAAAAAAGTATAACAACTGTCATTGTTATCAAATTCTAATTTGTAAATATTGTATGACTACAATGTTGGAATGGAACTTGTGAATACAAAACAAGGTAATCAATTAAATATATGTTAACATTGTTGTGTGTTCGTAGTATACAAATTGTGAATTTTTTAAAGGTAAATTGTTAGAATTTGGACGCCGATCCACCTTGCAATGTAAACCTGAATCCGTAGAATAATTTCCCATTCTCAATCATATTTGTGAACATTTGGAAGACCGAGTCTGTTTGTCCTAAATGACACAGTTTTGAATTTAAGTTATGTATTGGATTATGAAATTATATGCTTATATGACATATTTTGTTTTTAGGCAATACGACTCGACCAGCACCTTATCCGTTGGGCCATGGAGTCTTGATGTTAAACACGACACTTTCCAAAATCCTAGCTCTATCCTCTCTATAAAAAGGTGGATAGCTTTTCTTCGAAGCCAAGTTGAAGCTTTGCCAAGACTTCAAGAGTTGTCTCCAAGATTCTACCTTTCATACATTTGGGCATCTAGGAGGGTAAGATCCATGTTCACCTTGTGATTTTAGTGTTCTCTTAGGTGTCTTTTCTTAAAGATAGGATCTTTATGATCTTTTGGTATGTTCTTGAAGTGGGTTTGGAAGGTGAGCTTTGATAGGAGCTTGGTGTGGTGTTAAGTGAAGGTTTTTGGTCTACAAGAGGTAACCCATGCTCTACAAAATCTATTTTGCTTACCTATGTGAATATTTCTTGGATTCTACATGTGTTTTGCTATGAAATGTGAGTGTTTATGCATTGTCTTGTGAAAATGCAAATCTAGAGCTTGTGTTTAGGGTTCTTGTATGCCATTGCTTGGCTATTCCTTTGATTCTAGTCATTTTGTTCTATTTGGTGACATTTGGCATGTTTTGGACTTGAATTGGAGTTTGGAGATGAAAATCCCCGAAGGGATTTATTTTGGTACAGGTGTGTACCCGCGGGCGGAACGACGGGTAGGAGGTCCACCCGCGGGGAACGTTGGTTTTGGGGAATGGTTCCCGCGGGCGGAACCACGGGTGGGGGTCCACCAGTGGCCCCACCCGCGGATACATGTTTTGATGATGGCGGGGATTTGTTCCCCGTGATTCTTTTGACTCGGTATTTGGTCTTTTGACTTCCCGATGTTCTTTTGTGGAACTATTTGAGTGTCTTCTTGATGTTTCGTATGTCTAGAACTATATGGTAGGAATCCATGTAGGTTTTGGTGTCGTGAATCGTGCTAAGTGTTCAACATTGTGTTTCGTTGAACCGTGATGAGTCTTGTGTGTTCTTCGGTACTACGTTTGGTTTACCCGTTTGATAAGCATGCTAGTTCGGTGTTTAAATGCTAGCACGATTAGTGGCATGAGACACCAGTCTCCAAGGTATTGCAATGGTCCTCGTGGTGGCCATGACGTGATTATGGAGCTGTGACCTTTGTGTAAGGTTCACGTGTTTATTTATGAGATAACATGTGTTATACAGGGCATGTGTTACCATGTGATCGGTATCCTCGTGTACTATGAAATCGGTGGTTCTGTTGGAGGGACTGTTGGAGGGGGAACGACGGTTCCCGGAGGAATAAGGTTTGACTTGGTGTACAGGGGTCCTGGAGGTAAAGGTTAGAACTAGATATAAGGTTGGGGGTAGCCATAAGGTTGGAACCGGGCATAAGGAAGGCATATCAACTCGTGATGGGTGATGTCACGAGGGCTTGTAGAGCCGTTGTTGTGAGTTCTCTTCTTGTGACGTGAGTAGTCACAAAGGCATGTGTTGCCGTGTGTTGTGTCTTTATTCCTTTGAGTTATGCATGTCGGGTAGTAATCTATTGTGTGATGATAGATTGTACCTTGAGAATTTTTGTGAGTCGTTGTTGTTCTTCGTAGTCTTTGGATGCGTTGCTGTGTTCTTGTTGAGAGTGTTGATTCTTGTGTTGACTATTACTCTTGGTTTTTGACTTATATATATGTATTCCGTTTTGAAAATGGCTTTACAAACTTATATCTTACCTATGTATGATATTTCACATGTATTGGTGGGTTACTAGCATTATTCGCTGATCGGGAGTCGTCCCATGTTTTATATGCTTCTTTCAGGTGATGCTTAGACGAGTGCGCGGTCTAGTGCAAGCTAGTATAGTTTCCCTTTTTTGCATTGTGGCCTGTGAGCCAATCTAGACTAGAACTCTGTTGGATGTTTGTAGATTTTAAACAATGCAGATTTAGCCTGTGCGTTCACCTCTGGGTGAGCGTGGCATAGCACCCCATTTCCTCGTTTTATATATATCTTCTCTTTCAGTCTTCCGGTGTGTTTGGTGTTTTGGTTTAAGTTATCTGCATGTTTTAAGGCTTTAAATAGCATGGTTTTAGGGGGTGTTACAGTTGGTATCAGAGCCTAGGTTTGAGCCTAGGAGGGTTAAGTCTAGACTTTTAAGTCGCTAAGTGTGGTTTGAGACCTTAAAGTGACCTTTAGAATCTAAGTGCTAGGCTTAGGACTTTAGGTTGCGCGGTGAGCTGAGTGTTGCTTTCAGTTATTTGCTTGCTTGTTGTCCTTTTTGGTAACCTTGTTGTTGTTGTAGAAGTTTGCGATGCCTCCTCGTCCCCGAGCGCGCACCCCGGAGACCCCGACGAATGAGCAGCTTGCTTAGAACGTCCAGCAGCTAACACAGACGATGCAGACGCTTAGCGAGGCTTTGCTGAACGACAACCATCCTGTGCCACCTCCTCAACCTGCTGGGCACCGGGATATGGGCCGTTTGGTGTCAGGTCATAGGTCGCCAACCTTCGCGGGTGAAGAAGACCCGGTGGTTTTGGAGGAATGGATGAGAGTGTTCGACAAGATCTTCGCGGTTGTGGGTTGTCCCGAGGAGAGAAGGGTAGAACTGGCAACGTTCTACTTCTGCCATGAAGCTGATCTGTGGTGGGTCCATGAGGGTTCGACCTTCCTTGAAGAGCCTGAGTTTGGTTGGTCTACGCTTAAGGATAGGGTGCGCGAGAGGTTTTACCCGGCACACGAGTAAGCCGCCATGTTTGATGCGTTCCTCCACCTGCAGCAAGGATCCCTGTCTGTGGTTGAGTACCACAAGAAGTTTTTGGAGTTGGCGCGCTTTGCTCGGATGCTCGTGCCTATGGAGCTCGCTAAGGTCGAGAAATTTGTTGCCGGCTTGAATTATGAGGCACGAAAAGCTTTGACAGTGAGTAGGCCGAGTTCTCTTAAGGATGCGTATCTGAGTGCCGCGGATCTGTACCGCGTCCAGCAGCTTCACCGGGGATCTTATGAGCAAGCGAGAAAGAGGACCGAGAGCGGAGGTTCTTCCACCTTCAAGAAGCCACGACCGAGTTTTCAAGCCAAGAGTGGGCCATCTTCGACTCAAGTACCAAACCGGATGGAGCAAGGGAATCAAGCAAAGACATCTCCTTGTTCTAGATGTGGGAAGGTGCATGCCGGTCAGAGTTGCAATGGTTTCGTGTTCCGATGCTTTCGTTGTGGAGATAGGGTCCACAAGGTTGCTGAGTGCCCTCACCAGGCCAATCAAAGGGCGCTACCGCCACCCCCAGGAGCCGGAGGAGCAACGGGAGTTAGCTCGAGCCGCAGAGCAGCTGGGGCCAGGCCAGCAGGGAGAGTCATTGTGATGGGGTGTTACAAACTGTATTGGTTATCAAATCCTAATTTGTTAATATTATGTGACTACAAATCTACAATATTTCAAAGGAACTTGTGAATACAAAACAAGATAATCAATTGCATATATGTTAACATTGTGTGTTCGTAGTTTACAAATTGTGAATTTTTAAAAGGTAAATTGTAAACATTTAATATGTGAATTATGAACATTTGGACGCGGATCCGACCTGCAATGTATACCCGAATCCATAGAATAATTTTTTATTCTCAAGAATTTTTATGAATTTAAAAGTTAAATGATGAAATTTTGAATTTTGATTTTGACGATAATTCAATATCTTACGTAATTTATGTTCTAAATTATGGAATTGGGGCTCAAACTCAGGATCTCAAGTACCGTAGACCAGCTCCTTATCAATTAGGCTACAGAATCTTAATGTAAAACAAGATACTTTCAATCGAAAGTAAAAAAACATAACAACTGTCATGGTTATCCAATTCTAATTTGTAAATATTGTGTGACTACAATGTTTGAATGGAACTTGTGAATAAAAAAACAAGGTAATCAACTAAATATATGTTAACATTGTGTGTTCGTAGTATACAAATTGTGAATTTTTTAAAGGTAAATTATGTATTGGATTATGAAATTATGTGCCTATATGGCATATTTTGTTTTTAGGCAATACGACTCCACTGGGGAGCAAACCCAGAATCTTTGGTTTCGTAGACTAACACCTTATCCATTAGGCCATGAAGTCTTGATATTAAACAAGACACTTTCAAGCGAATATAAAAAAGTATAACAACTGTCATGGTTATCAAATTCTAATTGGTAAATATTGTGTGACTATAATGTTTGAATGGAACTTGTGAATACAAAGCAAGATAATCAATTAAATATATGTTAACATTGTGTGTTCGTAGTATACAAATTGTGAATTTTTTAAAGGTAAATTGTTAAAATTTTGACGCGGATCCACTTTGCAATGTAAACCTGAATCCAAAGAATAATTTCACATTCTCATTCATATTTGTGAACATTTGGAAGAACCGAGTCTGTTAGTCCTAAATGATATTATTTTGAATTTAAGTTATGTATTGGATTATGAAATTATGTGCCTATATGACATATTTTGTTTCTAGGCAATACGACTCCACTTGGGACCGAATCCAGAATCTCTGGTTTCGTAGACCAGCACCTTATCCATTGGGCCATGGAGTCTTGATGTTAAATAAGACACTTTCAAGCGAAAGTAAAAAAGCATAACAACTGTCTTGGTTATCAAATCCTAATTTGTTAATATTAAGTGACTACAAATCTACAATATTTGAAAGGAACTTGTGAATACAAAACAAGGTATCAATTGCATATATGTTAACATTGTGTGTTCGTAGTTTACGAATAGTGAATTTTTAAAAGGTAAATTGTAAATATTTAGTATGTAAATTCTGAACATTTGGATGCGGATCCAACCTGCAATGTATACCCGAATCCATAAAATAATTTGTTAGTCTCAATCATTTTTATTAATTTAAAAGTTAAACTATAGTTCAATATCATACGCAATTTATATCCTAAATTATGAAACTGGGGCTCAAACCCAGGATGTCAAGTACCATACACCAGGTCCTTATCCATTACGCTATAGAATCTTAATTTTAAACAAGATACTTTCAATCGAAAGCAAAAAAACATAACAACTGTCACGGTTATCAAATTCTAATTTGTAAATATTGTGCCAATATGACATGTTTTTTTTTAAGCAATACGACTCCACTAGGGATCGAATCCAGAGTCTCTGGGTTCATAGACCATCACCTTATCCGTTGGGCCATGGAGTCTTGATGTTAACATTTGGACGCCGATCCACCTTGCAATGTAAACCTTAATCCATAGAATAATTTCCCATACTCACCTTATCCATTGGGCCATGGAGTCTTTGGACGCCGATCCACCTTGCAGTGTAAACTTGAATCCATAGAATAATTTCCCGTACTCAATCATATTTGTGAACATTTGGAAGACCCGAGTCTGTATGTGCCTGTATGACATATTTTGTTTTTAGGCAATACGACTCCTGAACCCAGAATTTCAGGTTTCGTAGACCAGCACCTTATCCATTGGGCCATGGAGTCTAGAAGTAAACCAAGACACTTTCAAGCGAAAATATAAAAGCATAACAACTGTCTTGGTTATCAAATCCTAATTTCTTAATATTATGTGACTACAAATCGACAATATTTGAAAGGAACTTGTGAATACAAAACAAGGTATCAATTGCATATATGTTAACATTGTGTGTTCGTAGTTTACGAATTGTAATTTTTTAAAAGTAAATTGTAAATATTTAATATGTAAATTCTGAACTTTTGGATGCAGATCCGACCTGCAATGTATACCCGAATCCATAAAATAAATTGATATTCTCAATCATTTTTATGAAATTAAAAGTTAAACGATGAAATTTTGAATTTTAATTTTAACGATAGTTCAATATCTTACGTAATTTATGTCCTAAATTATGAAACTGGGGCTCAAACCCAGGATCTCAAGTACCGTAGACTAGCTCCTTATCCATTCGGATATAGAATCTAATCGTTAAATAAGATACTTTTAATCAAAAGTAAAAAAGCATAACAACTATCATGGTTATCAAATTCTAATTTGTAAATATTGTGTGACTACAATGTTTGAATGGAACTTGTGAATAGAAAAACAAGGTAATCAATTACATATATGTTAACATTGTGTGTTCGTAGTATACAAATTATGAATTTTTTAAAGGTAATTATGTATTGGATTATGAAATTATGTGCCTATATGGCATATTTTGTTCTTAGGCAATACAACTGCACTGGGGATCGAAGGCAATATGGCTCCACTGGGGATCATACCCAGAATCTTTGGTTTCTTAGACCAACACCTTATCTATTAGGCCATGGAGTCTTGATATTAAACAAGACACTTTCAAGCGAATGCAAAAATGTATAACAACTGTCATGGTTATCAAATTCTAATTTGTAAATGTTGTGTGACTACAGTGTTTGAATGGAACTTGTGAATACAAATCAAGGTAATCAATTAAATATATGTTAACATTGTGTGTTCGTAGTATACAAATTGAGAATTTTTTAAAGGTAAATTGTTAAAATTTTGACGCGGATCCACCTTGCAATGTCAACTTGAATAATTTCCTATTCTCAATCATATTTGTGAACATTTGGAAGACCCGAGTCTGTTTGTCCTAAATGACACAGAATCTCTAGTTTCGTAGACCAGCACCTTATCCATTGGGCCATGTAGTCTTGATGTTAAATAAGACACTTTCAAGAAAAAGTAAAAAAGCATAACAACTGTCTTGGTAATCAAATCCTAATTTGTTAATATAATGTGACTACAAATCTACAATATTTTAAAGGAACTTGTGAATACAAAACAAGGTAATCAATTGCATATATGTTAACATTGTGTGTTCGTAGTATACAAATTGTGAATTTTTAAAAGGTAAATTGTAAATATTTAGTATGTAAATTCTGAACATTTGGATGCGGATCCGACCTGCAATGTATACCCGAATCCATAAAATAATTTGTTATTCTCAATCATTTTTATGAATTTAAAAGTTATAGTTCTATATCTTACGTAATTTATGTCCTAAATTAGTTAGGAAACTGGGGCTCAAACCCAGGATCTCAAGTACTATAGACCAGCTCCTTATCCATTGGGCTATAGAATCTTAATGTTAAATAAGATACTTTCAATCGAAAGTAAAAAAAAATAACAACTGTCATGGTTATCAAATTCTAATTTGTAAATATTGTGTGACTACAATGTTTGAATGGAACATGTGAATAGAAAAACAAGGTAATCAATTACATATATGTTAACATTGTGTGTTCGTTGTATACAAATTGTGAATTTTTTAAAGGTAAATTATGCATTAGATTATGAAATTATGTGCCTATATGACATATTTTGTTTTTAGGCAATACGACTCCACTGGGGATCGAACCCAAAATCTCTGGTTTCGTAAACCAACACCTTATCTATTGGGCCTTGGAGTCTTGATGTTAAACAAGACACTTTCAAGCGAACGTAAAAAAGTATAACAACTGCCATGGTTATCAAATTCTAATTTGTAAATATTGTGTGAATACAATGTTTCGAATGGAACTTGTGAATACAAAACAAGGTAATCAATTAAATATATGTTAGCATTGTGGGTTCGTAGTATACAAATTGTGAATTTTTTAAAGGTAAATTTTGTTTGAATTTGGACGCCGATCCACCTTGCAGTTTAAACCTGAATCCGTAGAATAATTTCCCATTCTCAATCATATTTGTTAACATTTGGAAGACCGAGTCTATTTGTCCTAAATGACACAGTTTTGATTTTAAGTTATGTATTGGATTATGAAATTATATGTCTATATAAGATATTTTGGTTTTAAGACAATACGACTACAATGGGGATTGAACCCAAAATCTCTGGTTTCATAGACCAGCACCTTGTCCATTGGGCCATGGAATCTTGATGTTAAACAAAACACTTTCAAGCGAAAGTAAAAAAGCATAACAACTGTCTTGGTTATCAAATCCTAATTTGTTAATATTATGTGACTACAAATCTACAACATTTCAAGGGAACTTGTGAATACAAAACAAGATAATCAATTGCATATACGTTAACATTGTGTGTTCGTAGTTTACAAATTGTGAATTTTAAAAAGGTAAATTGTAAATATTTAATATGTAAATTCTGAACATTTGGGTGCGGATCCGACCTGCAATGTATACCCGAATCCATAGAATAATTTGTTATTCTCAATCATTTTTATGAATTTAAAAGTTAAACGATGAAATTTTGAATTTTAATTTTGACGATAGTTCAATATCTTACGTAATTTATGTCCTAAATTATGAAACTGGGGCTCAAACCCAGGATCTCAAGTACTGTAGACCAGCTCCTTATCCATTGGGCTATAAAATCTTAATGTTTAATAAGATACTTTCAATCGAAAGTAAAAAAAAAAAAAAACATAACAACTGTCATGGTTATCAAATTCTAATTTGTAAATATTGTGTGACTACAATGTTTGAATGGAACATGTGAATAGAAAAACAAGGTAATCAATTACATATATGTTAACATTGTGTGTTCGTAGTTTACAAATTGTGATTTTTTTAAAGGTAAATTATGTATTGGATTATGAATTTATGTGCCTATATGACATTTTGTTTTTAGGCAATACGACTCCATTGGGGATGAACCCAAAATCTCTGGCTTTATAGACCAACACCGTATCCATTGGGCTATGGAATCTTGATGTTAAACGAGACACTTTCAAGCGAACGTAAAAAAGTATAACAACTGTCATGGTTATCAAATTCTAATTTGTAAATATTGTGTGACTACAATGTTTGAATGGAACTTGTGAATACAAAACAAGGTAATGAAATTAAATATATGTTAACATTGTGTGTTACAAAACAAGGTAATGCAATTAAATATATGCTAACATTGTGTGTTCGTAGTATACAAATTGTGAATTTTTTAAAGGTAAATTGTTAGAATTTAGGCGCCGATCCACCTTGCAAATTTAAACCTGACTCAATAGAATAATTTCCCGTTCTCAATCATATTTGTGAACGTTTGGACCGAGTCTGTTGTATTGGATTATGAAATTATGTGTCTATATAACATATTTTGTTTTTATGCAATACAAATCCATTGTGGATTGAACCCAGAGTCACTGGTTTCGTAGACCAGCATCTTATCCATTGGGCCATGGAATCTTGATGTTAAACAAAACACTTTCAAGCGAAAGTAAAAAAAGCATAACAACTGTCTTGGTTATCAAATCCTAATTTGTTAATATTATGTGACTACAAATCTACAATATTTGAAAGGAACTTGTGAATACGAAACAAGGTAATCAATTGCATATATGTTAACATTGTGTGTTCGTAGTTTACAAATTGTGAATTTTTAAAAGGTAAATTGTAAATATTTAGTATGTAAATTCAGAACATTTGGATGCGGATCCGACCTGTTTTACGAATATAAAAGTTAAACAATGAAATTTTGAATTTGACGATAGTTCAATATCTTACGTAATTTATGTCCTAAATTATGAAACTGGGGCTCAAACCCAGGATCTGAAATACTGTAGACCAGCACCTTATCCATTGGGCTATAGAATCTTAATGTTAAATAAGGTACTTTCAATCGAAAGTAAAAAAAAAAAAAAAAAAAAACAAAACAACAGTCAAAGTTATCAAATTCGAATTTGTAAATATTGTGTGACAACAATGTTTGAATGGAACTTGTGAATAGAAAAACAAGGTAATCAAATACATATATGATAACATTGTGTGTTCGTAGTATACAAATTGTGAATTTTTTAAACGTAAATTATGTATTGGATTATGAAATTATGTACCTATATGACATATTTTGTTTTTAGGCAATACGACTCCACTGGGTATCAAACCCAGAATCCCTGGTTTCGTAGACCAACACCTTATCTATTGGGCCATGGAGTCTTGATGATAAACAAGACACTTTCAAGCGAACGTAAAAAAGTATAACAACTGTCATGGTTATCAAATTCTAATTTGTAAATATTGTGTGACTACAATGTTTCGAATGGAAGTTATGAATACAAAACAAGGTAATCAACTAAATATATGTTAACATTGTGTGTTCGTAGTATACAAATTGTGAATATTTTAAAGGTAAATTGTTTGAATTTGGACGCCGATCCACCTTGCAATGTAAACCTGAATCCGTTGAACATTTGGAAGACCTAGTCTGTTTGTCCTAAATGATACAGTTGTTCTGAATTGAAGTTATGTATTGGATTATGAAATTATGTGTCTATATAAGATATTTTGTTTATATAAGCAATACAAATCCATTGGGGATCGAACCCAGAATCTCTAATTTCATAAACCAGCACCTTATCCATTGGGCCATGGAGTCTTGATGTTAAACAAGACACTTTCAACCAAAAGTTAAAAAAAGGATAACAACTGTCTTGGTTATCAAAACATAATTTGTTAATATTATGTGACCACAAATCTACAATGTTTGAAAGGAACTTGTGAATACAAAACAAGGTAATCAATTGCATATATGTTAACATTGTGTGTTCGTAGTTTACAAATTGTGAATTTTTAAAAGGTAAATTGTAAATATTTAGTATGTAAATTCTGAACATTTGGATGCGGATCCGACCTGCAATGTATACCCGAATCCATAGAATAATTTTTTATTCTCAATCATTTTAATGAATTTAAAAGTTAAACGATGAAATTTTGAATTTTAATTTTGACGATAGTTCAATATCTTGCGTAATTAATGTCCTAAAATATGAAACTGGGGCTCAAACCTAGGATCTCAAGTACTGTAGACCAGCTCCTTATCCATTGGGCTATAGAATCTTAATGTTAAATAAGATACTTTCCATCGAAAGTAAAAAAAAATAACAGCTGTCATGGTTATCAAATTCTAATTTGTAAATATTGTGTGACTACAATGTTTGAATGGAACATGTGAATAGAAAAACAAGGTAATCAATTACATATATGTTAACATTGTGTGTTCGTAGTATACAAATTGTGAATTTTTTAAAGGTAAATTATGCATTAGATTATGAAATGATGTGCCTATATGACATATTTTGTTTTTAGGCAATACGACTCCACTGGGGATCGAACCCAAAATCTCTGGTTTCGTAAACCAACACCTTATCTATTGGGCCTTGGAGTCTTGATGTTAAACAAGACACTTTCAAGCGAACGTAAAAAAGTATAACAACTGCCATGGTTATCAAATTCTAATTTGTAAATATTGTGTGAATACAATGTTTCGAATGGAACTTGTGAATACAAAACAAGGTAATCAATTAAATATATGTTAGCATTGTGGGTTCGTAGTATACAAATTGTGAATTTTTTAAAGGTAAATTTTGTTTGAATTTGGACGCCGATCCACCTTGCAGTTTAAACCTGAATCCGTAGAATAATTTCCCATTCTCAATCATATTTGTTAACATTTGGAAGACCGAGTCTATTTGTCCTAAATGACACAGTTTTGATTTTAAGTTATGTATTGGATTATAAAATTATATGTCTATATAAGATATTTTGGTTTTAAGACAATACGACTACAATGGGGATTGAACCCAAAATCTCTGGTTTCATAGACCAGCACCTTGTCCATTGGGCCATGGAGTCTTGATGTTAAACAAAACACTTTCAAGCGAAAGTAAAAAAGCATAACAACTGTCTTGGTTATCAAATCCTAATTTGTTAATATTATGTGACTACAAATCTACAACATTTCAAAGGAACTTGTGAATACAAAACAAGATAATCAATTGCATATACGTTAACATTGTGTGTTCGTAGTTTACAAATTGTGAATTTTAAAAAGGTAAATTGTAAATATTTAATATGTAAATTCTGAACATTTGGGTGCGGATCCGACCTGCAATGTATACCCGAATCCATAGAATAATTTGTTATTCTCAATCATTTTTATGAATTTAAAAGTTAAACGATGAAATTTTGAATTTTAAATTTGACGATAGTTCAATATCTTACGTAATTTATGTCCTAAATTATGAAACTGGGGCTCAAACCCAGGATCTCAAGTACTGTAGACCAGCTCCTTATCCATTGGGCTATAAAATCTTAATGTTTAATAAGATACTTTCAATCGAAAGTAAAAAAAAAAAAAAAAAACATAACAACTGTCATGGTTATCAAATTCTAATTTGTAAATATTGTGTGACTACAATGTTTGAATGGAACATGTGAATAGAAAAACAAGGTAATCAATTACATATATGTTAACATTGTGTGTTCGTAGTTTACAAATTGTGATTTTTTTAAAGGTAAATTATGTATTGGATTATGAATTTATGTGCCTATATGACATTTTGTTTTTAGGCAATACGACTCCATTGGGGATGAACCCAAAATCTCTGGCTTTATAGACCAACACCGTATCCATTGGGCTATGGAATCTTGATGTTAAACGAGACACTTTCAAGCGAACGTAAAAAAGTATAACAACTGTCATGGTTATCAAACTCTAATTTGTAAATATTGTGTGACTACAATGTTTGAATGGAACTTGTGAATACAAAACAAGGTAATGAAATTAAATATATGTTAACATTGTGTGTTACAAAACAAGGTAATGAAATTAAATATATGCTAACATTGTGTGTTCGTAGTATACAAATTGTGAATTTTTTAAAGGTTAATTGTTAGAATTTAGGCGCCGATCCACCTTGCAAATGTAAACCTGACTCAATAGAATAATTTCCCGTTCTCAATCATATTTGTGAACGTTTGGACCGAGTCTGTTGTATTGGATTATGAAATTATGTGTCTATATAACATATTTTGTTTTTATGCAATACAAATCCATTGTGGATTGAACCCAGAGTCACTGGTTTCGTAGACCAGCATCTTATCCATTGGGCCATGGAATCTTGATGTTAAACAAAACACTTTCAAGCGAAAGTAAAAAAAGCATAACAACTGTCTTGGTTATCAAATCCTAATTTGTTAATATTATGTGACTACAAATCTACAATATTTGAAAGGAACTTGTGAATACGAAACAAGGTAATCAATTGCATATATGTTAACATTGTGTGTTCGTAGTTTACAAATTTTGAATTTTAATTTTGATAGGATCTTTATGATCTTTTGGTATGTTCTAGAAGTGGGTTTGGATGGTGAGCTTTGATAGGAGCTTGGTGTGGTGTTAAGTGAAAGTTTTTGGTCTACAAGAGGTAACCCATGCTCTACAAAATCTATTTTGCTTACCTATGTGAATATTTCTTGGATTCTGCATGTGTTTTGCTATAAAATGTGAGTGTTTATGCATTGTCTTGTGAAAATGCATATCTAGAGCTTGTGTTTAGGGTTCTTGTATGCCATTGCTTGGCTATTCATTTGATTCAAGTCATTTTGTTGTATTTGGTGACATTTGGCATGTTTTGGACTTGAATTGGAGTTTGGAGATGAAAATCCCCGAAGGGATTTATTTTGGTACAGGTGTGTACCCGCGGGCGGAACGGCGGGTCGGAGGTCCACCCGCGGGGAACGTTGGTTTTGGGGAATGGTTCCCGCGGGCGGAACCACGGGTGGGGGTCCACCAGTGGCCCCACCAGCGGATACATATTTTGATGATGGTGGGGATTTGTTTCCCGTGATTCTTTTGACTCGGTATTTGGTCTTTTGACTTCCCGATGTTCTTTTGTGGAACTATTTGAGTGTCTTCTTGATGTTTCGTATGTCTAGAACTATACGGTAGGAATCCATGTAGGTTTTGGTGTCGTGAATCATGCTAAGTGTTCAACATTGTGTTTTGTTGAACCGTGATGAGTCTTGTGTGTTCTTCAGTACTACGTTTGGTTTACCCGTTTGATAAGCATGCTAGTTCGGTGTTTATATGCTAGCACGATTAGTGACATGAGACACCAGTCACCAAGGTATTGCAATGGTCCTCGTGGTGGCCATGACGTGATTATGGAGCTGTGGCCTTTGTGTAAGGTTCACGTGTTTATTTATGAGATAACATGTGTTATACAGGGCATGTGTTGCCATGTGTGATCGGTACCCTCGTGTACTATGAAATCGGTGGTTCTGTTGGAGGGACTGTTGGAGGGGGAACGACGGTTCCCGGAGGAATAAGGTTGGACTTGGTGTACAGGGGTCCTGGAGGTAAAGGTTAGAACTAGATATAAGGTTGGGGGTAGCCAAAAGGTTGGAACCGGGCATAAGGAAGGCATATCAACTCGTGATGGGTGATGTCATGAGGGCTTGTTGAGCCGTTGTTGTGAGTTCTCTTCTTGTGACGTGTGTAATCACAAAGGCATGTGTTGCCTTGGCATGTGTTGCCGTGTGTTGTGTCTTTATTCCTTTGAGTTATGCATGTCGGGTAGTAATCTATTGTGTGATGATAGATTGTACGTTGAGACTTCTTGTGAGTTGTTGTTGTTCTTCGTAGTCTTGGGATGCGTTGCCGTGTTCTTGTTGAGAGTGTTGAGTCTTGTGTTGACTATTACTCTTGGTTTTTGACTTATATATATGTATTCCGTTTCGAAAATGGCTTTACAAACTTATATCTTACCTACTATGATATTTCACATGTATTGGTGGCTTACCAACATTATTCGCTGACCGGGCGTCGTCCCATGTTTTATATGCTTCTTTTAGGTGATGCTTAGACGAGTGCGCGGTCTAGTGCAAGCTAGTATAGTTTCCCTTTTTTGCTTTGTGGCCTGTGAGCCAATCTAGACTAGTACTCTGTTGGATGGTTGTAGATTTTAAACAATGCAGATTTAGCCAGTGCGTTCACCTCTGGGTGAGCGTGGCATAGCACCCCGTTTCCTCGTTTTATATATATCTTCTCTTTCAGTCTTCTGGTGTGTTTGGTGTTTTGGTTTAAGTTATCTGCATGTTTTAAGGCTTTAAATAGCATGGTTTTAGGGGGTGTTACAGTTGGTATCAAAGCCTAGGTTTGAGCCTAGGAGGGTTAAGTCTAGACTTTTAAGTGGCTAAGTGTGGTTTGAGACCTTAAAGTGACCTTTAGAATCTAAGTGCTAGGCTTAGGACTTTAGGTTGCGCGGTGAGCTGAGTGTTGCTTTCAGTTATTTGCTTGCTTGTTGTCCTTTTTGGTAACCTTGTTGTTGTTGTAGAAGTTTGCGATGCCTCCTCGTCCCCGAGCGTGCACCCCGGAGACCCCGACGAATGAGCAGCTTGCTTAGAACGTCCAGCAGCTAACACAGACGATACAGACGCTTAGCGAGGCTTTGCTGAACGACAACCATCCCGTGCCACCTCCTCAACCTGCTGGGCACCGGGATATGGGCCATTTGGTGTCAGGTCATAGGTCGCCAACCTTCGCGGGTGAAGAAGACCCGGTGGTTTTGGAGGAATGGATGAGAGTGTTCGACAAGATCTTCGCGGTTGTGGGTTGTCCCGAGGAGAGAAGGGTAGAACTGGCAACGTTCTACTTCTGCCATGAAGCTGATCTGTGGTGGCTCCATAAGGGTTCGACCTTCCTTGAAGAGCCTGAGTTTGGTTGGTCTGCGCTTAAGGATAGGATGCGCGAGAGGTTTTACCCGGCACACGAGTGAACCGCCATGTTTGATGAGTTCCTCCACCTGCAGCAAGGATCCCTGTCTGTGGTTGAGTACCACAAGAAGTTTTTGGAGTTGGCGCGCTTTGCTCGGATGCTCGTGCCTACGGAGCTCGCTAAGGTCGAGAAATTTGTTGCCGGCTTGAATTATGAGGCACGAAAAGCTTTGACAGTGAGTAGACCGAGTTCTCTTAAGGATGCGTATCTGAGTGCCGCAGATCTGTACCGCGTCCAGCTGCTTCAGCGGGGATCTTATGCGCAAGCGAGAAAGAGGACCGAGAGCGGAGGTTCTTCCACCTTCAAGAAGCCACGACCGAGGTTTCAAGCCAAGAGTGGGCCATCTTCGACTCAAGTACCAAACCGGATGGAGCAAGGGAATCAAGCCAAGACATCTCCTTGTTCTAGATGTGGGAAGGTGCATGCCGGTCAGAGTTGCAATGGTTTCGTGTTCCGATGCTTTCGTTGTGGAGATTGGGGTCACAAGGTTGCTGAGTGCCCTCACCAGGCCAATCAAAGGGCGCTACCTCCACCCCCAGGAGCCGGAGGAGCAGCGGGAGTTAGCTAGAGCCGCGGAGCAGCTGGGGCCAGGCCAGCAGGGAGAGTCATTGTGATGGGGTGTTACAAACTGTCTTGGTTATCAAATCCTAATTTGTTAATATTATGTGACTACAAATCTACAACATTTCAAAGGAACTTGTGAATACAAAACAAGATAATCAATTGCATATACGTTAACATTGTGTGTTCGTAGTTTACAAATTGTGAATTTTTAAAAGGTAAATTGTAAATATTTAATATGTAAATTCTGAACATTTGGGTGCGGATCTGACCTGCAATGTATACCCGAATCCATAGAATAATTTGTTATTCTCAATCATTTTTATGAATTTAAAAGTTAAACGATGAAATTTTGAATTTTAATTTTGACGATAGTTCAATATCTTACGTAATTTATGTCCTAAAATATGAAACTGGGGCTCAAACCTAAGATCTCAAGTACGGTAAACCAGCTCCTTATCCATTGGGCTATAGAACCTTAATGTTAAATAAGATACTTTCAAACGAAAGTAAAAAAAAAACATACCAACTGTCATGGTTATCAAATTCTAATTTGTAAATATTGTGTGACTACAATGTTTGAATGGAACATGTGAATAGAAAAACAAGGTAATCAATTACATATATGTTAACATTGTGTATTCGTAGTATACAAATTGTGAATTTTTTAAAGGTAAATTATGTATTCGATTATGAAATTATGTGCCTATATGACATATTTTGTTTTTAGGCAATACGACTCCACTGGGGATCGAACCCAGAATCCCTGGTTTCGTAGACCAACACCTTATCTATTGGGCTATGGAGTCTTGATGTTAAACAAGACAATCAAGTGAACGTAAAAAAGTATAACAACTGTCATGGTTATGAAATTCTAATTTGTAAATATTGTGTGAATACAATGTTTCGAATGGAACTTGTGAATACAAAACAAGGTAATCAATTAAATATACGTTAACATTGTGGGTCCGTAGTATACAAATTGTGAATTTTTTAAAGGTAAATTGTTAGAATTTGGACGCCGATCCACCTTGCAATGTAAACCTGAATTCGTAGAATAATTTCCCATTCTCAATTATATTTGTGAACCTTTGGAAGACCGAGTCTATTTGTCCTAAATGACACAGTTTTGATTTTAAGTTATGTATTGGATTATGAAATTATGTGTCTATATAAGATATTTTGTTTTTAGGCAATACGACTACACTAGGGATCGAAGCCAGAATATCTGGTTTCATAGACCAGCACCTTGTCCATTAGGCCATGGAGTCTTGATGTTAAACAAAACACTTTCAAGCGAAAGTAAAAAAGCATAACAACTGTCTTGGTTATCAAATCCTAATTTGTTAATATTATGTGACTACAAATCTACAATATTTGAAAGAAACTTGTGACTACAAAACAAGGTAATCAATTGCATATGTGTTAACATTGTGTGTTCGTAGTATACAAATTGTGAATTTTTTAAAGGTAAATTATGTATTGGCTTATGAAATTATGTGCCTATATGACATTTTGTTTTTAGGAAATACGACTTCATTGGGGATGAACCCAAAATCTCTGGCTTTATAGACCAGCACTGTATCCATTGGGCCATGGTATCTTGATGTTAAATGAGACACTTTCAAGCGAACATAAAAAAGTATAACAATTGTCATGGTTATCAAATTCTAATTTGTTAATATTGTGTGACTACAATGTTTGAATGGAACTTGTGAATACAAAACAAGGTAATGAAATTAAATATATGTTAACATTGTGTGTTCGTAGTATACAAATTGTGAATTTTTTAAAGGTAAATTGTTAGAATATGGACGCCGATCCACCTTGCAGTGTAAACCTGACTCAATAGAATAATTTCCCATTCTCAATCATATTTGTGAACATTTGGAAGACGGAGTCCCTAAATACATATGGAAGACCAATCCACCTTGCAATGTAAACCTGACTCTTATTCAAGTGATTTATTGGATTATAAAATTATGTGTTTATTTAACATAGTTTGTTTTTAAGCAATACGACTCCACTGGGGATTCAACCCAGAATCTCTGGTTTCGTAGACCGGCATCTTATTCATTGGGCCATGGAATCTTGATGTTAAACAAGACACTTTCAAGCGAAAGTAAAAAAAGCATAACAACTGTCTTGGTTATCAAATCCTAATTTTTTAATATTATGTGACTACAAATCTACAATATTTGAAAGGAACTTGTGAATACAAAACAAGGTAATCAATTGCATATATGTTAACATTGTGTGTTCGTAGGTTACAAATTGTGAATTTTTAAAAGGTAAATTGTAAATATTTAGTATGTAAATTCTGAACATTTGGATGTGGATCCGACCTGCAATGTATACCCGAATCCATAGAATAATTTGTTATTCTCAATCATTTTTATGAATTTAAAAGTTAAACGATGAAATTTTGAATTTTAATTTTGACGATAGTTCAATATCTTACGCAATTTATGTCCTAAATTATGAAACTGGGGCTCAAACCCAGGATCTCAAGTATTGTAGACCAGCTCCTTTTCAATTGGGCTATAAAATCTTAATGTTAAATAAGATACTTTCAACCGAAAGTAAAAAAAAAAAAAACATAACAACTGTCATGGTTATCAAATTCTAATTTGTAAATATTGTGTGACTACAATGTTTGAATGGAACATGTGAATAGAAAAACAAGGTAATCAATTACATATATGTTAACATTGTGTGTTCGTAGTATACAAATTGTTAATTTTTTAAAGGTAAATTATGTATTGGATTATGAAATTATGTGCCTATATGACATTTTGTTTTTAGGCAATACGACTCCATTGGGGATGAACCCAAAATCTCTGGCTTTATAGACCAGCACCGTATCCATTGGGCCATGGAATCTTGATGTTAAACGAGTCACTTTCAAGCGAACGTAAAAAATATAACAACTGTCATGGTTATCAAATTCTAATTTGTAAATATTGTGTGACTACAATGTTTTAATGGAACTTGTGAATACAAAACAAGGTAATGAAATTAAATATATGTTAACATTGTGTGTTCGTAGTATACAAATTGTGAATTTTTTAAAGGTAAATTGTTAGAATTTGGACGTCGATCCACCTTGCAATGTAAACCTGACTCAATAGAATAATGTCTGTTTGTCCTAAATGACACAACGACTCAGTTTATGTGTTTATTTAACATATTTTACCTTTAGGCAATACGACTCCACTGGGGATTGAACCCAAAATCTTTAGTTTCATAGACCAGCATCTTATCCATTGGGCCATTAAATCTTGATGTTAAACAAGACACTTTCAAGCGAAAGTAAAAAAAGCATAACAACTGTCTTGGTTATCAAATCCTAATTTGTTAATATTATGTGACTACAAATCTACAATATTTGAAAGGAACTTGTGAATACAAAACATGGTAATCAATTGCATATATGTTAACATTGTGTGTTCGTAGTTTACAAATTATGAATTTTTAAAAGGTAAATTGTAAATATTTAGTATGTAAATTCTGAACATTTGGATGCGGATCCAACCTGATTTATGAATTTAAAAGTTAAACGATGAAATTTTGAATTTTTATTTTTACGATAGTGCAATATCTTACGTAATTTATGTCCTAAATTATGAAACTGGGGCTCAAACCCAGGATCTGAAGTACTGTAGACTAGCACCTTATCCATTGGGCTATAGAATCTTAATGTTAAATAAGATACTTTCAATCGAAAGTAAAAAAAAAAAAAAAAAAAATATTACAACTGTCATGGTTATCAAATTCGAATTTGTAAATATTGGGTGACAACAATGTTTGAATGGAACTTGTGAATAGAAAAAAAAGGAAATCAATTACATATATGTTAACATTGTGTGTTCGTAGTATACAATTTGTGAATTTTTTAAAGGTAAATTATGTATTGGATTATGAAATTATGTACCTATATGACATATTTTGTTTTTAGGCAATACGACTCCACTGGGTATCAAACCCAGAATCCTTGGTTTCGTTGACCAACACCTTATCTATTGGGCCAGGGAGTGTTGATGTTAAACAAGACACTTTCAAGCGAACGTAAAAAAGTATAACAACTGTCATGGTTATCAAATTCTAATTTGTAAATATTGTGTGACTTGTGAATAATAAACAATGTAATCAATTAAATATATATTAAAATTGTGTGTTCGTAGTATAGAAATTGTGAATTTTTTTAAGGTAAATTGTTAGAATTTGGACGCCGATCCACCTTGCAATGTAAACCTGAATTCGTTGAACATTCTGAATTTAAGTTATGTATTGGATTATTAAATTATGTGTCTATATAAGATATTTTGTTTACCCAGAATCTCTGATTTCGTAAAACCAGCACCTTATCCATTGGGCCATGGAGTCTTGATGTTAAACAAGACACTTTCAAGCGAAAGTAAAAAAAGCATAACAACTGTCTTGGTTATCAAATCCTAGTTTGTTAATATTATGTGACTACAAATCTACAATATTTGAAAGGAACTTGTGAATACAAAACAAGGTAATCAATTGCATATATGTTAACATTGTTTGTTCGTGGTTTACAAATTGTGAATTTTTAAAAGGTAAATTGTAAATATTTAGTATGTAAATTCTGAACATTTGGATGCGGATCCGACCTGCAATATATACCCGAATCCATAAAATAATTTATTATTCTCAATCATTTTTATGATTTTAAAAGTTAAACGATGAAATTTTGAATTTTAATTTTGACGATAGTTCAATATCTTACGTAATTTATGTCCTAAATTATGAAACTGGGGCTTAAACCCAAGATCTCAAGTACCGAAGACCAGCTCCTTATCCATTGGGCTATAGAATCTTAATGTTAAATAAGAAACTTTCAATCGAAAGTAAAAAAAAAAACATAACAACTGTCATGGTTATCAAATTCGAATTTGTAAATATTGTGTGACATCAATCTTTGAATGGAACTTGTGAATACAAAACAAGATAATCAATTTAACATTGTGTGTTTGTAGGATACAAATTGTGAATTTTTTAAAGGTAAATTATGTATTGGATTATGAAATTATGTACCTATATGACATATTCTCCACTAGGGATCGAACCCACCTTATCTATTGGGCCATGGAGTCTTGATGTTAAACAAGACATTTTGAAGCGAACGTAAAAAAGTATAACAACTGTCATGGTTATCAAATTCTAATTTGTAAATATTGTGTGACTACAATGTTAGAATGAAACTTGTAAATACAAAACAAGTAATCAATTAAATATATGTTAACATTGTTGTGTGTTCGTAGTATACAAATTGTGAATTTTTTAAAGGTAAATTGTTAGAATTTGGACGCCGATCTACCTTGCAATGTAAACCTGAATCCGTAGAATAATTTCCCATTCTCAATTATATTTGTGAACATTTGGAAGACCGAGTCTGTTTGTCCTAAATGACACAGTTTTGAATTTAAGTTATGTAGTGGATTATGAAATTATGTGTCTATATAAGATATTTTATACAAATTGTGAATTATCCATTGGGCTATAGAATCTTAATGTTAAATATGATACTTTCAATCGAAAAAAAAAAAAAAAACATAACAACTGTCATGGTTATCAAATTCTAATTTGTAAATTTTGTGTGACTACAATGTTTGAATGGAACTTGTGAATACAAAAAGGTAATAAATTACATATATGTTAACATTGTGTGTTCGTAGTATACAAATTGTGAATTTTTTAAAGGTAAATTATGTATAGGATTATGAAATTATGTGCCTATATGACATATTTTGTTTTTAGGCAATACGACTCCATTGGGGATCGAACGCAAAATCTCTTGTTTTATAGACCAGCACCTTATCCATTGGGCCATGGAATCTTGATGTTAAACAGAACACTTTCAAGCGAACGTAAAAAAGTATTACAACTGTCATGGTTATCAAATTCTAATTTGTAAATATTGTGTGACTACAATGTTTGAATGGAACTTGTGAATTCAAAACAAGGTAATCAATTAAATATATGTTAACATTGTGTGTTCGTAGTATACAAATTGTGAATTTTTTAAAGGTAAATTGTTAGAATTTGGTCGCCGATCCACCTTGCAATTTAAACCTGAATCCATAGAATAATTTCCCATTCTCTATCATATTTGTGAACATTTGGAAGACCCGAGTATGTTTGTCCTAAATGACACCGTTTTGAATTTATGTTATGTATTGGATTATGAAATTATGTGCTTATATGACATATTTTGTTTTTAGGTAATACGACTCGACCAGCACCTTATCCATTGGGCCATGGAGTCTTGAAGTTAAACAAGACACTTTCAAGCGAAAGTAAAAGAATAACAACAGTCTTGGTTATCAAATCCTAATTTGTTAATATTATGTGACTACAAATCTACAATATTTGAAAGAAACTTGTGAATACAAAACAAGGTAATCAATTGCATATATGTTAACATTGTGTGTTCGTAGTTTACAAATTGTGAATTTTTAAATGATAAATTGTAAATATTTAGTATGTATATTCTGAACATTTCGATGCGGATCCGACCTGCAATGTATACCCGAATCCATAGAATAATTTGTTATTCTCAATTGTATTTATGAATTTAAAAGTGAAACGATGTTATTTTGAATTTTAATTTTGACGATAGTTTAATATTTTATGTAATTTATGTCCTAAATTATGGGCACAAACACAAGATCTCAATACCGTAGACTAGCTCCTTATCCATTGGACTATAGAATCTTAATGTTAAATAAGATACTTTCAATCGAAAGTAAAAAAACATAACAAATGTCATGGTTATCAAATTCTAATTTGTAAATATTGTGTGACTACAATGTTTGAATGGAACTTGTGAATACAAAACAAGGTAATCAATTAAATATATGTCAACATTGTTGTGTGTTCGTAGTATACAAATTGTGAATTTTTTAAAGGTAAATTGTAAATATTTATTATGTAAATTTTGAACATTTTGATGCAGATCCGACCTGCAATGTATACTCGAATCCATAGAATAATTTGTTATTCTCAATCATTTTTATGAATTTAAAAGTTAAACGATGAAATTTTGCATTTTAATTTTGACGATAGTTCAATATCTTACGTAATTTATGTCCTAAATTATGAAACTGGGGCTCAAACCTAAGATCTCAAGTACCGTAGACCAGCTGCTTATCCATTGGGTTATAGAATCTTAATGTTAAATATGATACTTTCAATCGAAAGTAAAAAAAAACAGAACAAGTGTCATGGTTATCAAATTCTAATTTGTAAATTTTGTGTGACTACAATGTTTGAATGGAACTTGTGAATACAAAAAGGTAATAAATTACATATATGTTAACATTGTGTGTTCGTAGTATACAAATTGTGAATTTTTTATGGGTAAATTATGTATTGGATTATGAAATTATGTGCCTATATGATATATTTTGTTTTTAGGCAATACGACTCCATTGGGGATCGAACGCAAAATTTCTAGTTTTATAGACCAGCACCTTATCCATTGGGCCATGGAATCTTGATGTTAAACAAAACAC
Source organism: Ipomoea nil (assembly GCF_001879475.1). NCBI lineage: Eukaryota > Viridiplantae > Streptophyta > Magnoliopsida > Solanales > Convolvulaceae > Ipomoea > Ipomoea nil. The sequence goes on from NW_017616542.1 coordinate 1,228,323, forward strand.
TTTCAAGCGAACGTAAAAAAGTATAACAATTGTCATGGTTATCAAATTCTAATTTGTAAATATTGTGTGACTACAATGTTTGAATGGAACTTGTGAATACAAAACAAGGTAATCAATTATATATATGTTAACATTGTTGTGTGTTCGTAGTATACAAATTGTGAATTTTTTAAAGGTAAATTGTTAGAATTTGGACGCCGTTCCACCTTGCAATGTAAACCTGAATCCATAGAATAATTTCCCATTCTCTATCATATTTGTGAACATTTGGAAGACCCGAGTGTGTTTGTCCTAAATGACACAGTTTTGAATTTATGTATTGGACTATAAAATTATGTGCTTATATGACACATTATGTTTTTAGGCAATACGACTCGACCAGCACCTTATCCATTGGGCCATGGTGTCTTGATGTTAAACAAGACACTTTCAAGCGAAAGTAAAAAAAGAATAACAACTGTCTTGGTTATCAAATCCTAATTTGTTAGTATTATGTGACTACAAATCTACAATATTTGAAAGAAACTTGTGAATACAAAACAAGGTAATCAATTGCATATATGTTAACATTGTGTGTTCGTAGTTTACAAATTGTGAATTTTTAAAAGATAAATTGTAAATATTTAGTATGTAAATTCTGAACATTTCGATGCGGATCCGACCTGCAATGTATACCCGAATCCATAGAATAATTTGTTATTCTCTATTGTATTTATGAATTTAAAAGTTAAACGATGTTATTTTGAATTTTAATTTTGACGATAGTTTAATATTTTATGTAATTTATGTCCTAAATTATGGGCACAAACACAAGATCTCAAATACCGTAGACCAGCTCCTTATCCATTGGACTATAGAATCTTAATGTTAAATAAGATACTTTCAATCGAAAGTAAAAAAACATAACAAATGTCATGGTTATCAAAAACAAGGTAATCAATTACATATATGTTAACATTGTGTGTTCGTAGTATTCAAATTGTGAATTTTTTAAAGTTAATTATGTATTAGATTACGAAATTATGTGCCTATATGACATATTTAGTTTTTAGGCAATACGACTCCACAGGGGATTGATCCCAGAATCCCTGGTTTCGTAAATTAACACCTTATCTATTGGGCCATGGAGTCTTGATGTTAAACAAGACATTTTCAAGCGAACTTAAAAAAGTATAACAACTGCCATGGTTATAAAATTCTAATTTGTAAATATTGTGTGACTACAATGTTTGAATGGAACTTGTGAATACAAAACAAGGTAATCAATTAAATATATGTCAACATTGTTGTGTGTTCGTAGTATACAAATTGTGAATTTTTTAAAGGTAAATTGTAAATATTTATTATGTAAATTTTGAACATTTTGATGCAGATCCGACCTGCAATGTGTACCCGAATCCATAGAATAATTTGTTATTCTCAATCATTTTTATGAATTTAAAAGTTAAACGATGAAATTTTGCATTTTAATTTTGACGATAGTTCAATATCTTACGTAATTTATGTCCTAAATTATGAAACTGGGGCTCAAACCTAAGATCTCAAGTACCGTAGACCAGCTCCTTATCCATTGGGCTATAGAATCTTAATGTTAAATATGATACTTTCAATCGAAGGTAAAAAAAAAAAACAGAACAACTGTCATGGTTATCAAATTCTAATTTGTAAATTTTGTGTGACTACAATGTTTGAATGGAACTTGTGAATACAAAAAGTTAATAAATTACATATATGTTAACATTGTGTGTTCGTAGTATACAAATTGTGAATTTTTTAAAGGTAAATTATGTATTGGATTATTATGAAATTATGTGCCTATATGACATTTTTTGTTTTTAGGCAATACGACTCCATTGGGGATCGAACGCAAAATCTCTGGTTTTATAGACCAACACCTTATCCATTGGGCCATGGAATCTTGATGTTAAACAAAACACTTTCAAGCGAACGTAAAAAAGTATAACAACTGTCATGATTATCAAATTCTAATTTGTAAATATTGTGTGACTACAATGTTTGAATGGAACTTGTGAATACAAAATAAGGTAATCAATTATATATATGTTAACATTGTCTGTTCGTAGTATACAAATTGTGAATTTTTTAAGGGTAAATTGTTAGAATTTGGACGCCGATCCACCTTGCAATGTAAACCTGAATCCATAGAATAATTTCCCATTCTTTATCATATTTGTGAACATTTGGAAGACCCGAGTCTGTTTGTCCTAAATGACACAGTTTTGAATTTAAGTTAAGTATTGGATTATGAAATTATGTGCTTATATGACATATTTTATTTTTAGGCAATACGACTCGACCAGCACCTTATCCATTGGGCCATGGAGTCTTGATGTTAAACAAGACACTTTCAAGCTAAAGTAAAAAAAGAATAACAACTGTCTTGGTTATCAAATCTTAATTTGTTAATATTGTGTGACTACAAATCTACAATATTTGAAAGAAACTTGTGAATACAAAACAAGGTAATCAATTGCATATATGTTAACATTGTGTGTTCGTAGTTTACAAATTGTGAATTTTTAAAAGATAAATTGTAAATATTTAGTATGTAAATTCTGAACATTTCGATGCGGATCCGACCTGCAATGTATACCCGAATCCATAGAATAATTTGTTATTCTCAATTGTATTTATGAATTTAAAAGTTAAACGATGTTATTTTGAATTTTAATTTTGACGATAGTTTAATATTTTATGTAATTTATGTCCTAAATTATTGGCACAAACACAAGATCTCAAATACCGTAGACCAGCTCCATATCCATTTGACTATAGAATCTTAATGTTAAATAAGATACTTTCAATCGAAAGTAAAAAAACATAACAAATGTCATGGTTATGAAATTCTAATTTGTAAATATTGTGTTCGTAGTATACAAATTGAGAATTTTTTAAAGTTAATTATGTATTAGATTATGAAATTATGTATTGTGAATTTTTTAAAGTTAATTATGTATTAGATTATGAAATTATGTGCCTATATGACATATTTAGTTTTTAGGCAATACGACTCCACTGGGGATTGATCCCAGAATCCCTGGTTTCGTAAACTAACACCTTATCTACTGGGCCATGGAGTCTTGATGTTAAACAAGACACTTTCAAGCGAACTTAAAAAAGTATAACAACTGTCATGGTTATAAAATTCTAATTTGTAAATATTGTGTGACTACAATATTTGAATAGAACTTGTGAATACAAAACAAGGTAATCAATTAAATATATGTTAACATTGTGTGTTCATAGTATACAAATTGTGAATTTTTTAAAGGTAAATTGATAGAATTCTGACGCCGATCCACCTTGCAATGTAAACCTAAATCCATAGAATCGTTTTTAGGCAATACGACTCCACTAGGGATCTAACCAAGAATCTTTAGTTTCGTAGACCAACACCTTATCCATTGGGCCATGGAGTCTTGATGTTAAACAAGACACTTTCAAGCGAATGTAAAAAAGCATAACAACTGTTTTGGTTATCAAATCCTAATTTGTTAATATTAAGTGACTACAAATCTACAATATTTGGAAGGAACTTGTGAATACAAAACAAGGTAATCAATTGCATATATGTTAACATTGTGTGTTCGTAGTTTACAAATTGTGAATTTTTAAAATGTAAATTGTAACTATTTAGTATGTAAATTCTGAACATTTGGATGCGGATCCGACCTGCAATGTATACCCGAATCCATAGAATAATTTGTTATTCTCAATCATTTTTATGAATTTAAAAGTTAAACGATAAAATTTTGAATTTTAATTTTGACGATAGTTCAATATCTTACGTAATCCATAGAATAATTTGTTATTCTCAATCATTTTGATGAATTTAAAAGTTAAACGATGAAATTTTGAATTTTAATTTTGACGATAGTTCAATATCTTTCGTAATTTATGTCCTAAATTAAGTGAAATTTGGGGCTCAATCCCAGGATCTCAAGTACCGTAAACCAGCTCCTTATCCATTGGGCTATAGAATCTTAATGTTAAATAAGATACTTTCAGTTGAAAGTTAAAAAAACATAACAACTGTCATGGTTATAAAATTCTAATTTGTAAATATTGTGTGATTACAATGTTTGAATGGAACTTGTGAATAGAATACAAGGTAATCAACATTGTGTGTTCATTGTATACAAATTGCGAATTTTTTAAAGGTAAATTATGTATTGGATTATGAAATTATGTGCCTATATGACATATTTTGTTTTTAGGCAATACGGCTCCATTTGGGATCAAACCTAAAATCTCTGGTTTTATAAACCAATACCTTATCCATTGGGCCATGGAATCTTGATGTTAAACAAGACACTTTTAAGCGAACGTAAAAAAGTATAACAACTGTCATGGTTATCAAATTCTAATTTGTATATATTGTGTGACTACAATGATTGAATGGAACTTTTGAATACAAAACAAAGTAATCAATTAAATATATGTTAACATTGTGTGTTCGCAGTATAGAAATTGTGAACTTTTTAAAGCTAAATTGTTAAAATTTGGACGCCGATCCACCTTGCAATGTAAACCTGAATCCATAGAATAATTTCCCATTCTCAATAATATTTGTGAACATTTGGAAGACCCGAGTCTGTTTGTCAGTGGATCAAACCCAGAATCTCTGGTTCGTAGACCAGCACCTTATCCATTGGGCCATGGAGTCTTAATGTTAAACAATCTACCATAGGAAGAACGAAATTAATTTGGGAAATTAGTTTTGGTCCTACGAGTATTCATCCGAGAAAGAATCATAAAGGAATGGCCTTGCAAGAGATGACCAGATGAGCCTAACGACTAAAAGGAAGAAGTCCTTACTCAAAACGATCATACCCGAGATTGATTCCCCCCCAAGGACTTATTTTTTTCAATGTTGCCAAAGGAGCACAATGTTCTTAAAGGAGCACAGTGCAGTCAAACACAATGTTCCAAGGAGCACGATGCGGTCAAGCATAATGTCTGAAAGGAGCACAATGTGAACAAGCACGATGTGTCCAAAGGAGCACAATGTAACCAAATCAGAAAAGCACAATGTTCAAATCAAACTAGCAAAAAGTGTCAAAGTCAAAGGAGCACAATGAAGCAAGATGTTCAGAAAATGAATAAATTTGAAGGAATTTATTTTGGATCAGCCCACATGCCACAAGAATCCAAAATTGTCTGAAGATATTTGATCAGAACGGAAAAATATTTATAAAGTCATGAATATAAAAACTTATCCTAGAAATAAATTCTATCAGATGAATTTATTTCAAAGATTCGTTGGATATTCAAATTGACAACAAAAATAATATTTTAAGAAACAACTTGAAAATCAAGTTGAGATAAAATATTATTTTGTCAGGCAAGTTGACAATCAAATCTAAATTGACGATCTACTATTGTCAACAATATCAGGCTATGCAGATTCAAATTTCAAATATCAAATTATCCCACTCTAATGGATATATTTGATTGCCTATAAAAAGCCATGAAGACTTGAAGACAAGAGATAGAGGTGAATACACAAGGATAAACAAGTGCAAAATTCGAAAACTGCAAGTGCTCAAATATTCTTAGAGACTTTGTCTGAATAGTCTCAAAACTAGTTGGAGAGAGATATAATTACCTTTGTATTTGTAATTGTAAAAAGAGTATAGCTGTGTGCAAAATACTCTAGTGAGTGTAGCTGTGTGCAAAACACTCGTAGTTGCTAAGTGTAGCTGTGTGCAAGACACTTAGTTGGCGTTGAGTATAGCTGTGTGCGAAATACTCGGAGTTGAGTGTAGCTGTGTGCGAGACACTCGGAGTTGGGTGTAGCTGTGTGCAAGACATCCGGAAGAAGTGCTTGTGTAGCGCTTATTCACTATTGTACATGTGTGTGGAAAATAGTGAATTACTACTAGAAGTGAATGGAGTAAAGTGGACTAGAAAGATTACGCCACTTCCGAACCACTATAAATTGCCTCTCTCATTTACATACCGCACTTACATAATCTGCTCTATCTATCTATCTTATCCAACTAACCCGTTTACTATTCAGAGTTAATCTTAATCATCCGGGTTTAATGTGTTTTCACGTATGCATGTGACTCAAACTTCTCAAGCTTAAATATTGAATCATTCTAAGCAAGTTTGACGTGTGGCATGTAACGGTCGTTACACGGTCAACGTGACACGATATTTATTTACAATCTTGATTATTATTGTTACATATTGAGTGAACCATCTCCTTTATTTATTAAAGATATCTCTGTCACTTTACATATCATCTGTACCCATCTTACATGCACATTTAAAATTATTGGTTGGGCATAACTCTTTACATACTATTAATAGGCTGTGCAGTTCAAACTTACTCTATTTACGTGTTACTTAGAGTTGAAGTTACCAAAGAGTTATTTATTTTGAAAAAGCTTGAAAGTCTATTCACCCCCCCCCCCCCCCCTCTAGACTTTTCCCACCCTATCGGGACCAACAGAATGAAACTTGTGAATACAAAACAAGGTAATCAATTACATATATGTTAACATTTTGTGTTCGTAATATACAAATTGTGAATATTTTAAAGGTAAATTGTTAAAATTTTGACGCCGATCCACCATGCAATGTAAACCTCAATCCATAGAATAATTTACCATTCTCAATAATATTTGTGAACATTTGGAAGACCCGAGTCTGTTTGTCCTATTTAAGTTATGTATTGGATTATGAAATTATGTGCCTAGATGACATATTTGGTTTTTAGGCAATACAACTCCATTGGGGATCAAACCAAGAATCTCTGGTTTCGTAACCAGCACTTTATCCATTAGGCCATGGAGTCTTGATGTTAAAGAAGACACTTTCAAGCGAAAGTAAAAAAACATAACAACTGTCTTGGTTATCAAATCCTAATTTGTTAATATTATGTGACTACAAATCTACAATATTTGAAAGGAACTTGTGAATACAAAACAAGGTAATCAATTACATATATGTTAACATTGTGTGTTCGTAGTTTACAAATTGTGAATTTTTAAAAGGAAAATTGTAAATATTTATTATGTAAATTATGAACATTTGGATGCGGATTCGACCTGCAATGTATACCCGAATCCATAGAAGAATTTGTTATTCTCAATCATTTTTATGAATTTAAAAGTTAAACGATGAAATTTTGAATTTTAATTTTGACGATAGTTCAATATCTTACGTAATTTATGTCCAAAATTATGAAACTAGGGCTCAAACCCAAGATCTCAAATACCATAGACCAACTCCTTATCCATCGGGCCATAGAATCTTAATGTTAAATAAGATACTTTCAATCGAAACTAAAAAAAACATCACAACTGTCATGGTTATCAAATTCTAATTTGTAAATATTGTGTGACTACAATGTTTGAATGGAACTAACAATGTAATCAATTACATATATATTAACATTCTGTGTACGTTGTATACAAATTGTGAATTTTTTAAAAGTAATTATGTATTGTGTTATAAAATTATGTGCCTATATGACATATTTTGGTTTTAGGCAATACGACTACAATGGGGATCAACCCCAAAAGCTCTGGTTTCATAAACCAACACCTTATCCATTAAGCCATAGAGTTTTGATGTTAAACAAGATACTTTCAAGCGAAAGTAAAAAAGCATAACAACTGTCTAGGTTATCAAATCCTAATTTGTTAATATTATGTGACTACAAATCTACAATATTTGAAAGGAACTTGTGAATACAAAACAAGGTAATCAATTGCATATATGTAAACATTGTGAGTTCGTAGTTTACAAATTGTGAATTTTTAAAAGGAAAATTGTAAATATTTAGTATGTAAATTCTGAACATTTGGATGCGGATGACCTGTAATGTATACCCGAATCCATAGAATAATTTGTTATTCTCAATCATTTTTATGAATTTAAAAGTTAAATTATGAAATTTTGAATTTTAATTTTGACGATGGTTCAATATCTTACGCAATTTATGTCCTAAATTATGAAACTAGGGTTCAAAACCAGGATCTCAAGTACTGTAGACCAGATCCTTATCCATTGGGCTATAGAATCTTAATGTTAAATAAGATACTTTCAATCATAAGTAAAAAAATATCACAATTGTCATGGTTATCAAATTCTAATTTGTAAATACTGTGTGACTACAATGTTTGAATGGAACTTGTGAATACAAAACAAGGTAATACATTACATATATGTTAACATTGTGTGTTCGTAGTATACAAATTGTGAATTTTTTAAAGGTAAATTGTTAAAATTTGGACGCCGATCCACCTTGCAATGTAAACCTGAATCCATAGAATAATTTCCCATTCTCAATCATGTTTGTGAACATTTGGAAGACCCGATTCTGTTTGTCCTAAATGACATAGTTTTGAATTTAAGTTATGTATTGGATTATGAAATTATGTGCCTATATGACATATTTTGTTTTTAGGCAATACGACTCCACTAGGGATCAAACCCAGAACCTCTGGTTTAGTAAACCAGCACTTTATCTATTGGGCCATGGATTCTTGATGTTAAACAAGACACTTTCAAGCGAAAGTAAAAAAACATAACAACTGTCTTGGTTATCTAATCCTAATTTGTTAATATTATGTGACTACAAATATACAATATTTGAAAGGAACTTGTGAATACAAAACAAGGTAATCAATTGCATATATGTTAACATTGTGTGTTCGTAGTTTACAAATTGTGAATTTTTAAAAGGAAAATTGTAAATATTTAAAATGTAAATTATGAATATTTGGATGCGGATCCGACCTGCAATGTATACCCGAATCCGTAGAATAATTTGTTATTTTCAATCCTTTTTATGAATTTAAAAGTTAAACGATGAAATTTTGAATTTTAATTTTGACGATAGTTCAATATCTTACGTAATTTATGTCCTAAATTATGAAACTGGGGCTCAAACCCAGGATCTCAAATACCATTTAGACCAACTCCTTATCCATTGGGCCATAGAATCTTAATGTTAAATAAGATACATTCAATCGAAACTAAAAAAAAACATCACAACTGTCATGGTTATCAAATTCTAATTTGTAAATATTGTGTGACTACAATGTTTGAATGGAACTAACAATGTAATCAATTACATATATATTAACATTCTGTGTTCGTTGTATACAAATTGTGAATTTTTTAAAAGTAATTATGTATTGTGTTATAAAATTATGTGCCTATATGACATATTTTGTTTTTAGGCAATACGACTACAATGGGGATCAAACCCAAAAGCTCTGGTTTCATAAACCAACACCTTATCCATTAAGCCATAGAGTTTTGATGTTAAACAAGATACTTTCAAGCGAAAGTAAAAAAGCATAACAACTGTCTAGGTTATCAAATCCTAATTTGTTAATATTATGTGACTATAAATCTACAATATTTGAAAGGAACTTGTGAATACAAAACAAGGTAATCAATTGCATATATGTAAACATTGTGAGTTCGTAGTTTACAAATTGTGAATTTTTAAAAGGAAAATTGTAAATATTTAGTATGTAAATTCTGAACATTTGGATGCGGATGACCTGTAATGTATACCCGAATCCATAGAATAATTTGTTATTCTCAATCATTTTTATGAATTTAAAAGTTAAATTATGAAATTTTGAATTTTAATTTTGACGATGGTTCAATATCTTACGCAATTTATGTCCTAAATTATGAAACTAGGGTTCAAAACCAGGATCTCAAGTACTGTAGACCAGATCCTTATCCATTGGGCTATAGAATCTTAATGTTAAATAAGATACTTTCAATCATAAGTAAAAAAATATCACAATTGTCATGGTTATCAAATTCTAATTTGTAAATACTGTGTGACTACAATGTTTGAATGGAACTTGTGAATACAAAACAAGGTAATACATTACATATATGTTAACATTGTGTGTTCGTAGTATACAAATTGTGAATTTTTTAAAGGTAAATTGTTAAAATTTGGACGCCGATCCACCTTGCAATGTAAACCTGAATCCATAGAATAATTTCCCATTCTCAATCATGTTTGTGAACATTTGGAAGACCCGATTCTGTTTGTCCTAAATGACATAGTTTTGAATTTAAGTTATGTATTGGATATGAAATTATGTGCCTATATGACATATTTTGTTTTTAGGCAATACGACTCCACTAGGGATCAAACCCAGAACCTCTGGTTTAGTAAACCAGCACTTTATCTATTGGGCCATGGATTCTTGATGTTAAACAAGACACTTTCAAGCGAAAGTAAAAAAACATAACAACTGTCTTGGTTATCTAATCCTAATTTGTTAATATTATGTGACTACAAATATACAATATTTGAAAGGAAATTGTGAATACAAAACAAGGTAATCAATTGCATATATGTTAACATTGTGTGTTCGTAGTTTACAAATTGTGAATTTTTAAAAGGAAAATTGTAAATATTTAAAATGTAAATTATGAATATTTGGATGCGGATCCGACCTGCAATGTATACCCGAATCCGTAGAATAATTTGTTATTTTCAATCATTTTTATGAATTTAAAAGTTAAACGATGAAATTTTGAATTTTAATTTTGACGATAGTTCAATATCTTACGTAATTTATGTCCTAAATTATGAAACTGGGGCTCAAACCCAGGATCTCAAATACCATTTAGACCAACTCCTTATCCATTGGGCCATAGAATCTTAATGTTAAATAAGATACTTTCAATCGAAACTAAAAAAAAACATCACAACTGTCATGGTTATCAAATTCTAATTTGTAAATATTGTGTGACTACAATGTTTGAATGGAACTAACAATGTAATCAATTACATATATATTAACATTCTGTGTTCGTTGTATACAAATTGTGAATTTTTTAAAAGTAATTATGTATTGTGTTATAAAATTATGTGCCTATATGACATATTTTGTTTTTAGGCAATACGACTACAATGGGGATCAAACCCAAAAGCTCTGGTTTCATAAACCAACACCTTATCCATTAAGCCATAGAGTTTTGATGTTAAACAAGATACTTTCAAGCGAAAGTAAAAAAGCATAACAACTGTCTAGGTTATCAAATCCTAATTTGTTAATATTATGTGACTATAAATCTACAATATTTGAAAGGAACTTGTGAATACAAAACAAGGTAATCAATTGCATATATGTAAACATTGTGAGTTCGTAGTTTACAAATTGTGAATTTTTAAAAGGAAAATTGTAAATATTTAGTATGTAAATTCTGAACATTTGGATGCGGATGACCTGTAATGTATACCCGAATCCATAGAATAATTTGTTATTCTCAATCATTTTTATGAATTTAAAAGTTAAATTATGAAATTTTGAATTTTAATTTTGACGATGGTTCAATATCTTACGCAATTTATGTCCTAAATTATGAAACTAGGGTTCAAAACCAGGATCTCAAGTACTGTAGACCAGATCCTTATCCATTGGGCTATAGAATCTTAATGTTAAATAAGATACTTTCAATCATAAGTAAAAAAATATCACAATTGTCATGGTTATCAAATTCTAATTTGTAAATACTGTGTGACTACAATGTTTGAATGGAACTTGTGAATACAAAACAAGGTAATACATTACATATATGTTAACATTGTGTGTTCGTAGTATACAAATTGTGAATTTTTTAAAGGTAAATTGTTAAAATTTGGACGCCGATCCACCTTGCAATGTAAACCTGAATCCATAGAATAATTTCCCATTCTCAATCATGTTTGTGAACATTTGGAAGACCCGATTCTGTTTGTCCTAAATGACATAGTTTTGAATTTAAGTTATGTATTGGATTATGAAATTATGTGCCTATATGACATATTTTGTTTTTAGGCAATACGACTCCACTAGGGATCGAACCCAGAACCTCTGGTTTAGTAAACCAGCACTTTATCTATTGGGCCATGGATTCTTGATGTTAAACAAGACACTTTCAAGCGAAAGTAAAAAAACATAACAACTGTCTTGGTTATCTAATCCTAATTTGTTAATATTATGTGACTACAAATATACAATATTTGAAAGGAACTTGTGAATACAAAACAAGGTAATCAATTGCATATATGTTAACATTGTGTGTTCGTAGTTTACAAATTGTGAATTTTTAAAAGGAAAATTGTAAATATTTAGTATGTAAATTATGAATATTTGGATGCGGATACGACCTGCAATGTATACCCGAATCCATAGAATAATTTGTTATTTTCAATCATTTTTATGAATTTAAAAGTTAAACGATGAAATTTTGAATTTTAATTTTGACGATAGTTCAATATCTTACGTAATTTATGTCCTAAATAATGAAACTAGGGCTCAAACCCAGGATCTCAAGTACCGTAGACCAGCTCCTTATCCATTGGGCTATAGAATGTTAAAGTTAAATAAGATACTTTCAACCGAAAGTAAAAAAATATCACAACTGTTATGGTTATCAAATTCTAATTTGTAAATATTGATATTGTTTGACTACAATGTTTGAATGAAACTAACAATATAATCAATTACATATCTGTTAACATTCTGTGTTCGTAGTATACAATTTGTGAATTTTTTAAAGGTAATTATGTATTGGATTATGAAATTATGTGTCTATATGACATATTTTGTTTTTAGGCAATACAACTCCAATGGGGATCGAACCCAAAATCTCTGGTTTCATAAACCAACACCTCATCCATTAGGCCATGGAGTTCTGATGTTGAATAAGACACTTTCAAGCGAAAGTAAAAAAGCATAACAACTGTCTTGGTTATCTAATCCTAATTTGTTAATATTATGTGACTACAAATCTACAATATTTGAAAGGAACTTGTGAATACAAAACAAGGTAATCAAATGCATATATGTTAACATTGTGAGTTCGTAGTTTACAAATTGTGAATTTTTAAAAGGAAAATTATAAATATTTAGTATGTAAATTCTGAACATTTGGATGCGGATGACCTGTAATGTATACCCGAATCCATAGAATAATTTGTTATTCTTAATCATTTTTATGAATTTAAAAGTTAAATGATGAAATTTTGAATTTTAATTTTGACGATAGTTCAATATCTTACGTAATTTATGTCCTAAATTATGAAACTAGGGCTCAAAACTAGGATCTCAAGTACCATAGACCAGATCCTTATCCATTGGGCTATAGAATCTTAATGTTAAATAAGATACTTTCATTCATAAGTAAAAAACATCACAATTGTCATGGTTATCAAATTCTAATTTGTAAATATTGTGTGACTACAATGTTTGAATGGAACTTGTGAATACAAAACAAGGTAATCAATTACTTATATGTTAACATTGTCTGTTCGTAGTATACAAATTGTGAATTTTTTAAAGGTAAATTGTTAAAATTTGGACGCCGATCCACCTTGAAATGTAAACCTGAATCCATAGAATAATTTCCCATTCTCAATCATATTTGTGAACATTTGGAAGACCTGAGTCTGTTTGTCCTAAATGACATAGTTTTGAATTTAAGTTATGTATTGGATTAAAAAATTATGTGCCTATATGACATATTTTGTTTTTAGGAAACACAACTCCACTAGGGATCAAACCCAAAATCTCTGGTTTCGTAAACCAGCACCTTATCCATTGGGCCATGGAATCTTGATGTTAAACAAGACACTTTCAAGCGAATGTAAAAAATCATAACAACTGTCTTGGTTATCAAATCCTAATTTGTTAATATTATGTGACTACAAATCTACATTATTTGAAAGGAACTTTTGAATACAAAACAAGGTACTCAATTGCATATATGTTAACATTGTGTGTTCGTAGTTTACAAATTGTGAATTTTTAAAAGGAAAATTGTAAATATTTAGTATGTAAATTCTGAACAATTGGATGCGGATCCTACATGCAATGTATACCCGAATCCATAGAATAATTTGTTATTCTCAATCATTTTTATGAATTTAAAAGTTAAACGATGAAATTTTGAATTCTAATTTTGACGATAGTTCAATATCTTACGTAATTTATGTCCTAAATTATGAAACTGGGGCTCAAACCTAGGATCTCAAGTACCGTAGACCAGCTCCTTATCCATTGGGCTATAGAATCTTAATGTTAAATAAGATACTTTCAATCAAAAATAAAAAAACATCACAACTGTCAGGTTATGAAATTCTAATTTGTAAATATTGTGTGACTTTAATGATTGAATGGAACTTGTGAATACAAAACAAGGTAATCAATTACATATATGTTAACATTGTGTGTTCGTAGTATACAAATTGTGAATTTTTAAAAGGTAATTATGTATTGGATTATGAAATTATGTGCCTGTATGATATATTTTGTTTTTAGGCAATACGACTCCATTGGGGATCTAACCCAGAATTTTTGATTTCGTAGACCGACACCTTATCCACTGGGCCAAGGAATCTTGTTGTTAAACAAGACACTTTCAAGCGAACGTAAAAAAGTATAACAACAGTCACGGTTATCAAATTTTAATTTGTAAATATTGTGACTACAATGTTTGAATGGAACTTGTGAATACAAAACAGGGTAATCAATTAAATATATGTTAACATTGTGTGTTCGTAGTATACAAATTATGAATTTTTTAAAGGTAAATTGTTAAAATTTGGACGTCGATCCACATTGCAATGTAAACCTGAATCCATAGAATAATTTCCCATTCTCAATCATATTTGTGAACATTTGGAAAACCCTAGTTTGTTTGTCCTAAATGACATAGTTTTGAATTTTAGTTATGTATTGGATTATAAAATTATGTGCCTATATGACATATTTTATTTATAGGCAATACAACTCCAGTGGGGATCAAACCCAGAATCTCTGGTTTCGTAGACCAGCACTTTATCCATAGGGCCATGGAGTCTTGATGTTAAACAAAACACTTTCAAGCGAAAGCAAAAAAGCATAACAAATGTCATGGTTATAAAATCCTAATTTATTAATATTATGTGACTACAAATCTACAATATTTGAAAGGAAATTGTGAATACAAAACAAGGTAATCAATTTCGTATATGTTAACACTGTGTGTTCGTAGTTTACAAATTGTGAAATTTTAAAAGGTAAATTGTAAATAATTAGTATGTAAATTATGAACATTTGGATGCGGATCCGACCTGCAATGTATACCCGAATCCATAGAATAATTTGTTATTCTCAATCATTTTTATGAATTTAAAAGTTAAACGATGAAATTTTGAATTTTAATTTTGACGATAGTTCAATATCTTACGTAATTTATGTCCTAAATTATGAAACTAGTGCTCAAACCCAAGATCTCAAGTATTGTAGACCAGCTCCTTATCCATTGGGTTATAGAATCTTAATGTTAAATAAGATACTTTCAATCGAAAGTAAAAAAACATAACAACCGTCATGGTTATCAAATTCTAATTTGTAAATATTGTGTGACTACAATGTTTGAATGGAACTTGTGAATACAAAACAAGGTAATCAATTACATATATGTTAACATTGTGTGTTTGTAGTATAAAAATTGTGAATTTTTTAAAGGTAAATTATGTATTGGATTATGAAATTATGTGCCTGTATGACATATTTTGTTTTTAGGCAATACGACTCCACTGGGGATCGAAGGCAATACAACTCCATTGGGGAACGAACACAGAATCTCTGGTTTCATAGACCAGCACCTTATCCATTGGGAAATGGAATCTTGATGTTAAAGAAGACACTTTCAAGCGAAAGCAAAAAAGCATAACAACTGTCTTGGTTATAAAATCCTAATTTGTTAATATTATGTGACTACAAATCTACAATATTTGAATGGAACTTGTGAATACAAAACAAGGTAATCAATTGCATATATGTTAACATTGTGTGTTCGTAGTTTACAAATTGTGAATTTTTTAAAGGTAAATTGTTAACATTTGGACACCGATCCACCTTGCAATGTAAACTCGAATCCATAGAATAATTTCCTAGACTCAATCATATTTGTGAATTTTTATAAGGAAAATGACCTTGTTTTGCATTTTAATTACCTATCTGACATATTTTGTTTTTAAGCAATACAACTCCACAAGGGATGAAACCCAGAATCTCTGGTTTCGTAGACCAGCACCTTATCCATTGGGCCATGGAGTCTTAATGTTAAACAAGATCCTTTCATTCAAAATTAGAAAAGCATAACAACTGTTGTGACACCCCGAAATCCGAATTTGATTAAGGGATTTATTAAATATTTAATCCTATTTCAATTTGTAATTTAATTCCTTAAATTCCTGAAAATTCAATAGTCGGGGACTAGTAATTGACTAGTCAACCCCAAAGTCAAAGTCGTACCTTGAGCTTTGTACGGAGTTCCCTTGTTCCCTTACACCTCTTCATGTTAGTAAGGGTATTCTTGACTTTTCACCTTATGTTAGTATTGTAAGCTAACCTAGTAGAACACCCTCATTTCTCTCCTTACACTTTCCAAATTCTAGCTCCACCTTCTCTCAAAAAAGGTAGATAGCTTTTCTTCCAAGCCAAGTTGAAGCTTTGCCAAAACTTCAAGAGTTGTCTCCAAGATTCTACCTTTCATACATTTGGGCATCTAGGAGGGTAAGATCTATGTTCATCTTGTGTTTTTAGTGTTTTCTTAGGTGTATTTTCTTAAAGATAGAATCTTTATGATCTTTTGGTGTGTTCTTGAAGTTGGTTTGGAAGGTGAGCTTTGTTAGGAGCTTGGTGAGGTGTTAAGTGAAGGTTTTTTTCTGCAAGAGGTAACCCATGCTCTACAAAATTTATTTTGCCTACCTATTTGATGATTTCTTGGATTCTACATGTGTTTTGCTATGAAATGTGAGTGTTTATGCATTATCTTGTGAAAATGCATAACTTGAGCTCGTGTTTAGGGTTCATGTGTGTCATTGCTTGGCTATTCCTTTGATTCAAGTCATTTTGTTGTATTGGGTGAGATTTGGCATGTTTTGGACTTGAATTTGAGTTTGGAGATGAAAATCCCCGAATGGATTATTTTGGTACAGGTGTGTACCCGCGGGCGGAACAGCGGGTAGGAGGTCCACCCGTCGTCCATCCGCGGGGTACATGTTGGTTGTGGGTTATGTACCCGCGGGCGGAATCGCGGGTAGGGGCCTACCCGTGGGTCCACCCGCGGGGTACAATATGTGGCTTGTTGGGGATTTGTTCCCCGTGATTCTTTTGACTCGGTATTTGGTCTTTTGACTTCCCGATGTTCTTTTGTGGAATTATTTGAGTGTCTTCTTGATGTTTCGTATGTCTAGAACTATATGGTAGGAATCCATGTAGGTTTCGGTGTCGTGAATCGTGCTAAGTGTTCAACATTGTGTTTCGTTGAACCGTGATGAGTCTTGTGTGTTCTTCGGAACTACGTTTGGTTTACCCGTTTGATAAGCACGCTAGTTCGGTGTTTAACTGCTAGCGTGTGTTGTTCGTACCTTCTTATGGGTTGATGATAACTTGTGTTATTCATCGTTGTTGTGGTTGGGCTGTGACCCATTCCTTGATTGAGTATGGTTTCATATCTTCGTTGTGATCCGTTGATTGATTCCTGTTGAGGTGTGATGTGTGTGTGGCTTTACCTGGATTGCACGATTAGTGGTATGGGACACTAGTCACCAAGGTATTGCAGTGGTCCTCGTGGTGGCCATGACGTGATTATGGAGCTGTGATCTTTGTGTAAGGTTCACGATTTTTTGGGAGAGGCATGTGTTGCCGAGGCATGTGTTGCCGTGTGTGTGATCGGTACACTCGTGTACTATGAAATCGGTGGTTCTGTTGGAGGGACTGTTGGAGGGGGAACGACGGTTCCCGGAGGAATAAAGTTGGACTTGGTGTACAGGGTTCCTGGAGGTAAAGGTTGGAACTAGACATAAGGTTGGGGGAAGCCATAAGGTTGGAACCGGGCATAAGGAAGGCATATCAACTCGTGATGGTTGATGTCACGAGGGCTTGTGTAGCCATTTTTGTGAGTTCTCTTCTGGTGACGTGTGTAGTCACAAAGGCATGTGTTGCCTTGGCATGTGTTGTCGTTTGTTGTGTCTTTGTTCCTTCGAGTTATGCATGTCAGGTATTAATCTATTGTGTGATGATAGATTATACCTTGAGACTTCTTGTGAGTCGTTGTTGTTCTTTGTAGTCTTGTGATGTGTTCTCGTGTTCTTGTTGAGAGTGTTTGAGTCTTTTGTTGACTATTATTCTTGGTTTTGAACTTATATATATGTATTCCGTTTCGAAAATGGTTTTACAAACTTATATCTTACCTATGTATGATATCTCACATGTATTGGTGGGTTACCAGCATTATTCGCTGACCAGGCGTCGTCCCATGTTTTATATGCTTCTTTCAGGTGATGCTTAGACGAGTGCACGGTTTAGTGCCAGCTAGTATAGCTCCCCTCTTATGTTTTGTGGCCTGTGAGCCAATTTAGACTTAGTGATTTGTTATGATGGTTTTAGATGTTGAACAATGCAGATGTAGCCTCTGCGTTCACCTTTGGGTGAGCGTGGCATAGCACCCCGTTTCCTCTATTTTACATATATTTCCTCTTTCAGTCTTCCTCTGTGTTTGTTGTTTTGGTTTAGATATGTGCATGTTTTAAGGCTTTAAATAGCATGGTTTTAGGGGTTGTTACAATTGGTATCAGAGCCTAGGAGGGTTAAGTCTAGAATTTCTAAGTGGCTAAGTGTGGTTTGAGACCTTAAAGTGACCTTAAGAATCTAAGTGTTAGGCTTAGGACTCTAGGTTGCGCGGTGAGCTGAGTGTTGCTTTCAGTTTTTGCTTGCTTGTTATCTTTCTGGTAACCGTGTTGTTGTTGTAGAAGTTTGCGATGCCTCCTCCTCCACGAACGCATACCCCGGAGACCCCGATGAATGAGCAGCTTGCTCAGAACCTCCAGCAGTTGACACAGACGATGCAGGTGCTTAGCGAGGCCTTGCTGAACAACAACCATCCCGTGCCACCTCCTCAACCTGCTGGGCATAGAGATATGGGCCGTTTGGTGTCGGATCACAGGCCGCCGACCTTCGTGGGTGAAGAAGACCCGGTGGTTTTGGAAGAATGGATGAGAGTGTTCAACAAGATCTTCGCGGTTGTGGGTTGTCCCGAGGAGAGAAGGGTAGAACTGGCAACGTTCTACTTCTGCCATGAAGTTGATCTGTGGTGGATTCATGAGGGTCCGACCTTCCTTGAGGAACCCGAGTTCGGTTGGTCTGCGCTTAAGGATAGGATGCGCGAGAGGTTTTACCCGGCACACGTGCGAGCCGCCATGTACGAGGAATTCCTCCACCTGTAGCAAGGATCTCTGTCTGTGGTCGAGTACCACAAGAAGTTTTTGGAGTTGGCGCACTTTGCTCGGATGCTAGTGCCTACGGAGCTCGCTAAGGTTGAGAGATTCGTTGCCGGCTTGAATTATGAGGCACGAAAAACATTGACTGTGAGCAGGCCGAGTTCTCTTAAGGATGCTTATCCGAGTGCCGCGGATCTGTACCGTGTCTAATAGCTCCAGCGAGGATCTTTTGAGCTAGCGAGGAAAAGGACTGAGAGTGGAGGCTCTTCCACCTTCAAGAAGTCACGGCCGAGTTTTCAAGCCAAGAATGTGTCATCTTCGACCCAAGGAACCAATCGGATGGAGCAAGGGAATCAAGCCAAGACATCTCCTTGTCATAGATGTGGGAAGGTGCATGCCGGTCAGAGTTGCAACGGTTTCGCGTTGCGATGCTTTAGTTGTGGAGTTAGGGGCCACAAGGTTGCTGAGTGCCCTCACCAGGCCAATCAAAGGGCGCTGCCGCCACCCCTTGGAGCTGGAGGAGCAGCGGGAGGTAGCTCGAGCCGCGGAGTAGCTGGGGCCAGGCCAGCAGGGAGAGTCTTTGTGATGGGGCGTTCTCAAGCAGAGTCCGAGGGTTTGGTGGAGGAGGAGCTATCAGGTAATTCTTTCCTAGCCTACCCTTACCTTTTGTGCGCATCTTGTTCCTTGTTGCCTTGAGTGTCGTCTTGTGTTCTTCGTTGTCTACTTGAGTTACTTGGCTATCCTTGTCATATTTTCTTTGTTAGTGATTCTTTGGAGTTAAGTGTAAGCTCTTCTTGATAGATTATTCCCTTAGTTTTTGCGGGTAAGTTTCGTTGTGAAATTAGTTATTTATCTTCGAAATAAATCATGCTTGGAATAATTCTACAATCCCTGCATTGGATACTCTTGTAACCCTTCCTTTGAGAACCCTCCAAATTTCCTAAGTGTTCATTGAATGTGAGAATAGAGAACCCATACAAAAATCCTATCTTGTGTAGCCTAAAATCCAAACAAAATGTTTAATTACAACTCTTGAGTTCCGAACCTGAGCATACCCTTTACCAATCCAACCTCTAAACCATTTGAGCTAATTATCTTTCTTAAAACTTACTCATTTTTAATTCCATTTAAACCATAAATTCTCACTTTACCCAAATCCCCAAATTAAATCATCTTCTCCCTAATTTTTCCCCACAAATCCCTAAATTTCCAATTCTTCTTCTTTCCTTCTACCCTACCCGTGAGCAGCCAAGAACCCACCCCTCCCCGTCGCCCCATCTGCAACCCGCCATTACCACCCGCCCGTCGTCGACCTGCCACCGTCGTCGCCCGCCAGAGCCGTCGCACGCCAAAGCGTCCCCGCCGAGCTGTTGCCGGGCCGCCCTGTCGAAGCCGCACAGCGAGAATGAGAGAGGGCAGCGAGAAGAAGGAGAAGAAGAGGAAAGCTTCGGGTTTCTTTTGTTGAGCTTTGGGTCATCTCCTACCATGCCTAGAAGGTCAAGTTTGGCTAGGAAAGCAGAATGGGTGGATACCCATTACCTTGTTCTTGAAGGTAAAGCCTTTGACCCGGAATCTTTTTCTAATTCTTTGTTGGATATGCTTAGATTCCAAGGTTTGTTGGATGGGTTTCTCGCCATAAGGGCCGAGACTTACCTGAGTTTGGTTAAGGAATTTTATCTTCACATGGTTATGACAAAGGATGGTGATAAGCTTGAGATCACTTCAAAAGTGAGAGGTGAGAAGTTAGTTCTGTCTGAAAAAGAGGCTAGCTCAGCTTTTGAGTCTATATGCTTCAGGAGTTGCTCAGTATAGCGGTAACTCATGGATTAGTACGGATACCATGGGGTACCGGGACTATTTGAGTTATTTGTTGGGTCGCACGAGTGGCTTCACTCAAGCTTCAAGGCCGGAGAAAAAGTGGTTGTCTGCAGAACAGAGGATCTTGGTTATGTTGGTTTCGGACTATTTGTTACCCAATAACAACAAAAGTAAGTTGTTGGGAAAGTTGGAGTGCACCTTTGCCTTTTGCCTCAAGAATATGGTCAAGTTCAACCTGCCAGCTTTGATGTTGCAACACATGGTTTTCTGCCGTGATCATAACCAGAAAAGCCTACCGTATGGGATGGTGTTGAGCTGGATTTTGGTTAGGAAAGGTGTGAGTGTTGATGGATGTCTACCGAAGGCCGTAGGAAAGTTGGTGTTGGATGCAACCAATCTTCGAAGTTGTAACCTGTTTCAGTTAGAAGATGGGGAGTACATCACTCTTGAAGAAGTTGCAAGAAAAGCCCCTGAGGAAGGAGCCGAGTTTGCAACCGAGCTTGGGATTCATGCCGGGAAGTTGAGCCTCGCAGTCCAGAGTTTGGTTGGTGATGAAGAAGATGAAGGTGAAACAGGCCGTGAGGAAGAAGTGGAAGCACCGGAAGCTGCCGAGGCCGAAGAAAGTGATTCTGAAAGTGAAGAGAATCAAAGAAGGAAGGAAGCTCGCACCAAGAGGGAGCATGATGCCATGACGCATGAGGAGCCCGTTGTCACCTTGCTTCGTCAACAGAACCGAATGATCGAAGAAGGCTTCGCATATATGAAGACGCAGTTTGTCGCAGTGCACCAAAGGCTAAACCAGATCGAAGCCAGTTCAAGCCATAGAGGAGAGGATGATGAAGAATCTGAGGAGTCCGAGGATTCGGAGAGCGAGTCCTTCTAGAGTGGAGTTGTGGCCATCTTGTTTGCTCTTCTTTAGTTGTTGTTATCTTCTTAGCTGTTGTTACCGTTTGTTGGTTGTTTGTTATTTGCCTTTTTTTGCTTGTTTTTGCTTGTTGTTTTGTTGTTTAGATAGTTTTGTAGTTGGTGTTTGAGTTGGTTGTCTAGTTCTTAGTTGTTGGTTAGAAGAAAAATGCACATAGACAACGGTTAATAACCGTTGTCGTAGGGGTAAAACTTCTGTTGTTGAAGCCGGTGTTGTTGTAGGTCACGCGCATAGACAACGGTTTTTAAACCATTGTCTTTTCTAGAAACGACAACGGTTTTCTAACCGTTGTCTATTAAGTGTTGTTGAAACCGGTGTTGTTAAAAGTCACGCACATAGACAACGGTTAAAAACCGTTGTCTTTTCTTGAAACGACAACAGTTTTCGAATAGTTGTCTATTAAGTGTTGTTGAAACCGGTGTTGTTAAAAGTCACACACATAGACAACGGTTTTTAACCGTTATCTTTTCTATAAACGACAACGGATTTTTAACCGTTGTCTATTAAGTGTTGTTGAAATCGGTGTTGTTAAAAGTCACACACATAGACAACGGTTATAAACTGTTGTCTTTTCTATCAACGACAACAGTTTTGTAACCGTTGTCTATTAGGTGTCGTTGAAACCGGTGTTGTTAAAAGTCACGTACATAGACAACGGTTTTAAACCGTTGTCGTTTCTTCCAAAGACAACGGTTTTTGACCCGTTGTCTATTCAATGTTGTTGAAACCGGTGTTGTTAAAAGTGATGCACATAGACAACGGTTTTTTAACTGTTGTCTTTTCTTTAAAAGACAACAGTTATAAACTATTGTCTATTGCGTGTTGTTGAAATCGCTGTTGTTAAAAGTCACGCCGATAAACTGTTGTCTTTTTTAGAAAAGACAACAGTTTCAAACTGTTGTCTATTGTAAATTAGACAACGATTTTTAACCGTTGTCCGGTTTTTAACCTGCTTAAATGTTAATCATATACCAAAAATCAATTTATCCATTCACCATGGCCAAGTGTAGTTACATAATTTTGTACAAGCTAAGGGTCAAAATAACAAGTGTAAATACTTCCATGACCAATTCTCATCGAATCATATATCATCCAAGTCATAATAATACAAAAAAACAATTCCACGAAGTCGTCATAAGGGCATCCCCAATAAGAAAATTTTCATCACATTTTAGAATAGTAAAATCTCCATGAGATAGACTTTGACAAATGGAAAAGCAAAATCTTCACCACATTTTTCTCCTGCAATTCAAAAAATTATTTCAGAAAATTAGAATAAAAAAATAATAAATAGACGTTTCAGAGTGGCCGCCAACATATTTGGCCTTTGGCCTTTGGCCGTTGCTGGGCAACGGCCAATTTTCCGGCCAATGCTGTGCCGTTGCAATTGCAACGGCACAGCACACATTATTTTTCTTTTTAATTTTTTTTTGTTAATAATTGTTTTTTATTTTGATTATAAGTTTGGAATAAAAGTTTGTAATTTTAATGTACAATTCATTTATGTTTATTATAAAATTATAAATTTATAAATTTATAAATCAAATAAATAAAGAAATAATTAAAATATGTAGATAAAATGGTGGGTCCACAAAAAGTTGTGAAAAATTTAAAACTAATAGGAAGAAGAGATTTTGTGATTGAGTGAGATAGTGGATGATGAGGTGGATGTTGGGGCCCACAAAATTTTGGGCTAAAATCCTCAACTATTGAGGATGCCCTAATACTACAACAAACAATTCCACGAAGTCTAAAAGATCACAACGTTATAATGATCAAATCATACCTACTGTATATAACTTGATAGAATATCGGCCCATTCAGAACGCACCAGATCAATAACCGCTTTGTCATATTCAAATTGTTGGAACTACATGTAAAAAGTGAGTAAATAAATTAGTAATTGCAATGAAATTTGAAATAAGTTAGGAGTAATTTGCAATAACCACTATATGGTAATAGAGTTTTAGCAATTCTAAAGGCAAGAGCTTTTGTCTTTTCTCTAATCTCTCCACTTTAAACTTTGTGAATAAAAGGATCAAATTAAAAACTAAAAAGCATTCATTCAATAGATATCAACAATAAATGGAGTACTCAAAATTATACTGGCAACAAGAATCTCAAATGCATCATATTTCCACTTTGAAACATTCAAATCAAAATAATTTTAAACACGAAATAGAAATGGAATTATTACCAGTGCTTGAACAGAATCTTTATCATCAATGTCCGGCATGTTTTCAATTAAAGTCTTCAGGTAAACCATGACATAGAAACCGCATTGGTTACTATCCGGTTGACGAGGAGCCAACAACTATTAAATAAGATTTGCATGTGCATTACAATAATTTAACATATACAAACACTTATATCTAATTAGTTAAAAATATGAAATTACCTTGACAATTTCCCAAGCAGTTTTACTTCGTCCTTTCTTTCCATTCCCAGAGACCGCATGAACCATTTTAGTAGCCCTTCAAATATATTGTTGATTATTCAGATTATGTAATAATCATACCGATATAAATCGAAAGAAATAACAAAAAAAAAAAAAACTTACATTTCTACAACATGTTTCCAATCATCATCGCGAATGCGATGACTAAGAGGGTCCCACAAATAAACAATATCCTTACTGACGTTGATAACTGTCAGAATCCAATGGATATGTTCTGAATGATGAATATGAATTGAGGCTTATTTGAAACCAACCTCTGCTTTGCTAGTAGAGTTTTGGTCTAGTAGATAAAGCATGAGTTTTCACCTTGTGTAGCAAAGTTTAGGCTCAGCATATTCTGTCTGGTCTCTGTTTCATTGCTCACTGTTTGTGGCAACGAAGTTCTTGGTAATTAGCAAGGGGGAAGGAAGCTCTAAATCTGATTTCTGTGAATAGTTTAGATTCACATGTTTGGACAGTGGACATCTATCATGTTGCCGGAATAAATGCCGCTAGAGACCATAAAACCTATGTTCTTGCAATCTGTGTTTGTTCACAATCAACCTAAATGGACCTACCTGGCTTAATTGTCCAACAACTAAACATCAAAATGTTCAAGTAACTACAAAGCCTGACATAAGTAACTGTGATGATCTTAGGAGCAGTAATGAAAAATAGCAGAGAAGAAGAATGAGATAGAGTTTCAGAGAGAAAGAGGGTGAAGAAAGGAACTGTATTGATTAAAATTCAGCATAAATCCCAGCTGTTCTCCGCACTGGCTATATATATCCCTTATCTATCACAGCTGTGCCCTTGAATTACATAACAATCGTAACAAACTCAAGAAGGAAAATACAAAAAGGAAATAAAAAGGAATAACCGTTCTAGATGTATTAGGACGACGTCGTCTGATTGCTTCAACCTCCAACTAACTGCCTTTTCCCAAAACGACGCCGCATGACCCTTTTTTAACCGTTATCAACTGTCATCTCTTCTACGACGTTGTCTGGCTTTGTTTTCAACCTCCTCCGTTTTCCAGCCTTCTTTCCACCATCCAGGGCTGTTACAATGCCTTCCCCTACCGGAGATCCTTGTCCCCAAGGATCAAAAGACGGGAACTGGCTAGTAACATGGTGATAGTCTTCCCATGAAGCTTGCTCTTTGGGAAGATTTGACCATTGCACTAGTATTTGAGTCACTGCATGATTGTTGCGTTTAACCAATCGTTTCCCCAAGGCTGCAACTGGCTCAGCTTGCACTTCCCCATCTTGACCAGTGATTGGGGGTTCTAGTTGAGGCTCCGACCCTCCTCCAATCTTTTTCTTAAGTTGTGAGATATGAAAAACCGGGTGTAGTAAGGCCCCCGGAGGTAATTTCAACCTGTAAGCAACCTGCCCTACCTTTTCAATCACCTGGTAAGGTCCAAAATAACGGGATGAGAGTTTTAAGTTGCTCCTTACTACTAAGGTCACTTGCCTATAAGGCTGCACCTTGAGGTATACCCAATCACCAACCTCTAAGGTCCGTTCACTTCTCCCCTTGTCAGCTTGTTGTTTCATCCGATGTTGAGCTTGCCTCAAATTTTCCTTCAAGACTGCCAGGATGGTATCCCTTTCAGCTAACCAGTTGTGGTCAGTACTCCCCGGGGCAAGTCTTGCTGCCAGTGTAGGAGGGTTGTACCCATACAAGGCTTGGAAGGGTGTGCATTTAAGGGAGGTGTGGTAGTTCGTGTTATACCAGAACTCTGCAAGGTGAAGCCACTTAGTCCAACTTTTGGGCTTTTGGAATACCATGCACCTTAAATATCTCTCTAAGCACTTGTTGACCCTCTCCGTTTGGCCATCTGTTTGGGGATGGTAAGCAGTAGATAGATTCAACTTAACTCCCATCTTTTTGAACAATGTTTGCCAAAATAGACTTGTAAACACCTTATCTCTGTCAGATACTATATCCTTAGGCAGCCCATGCAATCTGTAAATGTTCTCCATAAATACTTCAGCAATGTTCTCAGCAGAGTAGGGGTGAGAAACAACAATGAAATGACTGTATTTGGTCAATCTGTCCACAACTACTAAGATTACATCTTTGTTGCTGGATTTGGGTAACCCTTCTATGAAGTCTATAGAGATGCTGTCCCAAGCTTCCTCTGGAATGGCAAGGGGCTGCAAAAGACCAGGGGTGGCTATATTCTCATGCTTACATCTTTGACAAACATCACATACTTTCACCATTTCAGTAACATCTTTTTTCATACCCTTCCAGAAGAAAATCTGTTTCATCCTCTGATATGTTCCTTGTTGGCCAGAATGTCCACCTAAGGAAGACTCATGCAATTGAGACATCAACCTCTTCCTAAGGTCACCTGTAGAACCAATGTAAATCCTGTGTTTGTATCTCAGAATGCCCCCACTTACAGTGATGTCTGGTAGTGCAGCAGGGTCAATCAAGGAGGTTGTCAAGGTTTCAGCAGCCCATGAATCATTTATATAGCTGGCTGCTACCTCCTCCATCCATAGTGGCTATACAGTGGAAATGGAATTCAACTCAGGTTCTCCTTCCACCATCTGTCTAGACAAAGCATCTGCAACACAATTTTCAGATCCCTTTTTGTATTTGATGGTATAATCCAGTCCAAGTAGCTTTGCCAAGCCTCTTTGCTGCACAGCAGTTGTGATCTTTTGTTCCAATAGGAACTTGAGACTGTGATGGTCAGTCATGATGGTGAAGTGTCTCCCCATCAAGTATGGTCTCCACCTTTCAATAGCATTCACAATGGACCAATATTCCTTCTCATAAATAGATAACCCCAGATGTTTCTCTCCAAATGCCTTACTAAAGAAAGCAATTGGCTTGCCATCTTGTAGTAGAACAGCCCCCATCCCTCTTGAACTAGCATCAGCTTCAACAATGAATTCTTTTTGAAAGTTGGGGAGGGCTAAAACAGGAGCACTACACATGGCCTGTTTCAGCTGAGCAAAAGCTTGATCAGCCTCATCATTCCATTCAAAAGCATTCTTTTTAAGCAAATTGGTTAGGGGTCTGCTGATCACCCCATAGGACCTTATGAATCTTCTGTAATATCCAGTTAACCCCAGAAACCCTCTTAAAGCCTTGACAGAGGAAGGTCTAGGCCAAGCAGCCACAGCTTTCAATTTTGCAGGGTCAGTTTTCAGTCCATCTTTGGAGATTATGTGGCCTAGATACTCCACCTGGTCCCTAGCAAAGGAACACTTACTCAATTTGGCAAGCAGTTTGTTATCCCTCATTATTTGAAGCACCTCTTTTAGATGAACCCAGTGATCCTTCCAAGTTGCACTATAGATCAGTATATCATCAAAAAAGACTAACACTGATTTCCTTAACAGTGGCTTGAAAACCTGGTTCATCAAAGCCTGAAATGTAGCAGGTGCATTGGTCAATCCAAAGGGCATTACCCTGAATTCATAAAGGCCTTGGTGAGTTCTAAAAGCTGTTTTGAACTCCTCTCCTGGCTTCATTTTGACCTGGTGATACCCTGATCTTAAATCCAGTTTAGAAAAACATCCTGAACCAGCCAGTTCTGAGAATAAGTCCTCTACTAATGGGATAGGGAACTTATTCTTGATGGTAAGATTGTTAAGGGCTCTATAATCTATGCAGAACCTCCAGCTGTTATCTTTTTTTGGGACTAATAAGACAGGTGAGGCAAAGCATGATGAGCTTGGTGCAATCACTCCAGCAGTTAACATTTCATCAACCATCTTTTCTATAGCATTTTTCTGATCATAGGAATATCTATAGGGCCCAATATTAATAGGTTTGGCACCTGGAACCAAAGGAATGGAATGGTCAAGTGTTCTTTGTGGGGGTAAAGAGGTGGGTTCTGCAAAAACATCCTTGTATTCTTGCAGGATGATTGTGAGCTCAGGAATGGGAGGGTTGTTTGCGTCTGAGTGAGGCTGGGGTTGAGGGGGGTTGTTGGGTAATGGGCTAGGCATACATTGCACCAAGAACCCTTTGACTCCTTTCCTGTGCCCAATCTCTAATCTGTCTCTCAGAAACTCCTTTCAGCAAGATCCTCTTTGTCAGTCCTTTCAATGTGATCCTTTTACCTTCCTTGTGGAATGAGATACTGGGGGGTCTGGTATGCAGCTGGATAGGTGCATAATGATCTACCCAGTCCATGCCTAATACCATATCACATCCCCCTAATCTGAGCAATCTAAAATCTTGGGTGAATCTTTCTCCTTTTACCTCCCAGTTCAGCCCCAAACAAATGGTATCACACTTCACTTGCTCACCATTGGCAACAGTAACCATCAATGGTTTTGTCCTTATTGGATCCATTCTCAATTGGCTCAGTACTTTTGGGTCCAAGAAGCTGTGAGTGCTTCCACTATCCACTAGTATTACCACTTTTTGCTTCTGTACTAACCCCAAAAGTTTTATTGTATTCATGCCTTCCCCTCCTACTACTGCACAAAGGGTCACTTCTGCTTCTCCCTTATCAGTTTCCTTCTCTATTGGTTCCAGCATCTCAGAGAATTCATATCCCTCATCTTCTTCTATCAAATTAAAGGTAGGACCCTTACACTTGTGCCCAGGCTGCCAAGTGTCAAAGCATTTAAAACATTTCCTCTGCTCTCTCAATTGGGCTTTGAATCTGTTTAAGTCTGGTGAGGGTGAGTTGGTTGACTGGCCTGATAAGGCAGGTCTAGGGTTGTGGGATAAATTGGGTGACTCAGTGGGTTGGTTATTGTAGGTTCTGGAGGTTGGGGATGATCTTGGGTTCCAAGTGACTGATTTGGCCCCTTCATTAGCTCTCAGCCCTTTCTCAAACTGTCTAGCAAACCATATAGCATCCCCCAGGGTATTTGGTTTTGCAGTCCTAACAAAGCACCTAAGATTTGCCTTCAACCTTGCAACATAGTTATCCAAGAAGTACACTTCTGGTAAGTAGGGGTGGCCTTGCAGTAATTGACTCCTAAATTCCTCGTATTTATCAGTGAAATCTTCCACTGATCCCCATTGTTTTAATCCTGCAAACTCCTCCATTAATGAAGCCCCACTACTCCCAAACCTCTTGCAAACAGCCTCGGCAAACAGTGGCCACTGAAATCCCTGCCTTAGCTCACTTATGTAACCTTCATACCAGATAGCTACTCTCCCAGTCAGATTAATGAACAACAGATTCACAATCTCGTTTCTGGAGATGTGAGAGACCAAAAAGAATCTCTCGCATCTGACAACCCAATTTCTGGGATTCTCATAATCGAAAGGGGGAAACTCAGCTTTATACCTGGGGTAAAACTCCACAGCCTGGTGTCTCCTTGGAGCCCAATCCCTTCCAAGAGTCTCAACCGGTTCTTCTTCCTGTTCAGGCTCAACAGGAGCCTTATCAGCCCTTCTACCCGGATCCCCACTTCCTTCTCCCGGGCATAGCTGCTGAAGGTGCGCTTCCGGAGCGTTCCCTTGCACTGAAGACTGTCCAGGGGATCGTTCCACCAAGGGGGGTTGAGGTCTATTCAGTCGGAGGATGGTCAGTATCTCCTCCTTGAAGCTACCAAGTTGGGCATTTAGCTGATCAGTGCCGGACTGAGCCTGAGCTTCTACGAAGCCCTTGAGCTCGGCCATTTGAGCTTCCAGACGCTTCATCCGATCCTCCATGATCGCGGGCTCTGATACCAACTGTGATGATCTTAGGAGCAGTAATGAAAAATAGCAGAGAAGAAGAATGAGATAGAGTTTCAGAGAGAAAGAGGGTGAAGAAAGGAACTGTATTGATTAAAATTCAGCATAAATCCTAGCTGTTCTCCGCACTGGCTATATATATCCCTTATCTATCACAGCTGTGCCCTTGAATTACATAACAATCGTAACAAACTCAAGAAGGAAAATACAAAAAGGAAATAAAAAGGAATAACCGTTCTAGATGTATTAGGACGACGTCGTCTGATTGCTTCAACCTCCAACTAACTGCCTTTTCCCAAAACGACGCCGCATGACCCTTTTTTAACCGTTATCAACTGTCATCTCTTCTACGACGTTGTCTGGCTTTGTTTTCAACCTCCTCCGTTTTCCAGCCTTCTTTCCACCATCCAGGGCTGTTACAGTAACTCTGTGTACTGTATAGAGCTAAATTGTTCAATGGGATAAGTTGCTATTTTAATTGTTAAACACACTTTGCAAGATGAATACCTGTGTAAAAGCTTGTGGTGGGCATTTGAACTTTTTAAAATAAATTATACAGTGAAAAATAATCTATTGATTAGACTGAAAACAAAACCAAAAAAAAAAATCAATTGAATAGCATACTGTGATCTACACATTTATATTTGTGCATCTGTGCCATGTTCATCTGCCAAAAACGAAGAAAAAATCTACCAATGCAAAGAATAAAATAAAATAAACTTCGCTACAACAAAAGTATTTAGCCAACTATTAGTGAGTTATATCTATGAGAAGAAAACGCAAAACTAATACCCAAAAAATGAATGAATTAAAACCATTTTACAAAAGTAAATGAGTTCCTGATCATTTACTTTATAATCCATTCCATAACAATGAATCAAAATAAAAAGCATCAGAATTTGAAATAATAGAGCACAAATGCTTAATGAATTTCAAGTTGTTATTCAGATTACTAATACCTAATCTGAAAGTAAATATTACATTCCAAATCCACATAATCTTTGACAAACAAACAAAAAATTATGTTATGTATTAATGTATTTCTCTTTTCAGAAAGATTTCACAGCAACTGTCCTTACTCCCATAATTATTTTGCACAGAATGAACATGGCACAGATGAAATCCGTATAGCGCAGTTGACATAACAACATGGCTCAAGGAAACACATTTATATTTGGGAATACAGGCAAAACACATAATCTAAAAAGGTAGCATGGCTCAAGGAAACACATTTATACTCCGTTATACACAATGCAATCTATCAATTGCATAGACAAATACTACAATCATCAACAGCTCATGCAACTATCCAAATGAAAACCATAGCCAAATCCACACAATAGTAATTGATGTTTAAATCCAAAATTTTGCACAAATTAAACACACACATTGATACAATCAGACCTAGATGAAGATGTTCGCTAGATTATCATTATACATTGTCAACTTTCTCTCTTTCAACAGCTGCATGAAGAAGTGGCGACCATAGCAGACATAGCAGAAGGCACAAGTGAAACTGTAAGCAACTTCTGCTCTAAACTAATTTTTAATTAAGTTCAATTCTTCTTGATGCTCACTGTATTGCATATAAGCATATTGATTAATTGAATAAATATATTACCTATAGTTCATAGTGCATGCACACACAGAAACAACCCACATGATCACAAAAAGGAGGTAAATGCAATAAGTTTATATGAGGATACATGGTGGGGAAACAACAGTGTACTTGGCTGCTATAGCCAGGTGTAAAACTACTGAAACTGATAAGGGGGAAAATGTTGCATTTCATTTGCACTTACAGGGTCTGACAACCTCTTGAGAATCATTATGTTCACTCTCTCTCTATGTGGGAAAATAAAAAACTGAATATCTTTTATCAGATTTGAGTATGAACTAAAATGTGCAAACTGCCATTGGAAAGATGATATAAATAGAAATTAGTGTAATACTTCACACTTGAATGCGTTTTACATTTTCAAGCATGAGCTAGGGACCTTTACTTTTTATATTACATTTAACAGTGCCTCTTTCTTCTATGCAGGAAAGAGAGAATGATGAAAAAACTTTGCCAGATGAACATGAATTATAACAGGTCAACAGAACCCACTAAAAACCCAAGCAATACAGAAGATGAACTACCGGGAAAATTATTCTCAGAAGGAGATATAAGAGAAGGTCAAGACACGGGAACGATATTAAATAGGAAGATTCCAAATCAATTGCATAGACAAATACTACAATCATCAACAGCTCATGCAACTATCCAAATGAAAACCATAGCCAAATCCACACAATAGTAATTGATGCTTAAATCCAAAATTTTGCACAAATTAAACACACACATTGATACAATCAGACCTAGCTTGGATGTATTTGACAGCTTTGCACATTAAAATAGAAAAGCTAACCTTAAAAGCTAAATCTCAGTTTTTCACGGCGGCAACGGCTGGACCGACGGCGACACAGGATGGAGGCGGCGATGGTGGAAGAGGTTGGGCGCGGCAATGGCGTCGAAGCTTGGACACGGCGGCGGTAGGCGGTAGGCGGAGATGGCTAGTGGCGGTCGGCGGAGAACACGGACGAGCAGTAACCTAGGTCGGCGGAGATATGTCTGAAGCGGAGGAAATTTTGGAATTCTTACTTGTCTCTGCGCAATTTTGTCTTAGAGGGAAGACAAAAATTTCATTCCCAATTTTGTCTTAGAGGGAAATGTTGTTTTAGAGGGAAATTTTAATTTGTCTTAGCTTAGAGGAAAATTTCGTAACAAAATATTATTTTAATTACCCGGGTTGTTACATTCAGTCAATTAAAATAGAACCGAGTATATAGGTACAGAACACGAGAGTCATAGATTTCTATAATGTAGATTCATAATTTCTATACAGTATATTTCTAATTTAAATACAATTGTATAGATTAATAATTTCTCTATACAGTAAATTCATAATTTCTATACTGCAAATTCATAATTTCTGTATTGTTGATTCATAATTTCTAAAATGTATAGTTATCAACACTTGGGAATATGAACATCGCAAATTATAAACACAAAGTTCTGTAATTGTGAATATAGATCAGAGTTATTCAATCATTATGAATATGCATTTCAATCCAAAAATTATGAATATATAGTTTGGTAATTATGAACATAGAGCTAATTAAGATCGCGGCAAAATAAATGGGATATAGCAAACTGTACGCCATCGATCAACTACTCTTTCATATCCATTCTCAACGTGTCCCAGGCATGCCGGAGGGGTCGATTACCAACAATTTCAACCTAGCTTGTTAGTCATGCGCTAGCCGGAAGGGTCGATTACCAACATATAGCTAACTTTAGCTTGTTAGTCATACGCTAGCCGTAAGGGTCAATTACCAACATATAGCTAACCTTGTTAGTCATGCGCTAGCCGGAATAGTCGATTACGAACCCCGACCCCTATCATATATACCGCCCTTAATCCCTACACACCATACCGCACCATTATGAACACCACCCCATATTGTTTTTTATACTTGATAATTATTATTATTTTTTGGAATTCATAGATTAGTCTTAATTGTAATATAATTGAAAATAAAATTTTAATGAATTTACTTTGAAATTTTGGTGAATAATTTTATATTTAAATATGAACGAAAATAGAACTATTTTGGTAATATACTAGATGTTGCCCTTGAGTACACAAGTGTTGTTGTGGCTTGGTTGGTTTAGCTTAGTTTATTGTGGTAGAGGTCTTAGGTTTTATTTTTCTTGGGGGAATTCTTCAACTATTTTCTAAAATTGTTGTCTTGGTTTTCACAAACAACACAGAAGCAACCCAGTTATATACCAGATGTTGCACCTTTAAACATAAGAGTTTGTGTTGCTTAGTTGGTTAGATAGTTTACTTGTTAAGTTTGAGGTCATAGGTTTGATTCTTGTTGTTAACATCTTTGTTTTTATTTTATATGCCTGTTAAATAATGATGCGCAACGACAACGGTTTTAAAACCGTTGTCTTTGTAGTGTTGTGTATTCAAATGCACTAAAAGACAACATACCAAAGACAACGGTTAAATAAAACCGTTGTCTTAAACAAATAAAGAACATGCAAAGACAACGGTTATATAAAACCGTTGTCGTTTTAGTGTTGTGTATTCAAGTGCGCTTAATGACAACACACCAACGACAACGGTTAAATAAAACCGTTGTCTTTTTTTAAAAAAAGAGCGCACAAAGACAACGGTTTTAAACAACCGTTGTCTTTCTAGTGTTGTGTATTCCATTGCGCTTAAAGACAACACACCAACGACAACAGTTAAAAAAACCGTTGTCTTATTTAAAAAAAATGCACATAGACAACGGTTTTAAAAAACCGTTGTCGTTGTGGCGTTGTCTTTTCACAAAATGCACAAAGACAACACACTTATGACAACGGTTAAGTAAAAACCGTTGTCTTTGACAAAAGTGTTGCATCAAAGACAACGGTTTTGGACGAAACTGTTGTCTTTTATACAAAAGACAACACTTTTCTTAAAAACTGTTGTCTTTCTAGTGTTGTCTATGTGCATTTTTCTTGTAGTGAGATCTCTTCGTCTAGATCACCATTTAGGAATGCTGTTTTCACATCCATTTGATGTACTATCAACCTGTGTAAGGATGCTAAAGTAAACAAGACACGGACAAATGAGATTTTGTTACTGGTGAATATGTATAAAAATAATCTTCACCAAATCTCTGAGTGTAGTCTTTGGCTACAAGCCTGGCCTTGAATCTTTCTATAGACCCATCTGGTCTTAACTTCCTTTTGAAGATCCATTTGCAGCCGATTCGTTTACATCCTTTAGGTAGGTTCACAAATTCCCACGTGTGATTAGACTATATGGAGTCTACTTCACACTTGATTGCTTCTTTCCACAACGTGGAATCATCAGAGTGCATAGCATCTGCAAAGGTTTTTGGTTCTTCTTCAAACACTAACTGACAGATGAATTTATCATACAATTCATTTACATCTTCCAGTTCAGTCAAGTAGGTTACGTTATGAAGTCAGAACCAAAGCTTTTCTCTGTTCTCGGTATTTTGCTTCTTCTCGGTTGATGAATTGTATTCAACACTAGCCACGAGATCTAGTGCATGTTAGGAAAATCAAATAACCTGACTTTCATGCTTAAGCAAATAACCAAGTACAACATTTATTAAGAAACAGAATCAATAGCATGCCAAGGTGAATCCTCAATAACCAACGAATAATATGCAAGAAGGCATGTAAAAGTATGCAAGGATATCACAACTTTAGAGCAAGCATAGGAAACAAAGAACAAGCATAAGGAACTTAACAGAAAGCGATAAATAAATTCAAAGTCTCACCGCGCGTCCTAAGGTTCTTACATCACACCAAGAGATTCCAGCTTAACATCTTAAAGTGTTATCCTAAAGGCATTATCCTAGGGTCGAACTTAGGCTCTGATACATACTGTAACACCCCTAATTTTTGAAACATTTAAAACTTATGAAATAAAGGCGAATCTATCATTAATTATCCAAACAGAGCAGAACTAAGCATAAGAGTCTGGGTGCTATGCCACATCCAAGCTTGAGAACTTAGATGCACAGGCTAACTAACTAAACAGAACATAATTTGAATTCAATATCCAAAATACAAGTCGAGGCACGCAGGCCATCTACCAAGACTAAAACTATCTAAGCTAAGTCCTTGCATCCATCTAGCGCACTCCGAAGCTACTAATCTATACTTGAAAAACATATGGTGTAACAACCGTCACCGAATAATACTGAGTAACCCACTCCCACCCCGTTGAGTACAATAAGTATAAGTATAGGAAATCATTTTGAAACTGGAAAACATATATAACCTTAAGCAACTCTAACTTTAAAACCAAGATCAAGACTCTAGACACAACCACAAGTTGACTCCATAAAGGTACTAGTATGCATCCTAAGCTCGGACGATAAGATAATAACACAGCTAAATAATAACAAACAACGGCAACAAGGGGCTCAACAACAATCAATCACAACAAGTACTCAATAGAGAGTACATCCATCATCCAACCTTATACCAAGTTCCAACCTTTACTCCCCTCCATCCTTATTTCAGTTCCAACCTGTACATTTAGGCCACCCCTATAACACATCCCTTATCCCTCCGGGGCACGCATGCCCCCCATCGACATATCGCCAACAAATTCACCGATCTAATAGCGCCGCAGCACCATTAACACATGATCTGTGCCTATAGCACGATAATCAAGGGGTCTTGTCTATAGCACAAAGACATGGAACCACAGCGCTTAAAACTTGATCGATTCCTTTAGCAAGCAAATGAAGGGTGGTCTGTGCCTATAGCACAATGAATGAGCACTCGTTGTGCTAACCGCCAACAAATCATTTCCACCAATCATATCACATTTCCCATCATGGACAAACCCACCACAACAACTGGTGCACCGCGTTAACAACGACCAACAACACTCAATCAACAACGATAATCATAGCTCAACAGCAACAACTGTTGTAGAATAATGAACCAAATCGATTTAATATCCCAAAATAATATTTATATATACACACACAAGTATATAAAATATTATTCGATATTTATCCGAAATATATATATATATATATATATATATATATATATATATATATATATATATATATATACACAAATATATATATAACGGAACCAACAGTTATATATACATATATATCTATAAAAAGATATACCAATATATATCAACCAAAGATTGGAACTAATAATCCTCAGATTATAAGTCCAATTTAACGGCAATAACCAAAAGGGAGAACAGATTTTTGCTTAGAGCATTATCCAAAACAAGAAAGAATGAGAAGGGAGAAACAAGAAAGTACGAGTTAGGCGAGGTGCCTTTCTCTCCTTAAAACCTTATTTTCCACCTCCCAAAAGTGCTAGGAGAGTTGTGGCCTAGGTTTCGTCCCACCACCGACCCCCACTGGTACGATGGTAACTTTGGCATTTTTCCCATTCGGGAATTCATCAATCAAACCCGAAATCAAGTCCAAACACATCCCAAAACATATCAACAACAATATGGACTCTGTAACACCCCGTGTTACGGCCTTCAATCCCGGATTAATTATTTAATTAATTCCGTTAATAATAATTAAAGAGGATTTAATTTGGCTAGGATTCTTTTTAATTAATTAATGTAGTCCACCATAGATCGTGGACCCTTGCCTAAACTAGGGTCTTAAGCCTATTAGGAATAAGGAGAGTAAACATTTTACTAATCAGATTCTAATTAGGAGTCCTAGACCTAATTATCTATTTGGAATGAAGAAAGTAGGCATTTACTATCCAGATTATGATTAGGATCCTGATGCTATAAATAGGGGATTAGAAAGCATTAGAACCCTTACCACCATAGTTATATTACACAAAAGTATTCCCAAGGGGTTCCCCACCACCAAGCCTAGGGAGATCAATCGAAAGGAAATTTTAGGGAAGAAACTTAATAGCCAAGGGAGGATTAATTAAGGCTAAGAGGTAACCCATGTCTCAACAAAACTTATTTTCTTTGCTATAAATCTTCTTCTTTGGCTCCCTCTCTAAGCTTGTGTCTTGATAAATCTTTTATGATGATTAGGATAAGATCTTGATGTTGATGAGATGATCTTTTGTGTTAGTCTTGATAATCTTGATGATTATAAGAGGATCTTGATAATTGTGTGTTGATTCTTGATAAATCTTGATGTGCTTGATTTTAAAGATAAAGTATGATTTGGTGATTTAAATGTGATTAGAGCCCTAGGTTGAATCGTGAAATTCGTATTGTGACATTTTGGTGTATTTGGGTCGGAATTCGCATATTCGGGCGTTGATTATGTTTAGAAGTCATGATAGGTTGTGTTCTATGTGATTCTTGCTTTTGATCCGTTAATTGTCTACGTGGTGTCATCTTTTGCGTTTAAAAGTGTCTAAGCAAGGTTTCGGGTTCCACGAAGAATCTCGGGACATATATTTTGGAGAAGAGTCAGTGGGGGGTAGGTGGGGGTAGGGGGACCCGCCACCTACCCGCTGCCCAAAGTAACGCCTCCCAGGACTTATATTTTAGAAAAGAGTCAGTGGGGGGGGGGGGGGGGAGGGGGACCCGCTGCCCAAAGTAACGCGACCGGCAACGGGCAGACGACTGCCCGCCGGGCATCCGCTGCCCGGAGGTCTATCACCGGCGGGTCGCCCTCCACCCGCTGGAAATTTTTCCCACCTCGGGACTTCGGCTTCCCCGTTTGATGTTCCCCAACCCCCGTGGTGTCCCTAAGGACTCCGTTTGTCGTGCATGAGTCTAGTTGATGTTTCGGGTACCGTTCGTAGGATAAAAGAATCTCGTATATTGCATGCTAGTTGAATCGGTAACCCGTTGGCCTAGGAGGAAGATGTATGAACCCCTTAGGACTAATCTTAGTATGTGGATAAATCACGCATAAGTTTATTTATATGCCTTCCCCCTTCCCAATGTACTAATATGTGTTTACTATGTGTTATTTGAGCATGATACCCCAATTTGGTTGCGATCAAATTGGTTATACACGAGCTGCAGTTCGTTATCTTGGCTGCGGCCAAACTGGTTACTCATGAGCTGCGCTTCATTCTCCTGGCTGCGGTCAGTGACTCACTTCTAGGGCTGCGGTCTACATCGGCCTCGTGTGCTATGGTCCAACGACTGGACGCGCCAGGCAGTGTGTAGGGCCACTAGCCCGAGGAAGGCCATAGTCCATCGAATGAGTGATCAGGCGGTGCGTAGGGCTATGGTCGGTTGCGATCCACCGAGTGTATGTGGCAGCAGTGTGTAGGGTCGTAGTCCCCAAAGATCATTGCCCACCGAATGCGTCCCTCAGGCGGTGTGTGACACCCCAAAAATCCACACTCCAATGCATGAATAATTGAGTAATTAATTATAATTCTTTTGAGGAATTGATTCCTAAAATCTTGATTTTTAATACTCAAGGACTAGTATTTGACTAGTCAATCTTTAAGTTGTGTTGTACCTTGTGCTTAGAGAGGAGTTCCCTTGTTCCTTACACTTTCTAAGGGTTAGTATTGGTAGCCTTGTCTTTTCACCAAGAGTTAGTATTGTATCCTAACCTAGAAGACTTCTTCATTTCATTCCTTACAATTCGTAGAAAAATATCTCTACCTTCTCTCTAGAATAGAAGTGTAGCTTATTCACCAAGCCAAGTTGAGACCCTTGTCAAGATTTCAAGTTTTGCTTCCAAGATTCAACCTTTCACCTATTTGGGCATCTAGGAGGGTAAGATCTAAGCTTGTCTAGTCTTTTTGGTTCTATCTTAGTTGTCTTTTTCTTAAAGGTAGGATCTTTATGATCTTTTGGTTTGATCTTGAAGTGGGCTTGAGAAGTGAGCCTAGTGGAGAGCTTGTTGTGGTATAAAGAGAAATCTTTTGGTCTTTAAGAGGTAACCCATGCTCTACAAAACCTATTTTTCTTACCTATATGTGATTTCTTGGATTCTACATGTTCTTTGCTATGAAATGTGTGGGTTTTATGCATTTATCTTGTGATATTGCATATCTAGAGCTTGTGTTTAGGTCCTTTGTGCCATTTCTTGGCATTTTCCTTGGTTCAAGTCATTTTGTTGTGTTTGTGAGATTTGGCATGTTTTGGACTTGAATTTGTGTTTGGAGAAGAAAATCCCCGAAGGGATTGTTTTACACAAGAGCATGTACCCACGGGCGGAACGGCGGGGAGAGCCCTACCTCCCCGCCACCCACCCGCAGGTACATAGGAATGTGGGTGTTGTACCCGCGGCCAGAACCACGGGTAGGGGCATACCCATGGGTCCACCCGCGGGGTACACGGTGGTGTTTGGTTTGGGATTTGTTCCCCGTGATTCGTTGTCTCGATATTTGATCTTTTGACTTCCCGTTGTTCTTTTGTGGAACTATTTGAGCGTCTTCTTGATGTTTCGTAGGTCTAGAACTATATGGTAGGTATCCATTTAGGACTTTGGTGTCTTGAATCGTGCTAAGTGTTCAACATTGTGTTTCGTTGGACCAAGAGGTGTCTTGTGTGTTCCTCGGAACTATCTTGTGTTTCCCCGTTGATAAGCATGCTAGTTTGTTGTCTTAATGATAGCGTGTGTGTGGTTTGTACCTTCCGTTTGGTTGATGATAACTTGTGTTATTCATCGTTGTTATTGGTTGGGTTGTGACCCGTTCCTTGATTGAGTGTGTTTCATACCTTCATTGCAATCCGTTGATTGATTCCTGTTGAGGTGTGGCGTGTGTGGCTTTACCTGGATTGCACGACTAGTGGGTCCACGTGATTGGGGGATAACATGTGTTATCCGGGCATGTGTTGCCGTGATTAGTGGTGGTTCGTTGGTGGTTATAGGTGGGGGACAACGATCCCGGCGGAATAAGGTTGGACTTGGCTGTACAGGGGATCCTGGAGGTAACGGTTGGAAAAAGATACAAGGTTGGGGTAGCCATAAGGTTGGAACAGGGCATAAGGAAGGCATACCAACTCGCGATGGGTGATGTTGCGAGGGCTTATAAAGCCGGCGTTGTGTGATATTCTCTCATGACGTGTGTAGTCACGGATGCTTGCGTTGTTTTGGCATGTGCTGCCGTTGGGTGAGTTTTTATCCTTGTGTGTGGTTAACCTTTGTGGTTTGGGATGTGTTCCCGTGTGGTCTTGAGAGTGATGAGTCTTGTGTTGACTGGTGATCTTGGCTTTTGACTTATATATACGTATTCCGTTTCGAAAATGGTTTTTATATCTTATATCTACCTATTTATGATACTTAACGGTATTGGTGGGTTACCAGCATTATTCGCTGACCGGGCGTCGTCCCAATGTTTATCTTTGTATCTTTCAGGTGATGTTTAGACGAGAGCGATGCCTAGAGCCTGGTAGCATAGCACCTTTGTGTTTTTGTGGCCTGTGCGCCAATGTTTTTAGACTGTTTTAGATTGATGTATTGGGATAGTATTATGCACTTGCAGATTGTTGCCTTAGCGTTACCTAGTGTGGTATACGTGGCATAACACCCCTTCTTGGATTTCTTTTATCCAGTTTCCGTTTATCTTTCGCTGTGCTAGTTTTGTTGTTAATCTGCTTGTGGTAGGGCTTCAATTGGGCCTTGTGTTTTTGGGGGGTGTTACAGTTGGTATCAGAGCCTAGGTTTTGAGCATAGGATGAGTTAAGTCTAGACTTTCTAAGTGGTTAAGTGTGTTTTGAGACCTCTAAGCGACCTTAAGAAGCTAAGTGTTAGGCTTAGGACTCTAGGTTGCGCGGTGAGATGTGTGTTGCTTTCTGTCTTGCTTGTTTGCTCTTTTGGTAACCTCGTTGTTGTAGCAGAAGTCTGTGATGCCTCATCACCAGCGAACCTTAGTGTTTGAAGATGTGGGTGAAGTGGTTAAGAAATCTCAGTTGGCCGAACCTAGCAGTGCCTCTGGGGTAATTGAGCGGTGGATCCGGAGTGGTACGTCCACAAGAGTAAGTCCTAGTGCAGCGACTTTGCCAGCACACCGTGATGTAAGAGAGTATGGGAGGATAGAGGTTCATCATCCGGCGGTAGGGTCATCTCAAGAGAGGGTGCTCACCTTAAATGAAGTTCGAACAAGTGACAGTGACGTAGTAGTGGGAACCTTCCTTGTGCAATCTGTGCCAGCAACATTCTTGTTTGATTCAGGGGCGTCT
This sequence comes from Ipomoea nil, assembly GCF_001879475.1. NCBI lineage: Eukaryota > Viridiplantae > Streptophyta > Magnoliopsida > Solanales > Convolvulaceae > Ipomoea > Ipomoea nil. The sequence continues at coordinate 1,270,157 of NW_017616542.1, forward strand.
AAGTCGTTTATATCACCCGGCCTCGTGAAGAAGTTGGGCTTATCTGGGGGCACTGGGGTGAGGTTTAACGTGAAGGTAGCGTCGGGAGAAGTTAGGATGTGTGACCGTCTTTTTGAGGGCATCAAGATTTGTATCAAAGGTGAAGAGTTTCCTAGTGATCTAATCCAGTACGACTTGGACGGGATGGATGTGGTCCTAGGTATGGACTGGTTGGGGCGGTTTAGAGCCCAAATTCTGTGCAAGGATCAGAAGGTAGTACTACGAGGACCCAGCGGGAAAAGAGTGTCATACCGTGGAAGGATGGAAGAACCCGGAATTAAGCTAGTGTCTATGGTGAAGATGAAGAAGTATATGGACAAGGGCAATGAAGTGTACCTGTGCTTAGTCGAGAACTTAAAGGCAAAAAGAGAGGTAGCTCAATCTATTCCCGTAGTCCGTGAGTTTCTTGATGTTTTTCCCGAAGAAATACTGGGTATGTCGCCTGCTAGGGAAGTGGAATTTTCAGTGGATCTTATGCCGGGCACTGCACCCATCTCTAAAGCCCCGTATCGTTTGGCTCCGCCTGAAATGCAAGAGTTGAAGGCTCAATTGCAAGAACTGCTTGACAAGGGTTATATCCGGCCAAGTACATCGCCTTGGGGAGCTCCGGTGTTGTTTGTAAAGAAGAAGGACGGGAGTATGAGGTTGTGTATCGACTACCGGGAACTGAATCAAGTTACCATCAAGAACAAATACCCTCTTCCAAGAATAGATGACTTGTTTGATCAACTCCGTGGCGCGGGAGTGTTTTCCAAAGTTGACTTGAGGTCAGGATACCATCAGATAAAGGTAGCAGACAAGGATATTCCTAAGACTGCATTTCGGACTCGGTACGGTCACTACAAGTTTACAGTTATGCCGTTTGGGATGACTAATGCCCCTACAGTTTTTATGGATCTGATGAACAGAGTGTTCAAACCCCACCTCGACAATTTTGTGATTGTGTTCATCGACGATATTTTGGTCTATTCGAAAGATAAGAGAGAGCATGTTGGACATCTTCGGACGGTACTTCAGATCTTGAGGGAGAAACAGTTGTATGCCAAGTTCTTTAAGTGCGAATTCTGGAAAGACAGTGTGATGTTTCTAGGCCACGTGATTGATAGTAGAGGGATTTCTGTGGATCCGGACAAGATACGGGCAGGGAAGGAATGGACTGCACCTTCATCGGTGTCGGAAGTAAGAAGTTTTCTTGGTTTAGCAGGTTATTATCGAAGGTTTGTTTTGGATTTCGCTAAGGTGGCTCAACCTTTGACCAAGTTACTAAGGAAAGAAGTGCCTTTCGTTTGGAATCAAGCTTGTGAATCAACATTTCGGTATTTGAAGGAGAGGCTCACGCCTGCACCAGTCTTGATATTGCCATCAGGAACGGAAGGGTTTGAGGTATACAGCGATGCGTCCAAGAAAGGACTAGGTTGTGTGTTGATGCAAAACGGGAGAGTGATTGCTTACGCCTCACGCCAGCTTAAAGTTCACGAAGAGAATTACCCTACCCACGATTTGGAATTGGCCGCTGTGGTGTTTGCTTCGAAAATTTGGAGCCATTATCTATATATCTTCACCCAAAAGGATCTCAATATGTGGCAACGAAGGTGGTTAGAACTCATCAAGGACTATGAGTTAGATATTCAGTATCACGAAGAGAAAGCTAACGTAGTGGCGGACGCCTTAAGTCGGAAATTGAGGGTGGTGGCGGATGAGCTTTGTAAGGAACTTCAACGGATGACCTTGGAAGTGGTGGAACAGGGAGATGTGGAGGCAGAAGTTTGTTGCTATAACTTAAGGATTGTACCTACACTTCTGGGAGAAATTAAGGATGAGCAGCAAAAGGATGCGTTTCTGACCAAGGTAAGGGATGACCTAGCGAAAGGGAAAGGGGGGCCGTTTGAGTTATCTGCGGATGGGGTGTTGAGGTACAAATGTCGTGTATGCATACCCGCGTCATGTGATCAGTGGAAGCAGCAGATTTTGGAAGAGGGTCATAACACACCCTATTCGGTTCACCCCGAAGGAGACAAGTTATACAAAGACGTGAAGAGCTTCTTCTGGTGGCCCAATATGAAAAAGGAAGTTGCAGAGTTTGTTGGAAAATGCCTTAACTGTCAGAAAGTAAAAGCGGAGCGTTGTAAAGTAAAGGGGTTGGTACAACCATTAGAAGTTCCACAAGGGAAGTGGGATTCTATATCTATGGATTTCGTGGGAGGACTACCGACGACCCGTTCGGGTAAGGACAAAATCTGGGTGATAGTTGATCGTTTGACCAAGACTGCCCACCTCATTGCAATGAAGGAGACCTGGACAATGACACAGTTGGCTCAAGCCTATGTCAACCAAGTGGTAAAGTATCATGGAGTTCCGAGGGATATTGTCTCCGATAGGGATCCAAGGTTCTTGTCACAATTTTGGAAATCCTTGCAAGCAGCCCTTGGAACCAAGCTAAGTCTCAGTACTGCTTTCCACCCAGCCATCGATGGACAAACAGAAAGGACTATACAGACTATCGAAGATATGTTGAGAGCTTGTATGCTAGATTTTCAAGGATCTTGGGAGGACCATCTGGACTTGATCGAGTTCTCTTACAACAATAGTTATCATTCGAGTATTCGCATGGCACCTTATGAAGCTCTCTATGGATAGAAATGTCACAGCCCGCTTTGTTGGGAGGATTTTGTTAATCCGATAGTGTTGGGGCCACAATACTTGTTGGACACATCCGAGAAAGTTAAACAGATCCAAGAAAGGATGAAAGCGGCTCAGAATCGTCAAAAGTCTTATGCTGATTTGGCTAGAAGACAGGTGGAGTTTTTAGTTAGGGATAAGGTTTGGTTGAAGGTATCTCGCACCCGTGGAGAAATGCGGTTTGGGAAGAAAGGGAAGTTGAGCCCTAGGTTTATAGGCCCGTATGAAATCCTGGAGAGGATTGGGAGTTTGGCTTACCGTTTGGCGTTGCCTTTGGATTTGGATAGAGTGCATAATGTGTTCCACGTATCGCAACTTAAGAGATATGTTCACAATCCGGCTCATGTTTTACCACCAGAAGTTATACCGTTAGATGAAGATTTGTCCTACGAAGAAAGGCCACTCAGAATTTTGGACTTCAAGACTCTGGACACTCGTAGGAAATCTGTTAAGATGGTGAAGGTTTGGTGGTCACACCATGGGGTTGAGGAAGCTACTTGGGAGCTGGAGGCATCGATGCGGGAGCGGTACCCTGAGTTGTTTGTGGAAGGTACCTCGTTTTCCTAGGTTGTTGTGTGCTTTGTGTGCTTGCTTGTTTTGCTTGTTGCCTTGTTGTTTAGCTATAGTGTTAGTTGGTGTTTGGAGTTAGTTGTTGAGTTCTTGGTTGTTGTCTAGAAGTTGGTGGTTAAGTTGAGGTCAGAGTTCTTGATGCTCAATCTATCCGTTCTTTTAACTCTTGACCAATCCTTGAATTCGTAATGTCTTCTTCTTTGATTTGGAACCCTTGTGAGTACTTTTGGAGTTTTGACCAAAAGGGTTGTTCTTGAAATTTCTTGTCACAATTTCGTTTCCTTGCTACCATTTGCTTTTAATTTGTTGTACCCAAGTTTCGAGGACGAAACTTCTTTGAAGGGGGAGAGGATGTGACACCCCAAAAATCCACACTCCAATCCATGAATTAATTGAGTAATTAATTCTAATTCTTTTGAGGAATTGATTCCTAAAATCCTGATTTTTAATACTCAAGGACTAGTATTTGACTAGTCAATCTTTAAGTTGTGTTGTACCTTGTGCTTAGAGAGGAGTTCCCTTGTTCCTTACACTTTCTAAGGGTTAGTAAGGGTAGCCTTGTCTTTTCACCAAGAGTTAGTATTGTATCCTAACCTAGAAGACTTCATCATTTCATTCCTTACAATTCCTAGAAAAATATCTCTACCTTCAAGTTTATCTCTACTCCAAGCCAAGTTGAGACCCATGTCAAGATTTCAAGTTTTGCTTCCAAGATTCAACCTTTCACCTATTTGGGCATCTAGGAGGGTAAGATCTAAGCTTGTCTAGTCTTTTTGGTTCCATCTTAGTTGTCTTTTTTTTAAAGGTAGGATCTTTATGATCGTTTGGTTTGATCTTGAAGTGGGTTTGAGAAGTGAGCCTTGTGGAGAGCTTGTTGTGGTGTAAAGGGAAGTCTTTTGGTCTTCAAGAGGTAACCCATGCTCTACAAAACCTATTTTGCTTACCTATATGTGATTTCTTGGATTCTACTTGTTCTTTGCTATGAAATGTGAGGGTTTTATGCATTTATCTTGTGATGTTGCATATCTAGAGCTTGTGTTTAGGGTTCCTTTGTGCCATTGCTTGGCATTTTCCTTGGTTCAAGTCATTTTGTTGTGTTTGGAGAGATTTGGCATGTTTTGAACTTGAATTTGTGTTTGGAGAAGAAAATCCCCGAAGGGATTGTTTTACACAGGAGCATGTACCCGCGGGCGGAACGGCGGGGAGAGACCTACCCGCCACCCACCCGCAGGTACATAGGAATGTGGCTGTTGTACCCGAAGGCAGAACCACGGGTAGGGGCCTACCCGTGGGTCCACCCGCGGGGTACACGGTGGTTTTTGGTTCGGGATTTGTTCCCCGTGATTCGTTGTCTCGGTATTTAATCTTTTGACTTCCCGTTGTTCTTTTGTGGAACTATTTGAGTGTCTTCTTGATGTTTCGTAGGTCTAGAACTATATGGTAGGTATCTATTTAGGACTTTGCTGTCTTGAATCGTGCTAAGTGTTCAACAGTGTGTTTCGTTGGACCAAGGGGTGTCTTGTGTGTTCCTCGGAACTATCTTGAGTTTCCCCGTTGATAAGCATGCTAGTTTGTTGTCTTAATGCTAGCGTGTGTGTGGTTTGTACCTTCCGTTTGGTTGATGATAACTTGTGTTATTCATCGTTGTTGTTGGTTGGGCTGTGACCCGTTCCTTGATTGAGTGTGTTTCATACCTTCATTGCAAACCGTTGATTGATTCCTGTTGAGGTGTGGCGTGTGTGGCTTTACCTGGATTGCACGATTAGTGGTATGAGACACTAGTCACCAAGGTATTTCAGCGGTCCTCGTGTTGGCCGTGACGTGATTATGGAGTTGTGGCCTGAGTGATGGGTCCACGGGATTGGGGGATAAATGTGTTATCCGGGCATGTGTTGCCGTGATTGGTGGTGGTTATAGGTGGGGGACGACGGTCCCGGCGGAATAAGGTTGGACTTGGCTGTACAGGGGATCCTGGAGGTAACGGTTGGAAAGAAGATACAAGGTTGGGGGTAGCCATAAGGTTGGAACAGGGCATAAGGAAGGCATACCAACTCGCGATAGGTGATGTTGCGAGGGCTTGTAAAGCCGGCGTTGTGTAATCTTCTCTCGTGACGTGTGTAGTCACGGAGGCTTGCGTTGTTTTGGCATGTGCTGCCGTTGGGTGAGTTTTTATCCATGTGTGTGGTTAACCTTTGTGGTTTGGGATGTGTTCCCGTGTGGTCTTGAGAGTGATGAGTCTTGTGTTGACTGGTGATCTTGGCTTTTGACTTATATATATGTATTCCGTTTCGAAAATGGTTTTTATATCTTATATCTACCTATTTATGATACTTAACGGTATTGGTGGGTTACCAGCATTATTCGCTGACCGGGAGTCATCCCAATGTTTATCTTTGTATCTTTCAGGTGATGTTTAGACGAGAGCGATGCCTAGAGTAGCTTAGCACCTTTGTGTTTTTGTGACCTGTGCGCCAATGTTTTTAGACTATTTTAGATTGATGTATTGGGATAGTATTATAAACTTGCAAATTGTTGCCTTAGCGTTACCTAGTGTGGTATACGTGGCATAACAACCCTTTTTGGATTTCTTTTATCCAGTTTCCGTTTATCTTCCGCTGTGCTAGTTTTGTTGTTAATCTGCTTGTGTTAGGGCTTCAATTAGGCCTTGTGTTTTTGGGGGGTGTTACACGGTGTGTAGGGCTCTGATCAGCTACGACCCACCGACTGAGCTCGTCAAGCGGTGTGTAGGGTCGCAGTCCCCAAAAGAGGATCACAGTCCACCGACTGAGCACGTCAGCGGTGTGTAGGGCTGTGATCCGCCGTTGAAACTATCGATGGTCTATTCAATTGGCTGCTGTCAATTCCTTCATGCTGCGGGGCCATGTTAGTGCTATATGCACTAACCCTCATGTTTGGGGCATGCGATTGGTCCCATGGCGCCACCAAAGTGTGCTTGTGTGACAAGGATGTTGATTGAAAGATGATGTGAATGGTTTGAAAGTGAACTGTGACCTTAGATACATGATTTTATAATGTTTTCTCTATATAATTGATTTTCATTGTTTAATGTGTTTATCCCTACTTATCGAGTCTCTTCCTGGTTTTAAAGCTAGAGTCTCCTAAGTATATATCTTCCTGCTTCAAAATGGTTTTCCTGTATCTATATTTATATATACCTATATTGTATTTCAACGCGTTGGAGTGGGTTACCAGCATCATTCGCTGAACAGATATATTTGGCTTTCAGGCACAGATGAGTAGATCCCGGAGCGCGTTAGAGATCCGAAGCGTAGATTAGTTAGTTTTCCTTTCGGCTTGCGTGTCATGATGATGTATTGACATTACTTTAAGGATATTTAGTTAGTACAGCCTGTGCATCTGAGTTCTCCAGCTCAGATGTGGCATAGCACCCCGCACATTTATGTTTAGTAATGCTCTGTTTTGGGATTTAATGAGAAATTACCTTTATCATATAAGTTTTACAAGTTTCGAAAATCTGGGGTGTTACAAACTCGACCGACAAGAATTAAACCACAAAACACCACAATTATACTCTAAACACAATCCCTAAACATGCCAAGACTCGAGATTAAACACAACGGTCCAACAGCATCAAGAACCGCAACATTAACAAGAAATCTATATGCAAACCCTAACAACAAGCCCTAACCTTGGATCAACACCCGACATGCGTAAAACCACCCAAGAGCACCAAGAGCATTACAACAACAAGATTCACAACATAAGCCCTAAGGAAAAGCTCTAAACATAATTAAATATGAGAACATACCAAGACCACACAGGGCCATCAAGAATATCAAGAATAACAATAATTCATACCACAAATCCCTAAAGACAAGTTCTAACAGAGCACGAATACAAAATCATACATTCAATCGCTCAACGGAGCCAATCAATAAAAATAACAAGGAAAATAGGTGTTGTAAGACATGGGTTACCTCTTAGCCTTAACAAATCCTCCCTTGGCTATTAAGGTTCTCTTCCAAGATTTCCCTCCGACTGATTTCCCTAAGCTTGGTGGTGGGGAATTCCTCTGGCCAGGTTTCTTGGGCGATTCATATCTATGAGAGGTGAGAGAGGTTCTAAATGCTTTCTAATCCCTATTTATAAGGTTAAGAAATCCTATTTGGAATCTGAGTGATAAGGCCCACTATCTTTATCCTTAATTAAGTATCTTTAATTAATTAAGGGAATTCTAACTAAATTAAATCATTTTTAACTATTCGTTAACGGGATTAATTCAATAATTAATCTAGATTTGAAGGCCGTAACACAGGGTGTTACACCCTCCCCCCCCCCCCCCCCCCCTTACAGGAAGCTTCATCCACGAAGCTTAGACGTAACGAGACTTATCCTGACTACATATGTAACACCCCTAAATTTCAACATATTTAAAACCTATAAAATAAATGCTAATCTCTTATTAATTCCCAAACAGAGCATAAACTAGACATAGTAGTCGGGGTGCTGTGCCACATCTGAGCTGGAGAACTGAGATGCACAGGCTAAACTAACTAACAAAGCATAAACCATAACTAATACTCAAATACAAATCAAGGCACGCAGTCCATCTCATCCAGGCTAGAACTATCTAAACTAAGTCCACGAATCCACTAGCGCGCTCCGAAGCTACTCAGTGACCCTGAAAAACATTCGGTATAACAACCGTCAGCGAATAATGCTCGTAACCCACTCCATCGTGTTAAGTACAATATAGGTAGATATAAGAAACTCTTTTTGAAACTAGAATACATATATAATTACGAGACTCTAGTTTAAATCCAAGATCAAAACTCAAGGCATAATAACAGACTCAATATCATAGAATAATCATGAGAACTAATAGGCGTCCTAAACATGCAATGCAAGACACAACCGGCAGATAAGCATGCAAATAACAAGTAGAGGCAACTAAGGCATTCAATACAATCAATTAGCAAGTAGTCAACAAAGCACACAATTCATCCTCCAACCTTATACAAGTTCCAACCTTGTAACTCCCCTCTATCCTTATATCAGTTCCAACATATACCTCCAAACAACCCTTATATCCCCACCCCTTATGCCTCTGGGCAACTACATGCCCCCACCGACAAACGACCTTTCAACCACCAACATATCAACATGGTGCCGCAGTGTCATTCAATGATCTGCACCTCTAGTGTCAATATCAAGTGGTTAGCGCATCTAGCTCTAACATGACACCGCAGCACTTATAACCTGACCCATGCCTAAAGAAAGCAAATCGAAGGTGGGTGTGTGCCTTTAGCACAGTCACCGCTATGGCCTGTACCTTTAGTACAATGACCGGGCACAAGTGGTGCCAACCACCAACAGTTTATTTTCCACCAATCACAATCTCATCATCGTCATCATCATCATCATCATCATCATCATCAGTCACACTGGCCATTGCGCAATGACCACGATACTCATCTTCATCAATCAATTAACACATAATCACATAACAAGCAAGACACAATAACAATGACACGTATCACACATAAAATCCTTGAACGATGCCTAAAACACCAAACGAGACTCATACACGACAAACGGGATACGACGGGACACAACGTGACACGGGGAATCAACAAACGGGGGAAAACATCATGACGCACCGCTAATTTGCAGCGTTTGGGAGGCAGGTGGTCGTGATGTACCGCTAATTTGCAGCGTTTGGGCGGCGGGTGGAGGACCACCTGACGGCTGCAGTCCACAATCCAGCGGGTGCCCGACGGGCAGTTACCTGCCCACCGGCTGTCCACTGGAGATCGATCAAGGGCAGCGGGTAGGTGGCGGGTGGTCAGTCCCTCCAAGAAATCTATATGCAAAGTCCTAAACACAAGTCCTAGACTAGACCAACACCCGATCATGCATAATCCCACCCAAATAAACCAAGAGCATCGTAATACGAATTTCACGATATAACCCAAGGGCTCTAGACATAATCAAAATACAAGATCATTCATATAATTTATCATAGTATCAAGAACATCAAGATTATCACATAAGCATCGAGATTAACACATAAACATCAAGATTATCATATCAACACAATATAAGCCCTAGGCAAAGCTCTATCAAGACTCAAGCACAGAATCATATATCAAAGGAGCCAATGAATAGGATATAGCGAGGAAAATAGGTTTTGTCGAGACATGGGTTACCTCTTAGCCTTAATTAATCCTCCCTTGGCTATTAAGGTTCTTCCATAAGATTTCAATCCGATTGATCTCCCTAGGCTTGGTGGTGGGGAATCTCTTGGGAATAATTTCGTGTAATATAACTATGGGTGGTAAGGGTTCTAACCCCTATTTATAGAATCAGGAATCCTAATCAGAATCTGAATAGTAAAGGCCTACTTTCTTTATCCCTAACAAATATATAGGTCTAGGATTCCTAATTAGAATCTGACTAGTAAAAGGTCTACTCTATTTATTCCTAATAGGCTTAAGAATCTAGTTTAGGCAAGGGTCCACAGTCCATGGTGGACCACATTAATTAATTAGAGGGAATCCTAACCAAATTAAATCCTTTTTAATTATTATTAACAAAATTAATTAAATAATTAATCCGGGATTAAAGTCCGTAAGACGGGGTTTAACAACATATCTTAAGGTTTGAACTAGGGTACCTTGGGTGAACAGGTTGGGGTAGCGTTCCCTCATTGCACTTTTAAGCTCTCAAGTTGCTTCTTCGGTGTCATGGTTTGACCAAAGGACTTTGACCATCTTCACGGTGTTCATGCGGGTTTATCTTGTCTTCGTATCAAGGATCCTCATGGGTCTTTCTTCATAGGACAAGGTTTTATCCAGGCAGACTACTTCTGGTTGGAGGACACACGTCGCGTTGTGCACGTACTTCTTTAGTTGCGACACGTGGAATACGTTGTGTACTCGGTCTAGTTCGACTGGCAATGCGAGGCTGTATGCCAGATTTTCGATTTTTCTAAGATTTCGTAGGGACCGATAAATCTAGGGCTTAGTTTCCCTTTCTTTCCAAACCTCACTACTCCTCGTGTGGGTGAGATCTTCGACCAAACCTTTTCTCCCACTTGAAATTCGACTGGTTTTCTTCCCAAATCGGCGTAGGACTTTTGGCGGTCCTGCGCGGCCTTCATTTTCTCTTGGATGCACTTGAACTTTGCGATGGTGTCTTGTAAGTATTCGTGCCCGAGAATCGTTGGATTAGCCATGTCTTCCTAGCATAAGGGGTCCTACACTTTTGACCATACAAAGCCTCGTAAGGTGCCATTCGAATACTCGCGTGGCAGCTATTATTGTAGGAGAATTCAGTCAAATCCAAGTATTTTTCCAAAGGTGCCTGGAAGTCTAACATGCATGCCCTCAACATGTCTTCTAGGGTTTGGATTGTTCTCTGAGTCTGTCCGTCGGTTGTGGGGTGGAAAGAGGTGCTTAGTTTTAGTCTTGTCCCCAAAGCTGTTTGTAACGATTTCCAAAACTGGGATAGGAACCTAGAATCCCTGTCCGAGACAATATCTCGTGGAACCCCGTGGCACATGACCACCTGACTTATATAAGCCTTGGCTAATTGGTTCATCGTCCAAGTCTCCTTCATGGCGATGAATCATGCGGTCTTGGTTAGCCAGTCTACAATTACCCATATCTTGTCCTTTCCGGTCCGGGTCACGGGTAAACCTCCCACGAAATCCATGGAAATGGAGTTCCACTTCCCTTGGGGTATTTCTAGTGGTGTACGAGTCCCTTGGGTTTACACCATTCAGCCTTAACCCTCTGGTAGTTCAGGCACTTACTCACAAAGCTTGCTACTTCCCATTTCATGTTAGGCCACCAAAACTGTTTCTTCACTTCTTTGTACAGTTTGTCGCCCCTAGGGTGCACCAAGTATGGTGAACTGTGCCCTTCTTCTAGGATTTGTTTCTTCAGATGTGCACATGCTGTGGGCACACACCACCATCCTTTATAGCGAAGGCTACCATCGTCAAATAGCTCGTACGTCCCTTTTCTTTTCTCTGACGCGCCAAGCCCTAATTTCATTAATTTAGGGTCTTGCTGCTGGCCATCTTTGATTTCCTCAAACAACGTGGGCACAACCCTCATGCTAAATAGCTGAATCTCGGCCTCCACTTGACCCTGCTCTACCACCTCCAATCCCAGCCTCTGAAAATCCCTATATAATTCATCCGCCAATACCCAAGTGGTGTTGAGGGAGTGGTTCGTTTTCCTGCTGAGCGCATCAGCCACTACGTTAGCCGTTCCCTCATGGTATTGTATATCTAAATCATAGTCCTTTATGAGTTCCAACCACCGTCGCTATTGCATGTTTAAGTCCTTTTGGGTGAAGATATACTTCAAGCTTTTGTGATCCGTGTACACCCTACATTGCACCCCGTACAAATAGTGCTTCCAGATTTTTAGGGCAAATACTACTGCTGCCAATTCCAAGTCATGGGTGGGGTAATCCTCCTCGTGTGTCTTGAGTTGCTAGATGCGTAAGCGATCACCTTACTATTTTGCATTAACACGCAGCCCAGTCCTTTCACTAAAGCATCACTGTAAACTTCAAACTTTTCCAGTCCCGATGGCAGTGCTAACACTGGGGCTGTAGTCAATTTATGTTTTAGTCCTTGGAAAGCCAGGTCGCAATTCAAGCCCCACTGGAAAGGGATTTCCCTTTTCATGAGTCTCATCATGGGTTGAGTTATCCTTGCGAAATCAGGTACGAATCTTCGATAATATCCAGCCAACCCGAGGAAGCTTCTAACTTCTGAAATTGACGTAGGTGGAGACCACTCCTTTACCGCTTGGATTTTCGTTGGGTCTACCATAATTCCCTCCTTGGTTATGACGTGGCCCAAGAATGCCACACTGTCCTTCCAGAATTCACACTTGGAGAGTTTGGCATACAACTGCTTTTCTCTTAGCGTTTGTAATATGGTTCAGAGATGTTTCTCATGTTCCTCCTTGTTTCGAGAGTAGACCAAGATGTCGTCAATGAACACAATAACGAATTCATCCAAGTAGGGGCGAAACATGTGGTTCATGAGGTCCATGAAAACTGCGGGGGCATTGGTCAATTCGAAGGGCATTACCGTGAACTCGTAGTGACCGTAGCGAGTTTGGAAGGCGGTTTTAGGGATGTCCTGATCGGCTACCTTTAGTTGGTCAAACAAATCATCTATTCGAGGGAGGGGATATCTGTTCTTCACTGTGACTTGATTTAATTCCCTATAGTCAATGCACAGCCGCATGCTCCCATCTTTCTTCTTAACGAATAGCACTAAGGTTCCCCTTGGCAAGGTGGTAGGGCGGATGTAGCCTTTATCTAACAAGTCTTGTAATTGAGTCTTCAATTCGTGCATCTCTTTTGGTGTCATTCTGTAAGGTGTCTTTGATACGGGGGTGGTTCCTTGCACTAGGTCCACGGTGAACTCCACTTCCCTAGGTGGTGGTATCCCAGGAATCTCTTCGAGGAAAACATCTGTGAATTTTCTTACCACCGGGATTCGCTGCGATTCGTCCCCCTTGACATTTAAATCCTCGATGGTGCACAGAAAAACCTCACATCCTTTAGTTAAATATTTCTTCATCGTAATCATGGTTACCAACTTAACTTCCGGATCTTTTGCGGAGCCGTGGAAAGATACCCGCCTCCCATTTGGCCCTTTCAAGATTATCTTTTGTTCACCACACCGGATTTGGGCTTTGAATTTCCCTAGCCAATCCATCCCTAGGATTACATGTATACCGTCTAGCCCAAACAGAATCAAGTTGCCAGGGAATTCCACTCCGCCTATGGTGATCATCACGTTCTTGAACATACGATCACATTTCAATACTTCACCTGATGCCACTTTGACCCTTAACAGTACCCCTGTATAACACCCCGTGTTACGACCCCTAAAACCAATTAATCATTTAACCAATTATCCCAAAGAAAGAATTAAATTACAATAACTAATTAGGAAAAGGCCCACCATAGTCCGTGGGCCCTCACCTCTAAACCCAACCCCTAGTCCTAAAAGGAATAGAGTTAGCAAGCCTATAGTATTTGGGCCCCAATTAGGACTCTTAGATATATAAATAGGGGACATAGGAGGCACCTAGAACCCACACCACAATAATCTCTCACCGCACAAGGAGTTCCAAGAATTCCCCTAGGAGAAATCAAGAAAGAAGAAAGACTTAGAGGAAGATCCTTCATAGCCGAGGAAATTAATTAAAGGCTAAGAGGTAACCCATGTCTCAACAAAACCTATTTTCTGAGCTATGATCTCCATCTTAGGCATCCCCCTATATTCTTGTGTCTTGATTAATTGTTTATGATATTGATGATGTGATCTTGATAATTGGTGATATGGTTCTATCTTGATAATCTTGATGATGATAAGAGTTTCTTGATAATTGTGTGATATTCTTGAGGAATTCGGATTCTTGATAATTATATGATACTCTTGATGAATTGTATTGGTTCTTGATGTTAAGGGATGAATTACGTTCTTGATGATTTAAATATAATTAAAGCCCTAGGATGTATCGTGAAACTCGTGTGGTGTTATTCTTGATATATTGGGTGGGAATTCGCATGTTTGGGTGTTAATTATGTTTAGAAAGCATGATAGGATATGTGTCGTATGTTTCTTGCTTTTGATCCGTTAATTGTCTATGTGTTGTCATCAATTGCGTTTAAAGGTGTCTAAGCATGGTTTCGGGTTCCACAAAGGTTCCCGGGGCGTTATTTGTGAAAAAGACTCAGTGGGGGGTAGGGGAACCGCCACCTACCCGCGACCAGATTTGACGTCGCCGGCAGCGGGCAGCCGGCGGGCTGGCGACTGCCCGCCGGGCACCCGCTGCCCGGAAACTCGTCACCGGCGGGCAGCCGGCAGGTGACCCCTCACCCACCGGCTACCCGCTGGAAATTGTCCCACCTCGGGATCCCGGCTTCCCCGTTTGATGTTTCCCCGACCCTCGTGGTGTCCCAACGGACTCCGTTTATCGTGCCTAAGTCTAGTTTGATGTTTCGGGTACCATTCGTAGGATAAATGAGTCTTATATATCGCATGCTAGTGGAATTGGTATCCCATTAGCCTAGGTGAAAGAAGTATGAACCCCTTAGGATTATTCCTAGTATGTGGATGACCACGCATAGGTTTCGTTATACGTTTTCTCCCCTTTTCCCAACGTGTTAATGTGGGTTGCATGTGCTTGCTATGTGTTATGTGTGCATGATACCCCAATTTGGTTGCGATCAAATTGGTTATTCCTGAGCTGCGGTTCAGAAGCTGGCTGCGGTCAGATTTACACTCTCGGGCTGCGGTCCACCGTTTGGTTGCGATCAAACGTTTTACATGAGCTGCGATTCATATTCCTGGCTGTGGTCAAATGACTACTCTTGGGCTGCGGTCCACTGTTTGGTTGCGATCAAACATTATGATGAGCTGCGGTTCATCGGTCGGTTGCGATCGACCCCTCCGTGTTGCGATACGGGGCAGGGTGCTGCGGGGCCGTGTCAGAGCTATATGCGCTGACCCTCATGTATGGGCATGCGATTGGTCCTGTGGCGCCAACAAAGTGTGCTATGTGATGAGATATGGATGGTTTGATGTTACGAATGTTATGAAAGTGTGACCATAGGATACATGCTAGTAAACCGTATATGCTTGGTTATGACTATTGGCTGTGCTTATCTCTATCTGTCGAGTCTGTTCCCTATGCTTGTTAATTGTATGACTGTTGACTGTGCTTATCCCTATCTGTCGAGTCTATTCTCTGTTTAAAAGCTAGAGTCTCTTAGGATGTACCTTCCTGCTTCAAAATGGTTTTTCTTATATCTATATGTATGCTTATATGTATTGTATTTCAACGCGTTAGAGTGGCTTACCAGCATCTCTCGCTGAACAGATATATTTGGCTTTCAGGCACAGAGAAGTAGACACTGGAGCACGCTAGAGATTTGGAGCATAGAGTAGATAGTTTTCCCTTTCGGCCTGCGTGCCATGCTTATGTATTTACTTTATCGAGGATATTAGTTAGTTAGCCTGTGCACCTGGGTTCTCTAACCCAGGTGTGGCATAGCACCCCGTACTCCATTATATTATGTTTTGGGATTTAATGAGAATTTACCTTCTTTATATAAGTTTCAAAAGTTTTAAAATTTCGGGGTGTTACAGTTGGTATCAGAGCCTAAGTTTGACCCTAGGATAAGACTCTTAAGACTAGACTTTAAAACAATGGGCTTGAACTTTAGGTATTTAGGAACGTAGGACTCAGGAACTTTAGGACGCGCAGTAAGACTGTGAAACCTACACATAACTCTCCCTCACTTTACCCCTCACTTATCTAAAGGGAACTTTCCCCCCACTTATCACGCCAAAGTAATGATACAAAACTCTCACCTAACATCCCTATAAACATTGACCCAGAAGGATGACAACATGGCACCAAACAGAAGACAATCAAGGACACCGGAACCCAACATACACGACCCTCTAACCCTAACCCTGCAACAACTGACACAAGTCGCCCAAGCACTAAGCAACGTGGCTGTAACACCCCAGATTTTCAAGACATTTAAAACTTATAAAATAAAGGTATTATCTCATTAAATCCCAAAACATAATACAAGTGTACGGGGTGCTATGCCACACCTGAGCTGGAGAACCCAGGTGCACAGGCTAACTAACTAATATCCTCAATAATGTAAATGCATAATATGGCACGCAGGCCGAAAGGGGACTAACTACTTCTACGTTCCGAGTACTAGCGCTCTCCAGTGACTTATTCTTCTGTGCCTAAAAGCCAAATATATCTGTTCAGCGAGAGATGCTGGTAACCCACTCCAACGCGTTGAAATACAATACATATAGCAATATATATATAGATATACGAAAACCGTTTTGAGCATGAGAATATATCCTACGAACTCTAGCTTTAAAACCGGGGATGACTCGACAGATAAGGTCAGACACAAGCAACAGTTATAACGAGCATATGCAGTTCACAATAGATAAGGCAGATAAGGCAAAGCATAAACAATGATCATAACCCAACATGAACAATCCCTAATATAAATCCCATAGTCACATCCCCCAAGACACTCATAATCACAACTCGTCCACGTCACAACACATAACGCACGTTGTTGGCGCCACAGGACCACTCGCATGCCCATACATGCGGGTCAGCGCATATAGCTCTGACACGGCCCCACAGCACCATGCCCCGTATCGCAACACGGGGAGGTCGATCGCAACCGACCGATGAACCGCAGCTCACCATAATGTTTGATCGCAACCAAACAGTGGACCGCAGCCCAAGAGAGTGTGTTATCTGACTGTAGCCAGGAATTCCCATCTGACTACAGCCAGCCTCTGAACCGCAGCTCAGGAAAATGTCATCTGGTTGCAGCCAGGAATTCCCATCTGACTACAACCAGCTTCTGGACCGCAGCCCAGGATACCGTCATCCGACTGCAGCCAGGAATTCCCATCTGACTGTACCCGGCTTCTGAACCGCAGCTCAGGATAACCAATCCGATCGCAACCGAATTGGGGTAACATGCACACATAACACATAGCAAGCACATGCAACCCACATTACACATTGGGAAGGGGGGACAAAGCGTATAACAACCTTATGCGTGATCCATCACGTACTAAGAATAGTCCTAAGGGGTTCATACTTCTTCCACCTAGGTCAACGGGATACCAATTCAACTAGCATGCAATATAATAGACTCATAAACCTACGAACGGTACCCGAAATATCAAACTAGACATAGGCACGACAAACGGGGTCCGTTGGGACACCACAGGGATCGGGGAAACATCAAACGGGGAAGCCGGGGTCCCGAGGGGGGGAAGATTCCAGCGGGTAGCCGGTGGGTGGGGGGTCCACCCGCCGGCTGCCCGGCGGGCAGCTGCCCGCCCGCCGGCTGCCCGCTGCCGGAGCTGCCCGAATTGCCGCGGGTAGGTGGTGGGTCCCCTACCCCCCACTGACTCTTTTCACCACTTTTCGTCCCGGGAACCATTGTGGAACCCGAAACCATGCTTAGACACTTTTCAACGTAATTAACGACAACACATAGACAATTAACGGATCAAATACGATAAACGAACGGCACATAACCTATCATGCTTTTCTAATCATAATCAATACCCGAACATGCGATTTCCCCACCCGATAATCCAAGAATAATATCATACGATACAACCTAGGGTTCTAATCACTTTTATATCAACAAGAATACAATTCGTCTTCTAATTGCAAGATTCGGTAGGAGC
This sequence comes from Ipomoea nil, assembly GCF_001879475.1. NCBI lineage: Eukaryota > Viridiplantae > Streptophyta > Magnoliopsida > Solanales > Convolvulaceae > Ipomoea > Ipomoea nil. Next base: position 1,287,732 of record NW_017616542.1, read on the forward strand.
AACGCATAATCATCAAGAATACCAATTAATCATCAAAAACATCATAATCATCAAGAACAACATATAATCATCAAAACCCCAATTAATCATCAAGAACATCATAATTATCAAGAACCTTTCATCATCAAGATCACCCATGGAAATCATCCCACCAATCATCAATAATAATATCACAAATCATCAATACACAATAATATGGGGAAATCATAAGAGGGGAATCATAGCTATGAAAATAGGTTTTGTTGAGACATAGGTTACCTCTTAGCCTTAATTAATTCCTTGGCTATGAAGGATCTTTCTTTAAGCTTTCTTGCTTTCTTGATTTCTTCTAAGGGAATTCTTGGAGCTCTCCTGGGGTGATGGGGCGTCTAGGCGTGTCGGAGGGGGTTCTAGGTGCTCCCTAAGTTCCCTATTTATAGATCCAAGGGTTTATTTAGAGTTTATTCCTATTGGGTTTAGGGGTTGGGTTTATATAATTGGGCCCATGGGCTATGGTGGCCTTTTTCCCTAATTAACCATTATAATTTATTCTTTCTCCTGGGTTATTAATTAATTAATTAATTAATCAGTTGGTTTTAGGATCCGTAACACGGGGTGTTACAGTGGCTCTTCGCAATAACAGACCCCCACCACCTCCATTAAACACAAACTCAGACGTCGCCCGACAAGTTTCGAATCATCCACCCCCCACGTTTTCAGGAGAAGAAGGCCCCGTGATCCTAGAAGAATGGATCCGGACCCTCGACAAAATTCTAGGGCTAGTAGAATGCCCGGAGGAACGTCGCGTGGAGATAGCCTCGTTCTACTTCGGACACGAGGTAGACCTTTGGTGGATCCACGAGGGACCCGCTTACCGACAAGAACCAGGGTGAGACTGGGAAAATCTCAAAACACGTCTACGAGAGCGATTCTATCCACCACACGTAAAAGCATCTATGCACGAAGAGTTCCTCCATCTGAAACAAGGAACGACCACCGTCATGGAATACCATAAACGATTCCTAGAACTAGCACGCTTCGCACCAGAACTAGTCCCCACTGAGGTAACCAAAATAGAGAGATTCGTATCGGGCCTCAACTTCGAAGCCCGAAAAGCACTAGTAGTAAGCAGACACCGGACCCTCAACGAGGCTTACTCCAGTGCCGCAAATCTCTATCGAATCCAACTGCTACAACGAGGGGTTCAAGAACAGATATGGAAAAGAAACACCGGAGGTGGGGCACCACCCGTAAAAAGGACAAGAAACGACGCCAACACAAGACCGAGTAACCTGACCAGCCAAAGGCCACCCCTAGAGAGCAATGAAGCTAACACAAGAAGCTTCCCTTGCCCAAAATGCAACAAAAGCCATAGAGGCGAGGACTGCATGGGCAATCCCTGGTAATGCTTCAACTGCGCGGAAGAAGGACACAAGGCCTTCCAGTGCACTCAACCCCAATGGCCACGCACCACCACCATGGGTCAACACGGGGGCACCACTCACCAAGGAAACTACGGCGCTCCCGGAAAGATATTCGTCATGAGCCGCACCCAGGCCGAACTCGGGAACGAGAACAACCTCGAGGAGGGGAACCTAACCCCAGAAGACGAGGACCACGCAAACCCCACAGAAGAAAACCAATAAGACGAGTTCTGTCTAGGATAAACCGGCAAATTCCTTGTAACCACCTTTGTAGTGGAACTACTTACTTAGCTTAATTACTTCGAAATTATTATAAATAAAAGACTAGATCGAAATTCGACTCTACTTACGGGGGTGGAACTAAAATTATAAATAAGGAAAACAAGTCAAGCCTCCCACCACTAGAAGACAAAAGAAGGAAAAAGACAAGGACCACACCATCAAAAAGACTAGTGTTACCAATGGGAATTAAACCCTTGACCTCTCACATACAAGACCAAGATCTTAACCACTAGGCTAAGGATGCTTCTTAAAACCTCAAGGGAACACTCCCTTCTTAAAGCCCCTACAAATCCATAAAACCCACCAAAATCCCCAAATCAAAAACCCTTCTTCTTCCTCTTCTTCTTCCTCACTTCCTCTCCCTCTCTCCTCCCCTCTCCCACTCACTTCACCGCCCCTCCAACACCGGACCCACGAACCCGCCACCGCCAGCAGCCGAGCCACCGCCGACCGCCCAGGCAGCACGCCGCCATCACCGCCGGAGGAAACCCGCGACACCAACGCCACCCGCCACTCGCCTGGACGCCACCCGCTGCCATGCACTGCCCGACTCCACCCCAAAGCCGCCGCCTCCCCTCGCCGAGCCGTCGCCGGAGCCAAGCTCTCCGCCGCCCTCCTCGCCGACGAAGAAACCATGCCGCCGAAAACCCGCCGGAGACACGCCAGAGTCCCACCAAAAGATCGCCGGAAAAGTACCACCTACCCAAAAATGCCAAAAAAGCCCCTCGGAACCCGTACCCCGGAATGGAGCAATGCCGGCTATACCGTAATCGGAGGTAAAGCCCTTGAACCCGACCAATTTTCTCCGGAATTGGTCGATATGCTTAATCACCAAGGGCTCTTGGATACGTACCTCACCATAAAGGGGGATACGTACCCCGAATTGGTGAAAGAATTCTATCAACACCTAGTAGCCACCAAACGGGGTGATAAACTAGAAATCACCACCAAGGTCCGCGGCAAGGAAATCATACTCTCCGAAGGCCGCTTGGCCAAGCTCTTGAAATTGACCACCACGGGTGTGTCAAATTACGACCGAAAGGGGTGGATTGATACCCAAAATACGGGGTACAAAGACTACCTCGGGTACCTACTCGGGAAAGAGGAAGGGTTCACCTCGGCCACGCGACCAACTAGGAAGTGCCTAACGGCGGAGCAAAAGATATTGGCTATGATTGTAACTGACAGTCTCTTGCCCACAAATAATAAGAGCAAAGACGTGGGGAGCTTAGAGTGCACCTTTGCCTACCTCTTGAAACACAAAATCAAGTTCAACCTACCGGCCCTCATGCTAAAACACATGAAATTTTGCAAGACAAGCAACTGACTTAGCCTGCCCTACGGGATGATCCTAAGTTGGATCATGGAGAAAAAAGGGGTGGATCTAAGCCACACTGAGGTCAAAACTGTAAACGGCATGATCTTTAACGCCCAGAACCTCCGCTGCAATGATATCTACTACACTGAAGGGGGACAATACATCACCCACGAAGAAATTTGCCTAAAACCCGAGGAGGAGCGAACAGAATTGGTCGACGGATTGGACATCTCCAACAAAAAGCTTAAACGAGCAATGCAAGATTTTGGGGGTCTAGAGGAAGGTGGGGATCAGGAAGAGGATAGCGAGCCCAACCAACTGGCACACGCACGAACAGGAGGAAACCCAAGGGAACAAAACAAAGACTCGGTCAATGAGCGCATCCTAGCACAACTCACCCGGCAAAACCAAATAATGGAAGAAGGGTTCTCGTCCTTAATCCACATGACACGCGCATTAGATCAGTGGGTGGCAGCAATCGATGTAACACCCCCCTTTTTTTTTTCTTAATTTACAATTTACTAAAATCATAGCGGAAGCATTAACTAATCAAAAGAAAATGGGTGTTACCGCCACACTTAGGCAACCCACAACCTAAGTGCTAAGGCTAAATTTACAACTTACGATAAACAACTCAAGATATGTACTAGTACAAAAACATCTAACAATCCAACTGTCTAACTAATAAATGATATCTCTAGGTGGTTCGCTCGTTCTCACGCCCAATGCTCATGCAAGAGTTCCTGCAAAAATAGTTAAAGAATAGAAAACAAAGAAACACACAAATTCAGCATAAAACTTGTAAGATCTACTTCACCCCGTAAAACATTTTTGCACAAAGCACATAGGAGCAGATAATTTGCATATAGCATACACCCTTTAAACATTTAATCTTTTATTATCAATAGAGCATAATCATATAGAACATAACTCAAATATGAAATACTCAGAATTTCCAACAACCATAATTTCCCAACAATACTCATAATTTTTTATAACAAATCAGTAGTCTCACAATGGATATTTTAGGAACCTTTCAAAAGTAATATATTTTTTTTCCATCATGGAGAAACACCAATCTCAATGCAATGGGCAGGGTCTTGTTTCATCAAGCCCTAGTGAACAGTAATCACCATACTGAACACTACGCAAAATCCCATTCAATCTCAAATAATGGGCAGGGTCTTAATTACTTAAGCCCTAGTGAACAGTAATTCTCTTTACTGAACACTACTCAAAAATCCCATTTAAACCAACCAAATGATGGGCAGGGACTTATTCAATAAGCCCTAGTGAACAGTACTCACTCAACTGAACACTACGCAAAAATCCCATATAAGTGGAACAGAACTAATACCTTAAGTGTGTACACCCCCAATGGGTTTCCAAGCCCAATGGGTAGTAACTAGTCCTAGTAGCCAGGATACGTTTCTACTGACTACTACTCAACAGGGTAAATACCCTAGTGGTAGACTCCGCTAACCACTCCTCAAAACAACAGGACTAAATGTCCTATTGAGACATGATATGTTTCTACTGCTCACTCCACAAAACAACAGAGAGTTTTTAGGCTCCCTAGTGAGTCGGTATATTCAACCGCTCACTCCACAACAAACTGGGTCATAACCCAAGTATCCAAAATTTCACAACAGGATACTACACGAGTCTTAAGAATCAATTTCCTTTATCCTCAATCTTTATAAAAGTGACAACATTACTGATATTTCTCAAGCAAACAAATTCTCAACACCTCAAATAAGGAACTAACAGAAATTTTCAGAAGGTATGACCAATATTGTAAAATTTATAGAAATGTATTGGTAACACATTTTCAGATGAAATTTTCCAGATACAAGGTACAGTGAGTCTAGATTATACACAAAAAGTTTCAAATCAATCCAAGGTCTAAAAGTATTTTTCCAGAATTATTTCCCAACACTGCGCCATACAGAAATTGAACTGGCAGCACACTGCCTCCACTTTACGAAATTTTTCTGGAAAAATCGAAACATATTTTTAACCAAAACTTTTTACAAACATCAATTATAACAAGTCTAGGTTTTCCATAAAAAATTTCAAGCAAATATAAGTTTAGGAAGCATTTTTCACGAATTTTCCTTCCCAACTGCGCCAGTCAAAATTTTCACAGGCAATAATCAAATTGAATAAAAAATTTCCTTTCTAATCAGCACAAAATCACCGTATCACATATTCAGGGATTCCAAAACATCTAAACGCACGTATCTACGCACATAATACAATAAATTAACTTTCCACGTTAATTATCACAAATTCTTCAACACCATAAATCACATAAACACTTAGTGAAATCAATTTTGGATTCAGGGAAAAATAAATTTTAGTGAACATAAATCTTACCTCTAATAATACCCAAAAGCAATCACCTAAGCTTGATGATCTTGACATCTAATTCTTGAAATTAATTGATAAGAAGAAACTACTAGGATTTTATTTTTGTTTGGGAGAAAGGAGGGATTGTCGACAGAGAGAGATAGAAAAATATATTGAATTAGGTTATCTGGAACAATATGACTACTACTTAAACACTTAACTAATAACTTGTATTATAAATAATAATTCTAGTTGTAGGAGACTACAATACTTAAAAACTTAATATAATATTAATATCCATATTAGTCTACTAGTACTTAACATATATACATACGTAACACATATATAAATAAATAATTATTAGCCACAATACACCGTTTAGAAATAAAAGAGCAGCAGTAGTAGACTAGTTTAAATAGTTTTGGGTCACATAAAATAATATAATTACTGACCCTATAGTAAAAATGTTTTATTTAACATAATATCTATTTTATAAAATTTTATTTAGAATAATAATATTTATAACAAAATACTCAAATAACCGGGGTATCACAATCTACCCTCCTTAAAGATGCTTCGTCCCCGAAGCATAACCACGGGAAAATACCGGGTATTACAATCTTACCCCCTTAAAAGATGCTTCGTCCCTGAAGCATAACCATAAGGCAACAAGGAATAACAGAGACTTGACCAATAGGGAACTGAAGAGATTCAATCTTAACTTCAATACACCACAAAGATCAGGTATCACATACTCCCCTCCTAAGAAATAAAGTTACGTCCCCGTAACTTCCATGCAAGTGCTAACCCAAGCTATATACAAATTAACTATCAAAATAATCCAGCGATCACCATTAAGGAAAAGTAAGAAAATAGATAGCCAAATAAAATCACCAACTTCAACAATATTTTATCAAATCACGAATCACGAATATCAAAATAATGCACAATAATCAAATACTTATGCACAATATGCAAGTCTCACATCCTCACCACCATTTTCAAACTTTTAGATTCCTATCCAATTTTATTCCTAAGGTCTCATAAACCTATGCTCCCAAAGGTTCGTACCGCTCTGATACCAATTTGTAACACCCCCCTTTTTTTTTCTTAATTTACAATTTACTAAAATCATAGCGGAAGCATTAACTAATCAAAAGAAAATGGGTGTTACCGCCACACTTAGGCAACCCACAACCTAAGTGCTTAGGCTAAATTTACAACTTACGATAAACAACTCAAGATATGTACTAGTACAAAAACATCTAACAATCCAACTGTCTAACTAATAAATGATATCTCTAGGTGGTTCGCTCGTTCTCACGCCCAATGCTCATGCAAGAGTTCCTGCAAAAATAGTTAAAGAATAGAAAACAAAGAAACACACAAATTCAGCATAAAACTTGTAAGATCTACTTCACCCCGTAAAACATTTTTGCACAAAGCACATAGGAGCAGATAATTTGCATATAGCATACACCCTTTAAACATTTAATCTTTTATTATCAATAGAGCATAATCATACAGAACATAACTCAAATATGAAATACTCAGAATTTCCAACAACCATAATTTCCCAACAATACTCATAATTTTTTGTAACAAATCAGTAGTCTCACAATGGATATTTTAGGAACCTTTCAAAAGTAATATATTTTTTTTTTCCATCATGGAGAAACACCAATCTCAATGCAATGGGCAGGGTCTTGTTTCATCAAGCCCTAGTGAACAGTAATCACCATACTGAACACTACACAAAATCCCATTCAATCTCAAATAATGGGCAGGGTCTTAATTACTTAAGCCCTAGTGAACAGTAATTCTCTTTACTGGACACTACTCAAAAATCCTATTTAAACCAACCAAATGATGGGCAGGGTCTTATTCAATAAGCCCTAGTGAACAGTACTCACTCAACTGAACACTACGCAAAAATCCCATATAAGTGGAACAGAACTAATACCTTAAGTGTGCACACCCCCAATGGGTTTCCAAGCCCAATGGGTAGTAACTAGTCCTAGTAGCCAGGATACGTTTCTACTGACTACAACTCAACAGGGTAAATACCCTAGTGGTAGACTCCGCTAACCACTCCTCAAAACAACAGGACTAAAAGTCCTAGTGAGACAGGATATGTTTCTACTGCTCACTCCACAAAACAACAGAGAGTTTTTAAGCTCCCTAGTGAGTCGGTATATTCAACCGCTCACTCCACAACAAACTGGGTCATAACCCAAGTATCCAAAATTTCACAACAGGATACTACACGAGTCTTAAGAATCAATTTCCTTTATCCTCAATCTTTATAAAAGTGACAACATTACTGATATTTCTCAAGCAAACAAATTCTCAACACCTCAAATAAGGAACGAATAGAAATTTTCAGAAGGTATGACCTATATTGTAAAATTTATAGAAATGTATTGGTAACACATTTTCAGATGAAATTTTCCAGATACAAGGTACAGTGAGTCTAGATTATACACAAAAAGTTTCAAATCAATCCAAGGTCTAAAAGTATTTTTCCCGAATTATTTCCCAACACTGCGCCAGACAGAAATTCAACTGGCAGCACACTGCCTCCACTTTACGAAATTTTTCTGGAAAAATCGAAACATATTTTTAACCAAAACTTTTTACAAACATCAATTATAACAAGTCTAGGTTTTCCATAAAAAATTTCAAGCAAATATAAGTTTAGGAAGCATTTTTCACGAATTTTCCTTCCCAGTTGCGCCAGTCAGAATTTTCACAGGCAATAATCAAATTGAATAAAAAATTTCCTTTCTAATCAGCACAAAATCACCGTATCACATATTCAGGGATTCCAAAACATCTAAACGCACGTATCTACGCACATAATACAAACAATTAACTTTCCACGTTAATTATCACAAATTCTTCAACACCATAAATCACATAAACACTTAGTGAAATCAATTTTGGATTTAGGGAAAAATAAATTTTAGTGAACATAAATCTTACCTCTAATAATACCCAAAAGCAATCACCTAAGCTTGATGATCTTGACATCTAATTCTTGAAATTAATTGATAAGAAGAAACTACTAGGATTTTATTTTTGTTTGGGAGAAAGGAGGGATTGTCGACAGAGAGAGATAGAAAAATATATTGAATTAGGTTATCTGGAACAATATGACTACTACTTAAACACTTAACTAATAACTTGTATTATAAATAATAATTCTAGTTGTAGGAGACTACAATACTTAAAAACTTAATATAATATTAATATCCATATTAGTCTACTAGTACTTAACATATATACATACGTAACACATATATAAATAAATAATTATTAGCCACAATACACCGTTTAGAAATAAAAGAGCAGCAGTAGTAGACTAGTTTAAATAGTTTTGGGTCACATAAAATAATATAATTACTGACCCTATAGTAAAAATGTTTTATTTAACATAATATCTATTTTATAAAATTTTATTTAGAATAATAATATTTATAACAAAATACTCAAATAACCGGGGTATCACAATCTACCCTCCTTAAAGATGCTTCGTCCCCGAAGCATAACCACGGGAAAATACCGGGTATTACAATCTTACCCCCTTAAAAGATGCTTCGTCCCTGAAGCATAACCATAAGGCAACAAGGAATAACAGAGACTTGACCAATAGGGAACTGAAGAGATTCAAACTTAACTTCAATACACCACAAAGATCAGGTATCACATACTCCCCTCCTAAGAAATAAAGTTACGTCCCCGTAACTTCCATGCAAGTGCTAACCCAAGCTATATACAAATTAACTATCAAAATAATCCAGCGATCACCATTAAGGAAAAGTAAGAAAATAGATAGCCAAATAAAATCACCAACTTCAACAATATTTTATCAAATCACGAATCACGAATATCAAAATAATGCACAATAATCAAATACTTATGCACAATATGCAAGTCTCACATCCTCACCACCACTTTCAAACTTTTAGATTCCTATCCAATTTTATTCCTAAGGTCTCATAAACCTATGCTCCCAAAGGTTCGTACCGCTCTGATACCAATTTGTAACACCCCCCTTTTTTTTTCTTAATTTACAATTTACTAAAATCATAGCGGAAGCATTAACTAATCAAAAGAAAATGGGTGTTACCGCCACACTTAGGCAACCCACAACCTAAGTGCTTAGGCTAAATTTACAACTTACGATAAACAACTCAAGATATGTACTAGTACAAAAACATCTAACAATCCAACTGTCTAACTAATAAATGATATCTCTAGGTGGTTCGCTCGTTCTCACGCCCAATGCTCATGCAAGAGTTCCTGCAAAAATAGTTAAAGAATAGAAAACAAAGAAACACACAAATTCAGCATAAAACTTGTAAGATCTACTTCACCCCGTAAAACATTTTTGCACAAAGCACATAGGAGCAGATAATTTGCATATAGCATACACCCTTTAAACATTTAATCTTTTATTATCAATAGAGCATAATCATACAGAACATAACTCAAATATGAAATACTCAGAATTTCCAACAACCATAATTTCCCAACAATACTCATAATTTTTTATAACAAATCAGTAGTCTCACAATGGATATTTTAGGAACCTTTCAAAAGTAATATATTTTTTTTTCCATCATGGAGAAACACCAATCTCAATGCAATGGGCAGGGTCTTGTTTCATCAAGCCCTAGTGAACAGTAATCACCATACTGAACACTACACAAAATCCCATTCAATCTCAAATAATGGGCAGGGTCTTAATTACTTAAGCCCTAGTGAACAGTAATTCTCTTTACTGAACACTACTCAAAAATCCTATTTAAACCAACCAAATGATGGGCAGGGTCTTATTCAATAAGCCCTAGTGAACAGTACTCACTCAACTGAACACTACGCAAAAATCCCATATAAGTGGAACAGAACTAATACCTTAAGTGTGCACACCCCCAATGGGTTTCCAAGCCCAATGGGTAGTAACTAGTCCTAGTAGCCAGGATACGTTTCTACTGACTACAACTCAACAGGGTAAATACCCTAGTGGTAGACTCCGCTAACCACTCCTCAAAACAACAGGACTAAAAGTCCTAGTGAGACAGGATATGTTTCTACTGCTCACTCCACAAAACAACAGAGAGTTTTTAAGCTCCCTAGTGAGTCGGTATATTCAACCGCTCACTCCACAACAAACTGGGTCATAACCCAAGTATCCAAAATTTCACAACAGGATACTACACGAGTCTTAAGAATCAATTTCCTTTATCCTCAATCTTTATAAAAGTGACAACATTACTGATATTTCTCAAGCAAACAAATTCTCAACACCTCAAATAAGGAACCAATAGAAATTTTCAGAAGGTATGACCTATATTGTAAAATTTATAGAAATGTATTGGTAACACATTTTCAGATGAAATTTTCCAGATACAAGGTACAGTGAGTCTAGATTATACACAAAAAGTTTCAAATCAATCCAAGGTCTAAAAGTATTTTTCCCGAATTATTTCCCAACACTGCGCCAGACAGAAATTCAACTGGCAGCACACTGCCTCCACTTTACGAAATTTTTCTGGAAAAATCGAAACATATTTTTAACCAAAACTTTTTACAAACATCAATTATAACAAGTCTAGGTTTTCCATAAAAAATTTCAAGCAAATATAAGTTTAGGAAGCATTTTTCACGAATTTTCCTTCCCAGTTGCGCCAGTCAGAATTTTCACAGGCAATAATCAAATTGAATAAAAAATTTCCTTTCTAATCAGCACAAAATCACCGTATCACATATTCAGGGATTCCAAAACATCTAAACGCACGTATCTACGCACATAATACAAACAATTAACTTTCCACGTTAATTATCACAAATTCTTCAACACCATAAATCACATAAACACTTAGTGAAATCAATTTTGGATTTAGGGAAAAATAAATTTTAGTGAACATAAATCTTACCTCTAATAATACCCAAAAGCAATCACCTAAGCTTGATGATCTTGACATCTAATTCTTGAAATTAATTGATAAGAAGAAACTACTAGGATTTTATTTTTGTTTGGGAGAAAGGAGGGATTGTCGACAGAGAGAGATAGAAAAATATATTGAATTAGGTTATCTGGAACAATATGACTACTACTTAAACACTTAACTAATAACTTGTATTATAAATAATAATTCTAGTTGTAGGAGACTACAATACTTAAAAACTTAATATAATATTAATATCCATATTAGTCTACTAGTACTTAACATATATACATACGTAACACATATATAAATAAATAATTATTAGCCACAATACACCGTTTAGAAATAAAAGAGCAGCAGTAGTAGACTAGTTTAAATAGTTTTGGGTCACATAAAATAATATAATTACTGACCCTATAGTAAAAATGTTTTATTTAACATAATATCTATTTTATAAAATTTTATTTAGAATAATAATATTTATAACAAAATACTCAAATAACCGGGGTATCACAATCTACCCTCCTTAAAGATGCTTCGTCCCCGAAGCATAACCACGGGAAAATACCGGGTATTACAATCTTACCCCCTTAAAAGATGCTTCGTCCCTGAAGCATAACCATAAGGCAACAAGGAATAACAGAGACTTGACCAATAGGGAACTGAAGAGATTCAAACTTAACTTCAATACACCACAAAGATCAGGTATCACATACTCCCCTCCTAAGAAATAAAGTTACGTCCCCGTAACTTCCATGCAAGTGCTAACCCAAGCTATATACAAATTAACTATCAAAATAATCCAGCGATCACCATTAAGGAAAAGTAAGAAAATAGATAGCCAAATAAAATCACCAACTTCAACAATATTTTATCAAATCACGAATCACGAATATCAAAATAATGCACAATAATCAAATACTTATGCACAATATGCAAGTCTCACATCCTCACCACCATTTTCAAACTTTTAGATTCCTATCCAATTTTATTCCTAAGGTCTCATAAACCTATGCTCCCAAAGGTTCGTACCGCTCTGATACCAATTTGTAACACCCCCCTTTTTTTTTTCTTAATTTACAATTTACTAAAATCATAGCGGAAGCATTAACTAATCAAAAGAAAATGGGTGTTACCGCCACACTTAGGTAACCCACAACCTAAGTGCTAAGGCTAAATTTACAACTTATATAAACAACTCAAGATATGTACTAGTACAAAAACATCTAACAATCCAACTGTCTAACTAATAAATGATATCTCTAGGTGGTTCGCTCGTTCTCACGCCCAATGCTCATGCAAGAGTTCCTGCAAAAATAGTTAAAGAATAGAAAACAAAGAAACACACAAATTCAGCATAAAACTTGTAAGATCTACTTCACCCCGTAAAACATTTTTGCACAAAGCACATAGGAGCAGATAATTTGCATATAGCATACACCCTTTAAACATTTAATCTTTTATTATCAATAGAGCATAATCATATAGAACATAACTCAAATATGAAATACTCAGAATTTCCAACAACCATAATTTCCCAACAATACTCATAATTTTTTATAACAAATCAGTAGTCTCACAATGGATATTTTAGGAACCTTTCAAAAGTAATATATTTTTTTTTCCATCATGGAGAAACACCAATCTCAATGCAATGGGCAGGGTCTTGTTTCATCAAGCCCTAGTGAACAGTAATCACCATACTGAACACTACACAAAATCCCATTCAATCTCAAATAATGGGCAGGGTCTTAATTACTTAAGCCCTAGTGAACAGTAATTCTCTTTACTGAACACTACTCAAAAATCCTATTTAAACCAACCAAATGATGGGCAGGGTCTTATTCAATAAGCCCTAGTGAACAGTACTCACTCAACTGAACACTACGCAAAAATCCCATATAAGTGGAACAGAACTAATACCTTAAGTGTGCACACCCCCAATGGGTTTCCAAGCCCAATGGGTAGTAACTAGTCCTAGTAGCCAGGATACGTTTCTACTGACTACAACTCAACAGGGTAAATACCCTAGTGGTAGACTCCGCTAACCACTCCTCAAAACAACAGGACTAAATGTCCTAGTGAGACAGGATATGTTTCTACTGCTCACTCCACAAAACAACAGAGAGTTTTTAAGCTCCCTAGTGAGTCGGTATATTCAACCGCTCACTCCACAACAAACTGGGTCATAACCTAAGTATCCAAAATTTCACAACAGGATACTACACGAGTCTTAAGAATCAATTTCCTTTATCCTCAATCTTTATAAAAGTGACAACATTACTGATATTTCTCAAGCAAACAAATTCTCAACACCTCAAATAAGGAACCAACAGAAATTTTCAGAAGGTATGACCTATATTGTAAAATTTATAGAAATGTATTGGTAACACATTTTCAGATGAAATTTTCCAGATACAAGGTACAGTGAGTCTAGATTATACACAAAAAGTTTCAAATCAATCCAAGGTCTAAAAGTATTTTTCCCGAATTATTTCCCAACACTGCGCCAGACAGAAATTCAACTGGCAGCACACTGCCTCCACTTTACGAAATTTTTCTGGAAAAATCGAAACATATTTTTAACCAAAACTTTTTACAAACATCAATTATAACAAGTCTAGGTTTTCCATAAAAAATTTCAAGCAAATATAAGTTTAGGAAGCATTTTTCACGAATTTTCCTTCCCAACTGCGCCAGTCAGAATTTTCACAGGCAATAATCAAATTCAATAAAAAATTTCCTTTCTAATCAGCACAAAATCACCGTATCACATATTCAGGGATTCCAAAACATCTAAACGCACGTATCTACGCACATAATACAAAAAATTAACTTTCCACGTTAATTATCACAAATTCTTCAACACCATAAATCACATAAACACTTAGTGAAATCAATTTTTGATATAGGGAAAAATAAATTTTAGTGAACATAAATCTTACCTCTAATAATACCCAAAAGCAATCACCTAAGCTTGATGATCTTGACATCTAATTCTTGAAATTAATTGATAAGAAAAAACTACTAGGGTTTTATTTTTGTTTGGGAGAAAGGAGGGATTGTCGACAGAGAGAGATAGAAAAATATATTGAATTAGGTTATCTAGAACAATATGACTACTACTTAAACACTTAACTAATAACTTGTATTATAAATAATAATTCTAGTTGTAGGAGAGTACAATACTTAAAAACTTAATATAATATTAATATCCATATTAGTCTACCAGTACTTAACATATATACATACGTAACACATATATAAATAAATAATTATTAGCCACAATACACCGTTTAGAAATAAAAGAGCAGCAGTAGTAGACTAGTTTAAATAGTTTTGGGTCACATAAAATAATATAATTACTGACCCTATAGTAAAAATGTTTTATTTAACATAATATCTATTTTATAAAATTTTATTTAGAATAATAATATTTATAACAAAATACTCAAATAACCGGGGTATCACAATCGAGGCCACCTTGGGCACTCGCAGGTGTAACACCCCGAAATTTTTCAACTTTTAAGACTTATATAATGAAGGTAAGTTCTCATTGAATCCGAAAACATAATATAAAGAGTACGGGGTGCTATGCCATACCTGAGCTAGAGGACTCAGGTGCACAGGCTAACTAACTAATATCCTCAATAATGTTAATGCATAAGCGTGGCACACAGGCCGAAAGGGAAACTATCTACTTCTGCGCTCCAAGACTGTAGCGCGCTCCAGTGTCTACTCCTCTGTGCCTGAAAGCCAAATATATCTGTTCAGCGAGAGATGCTGGTAACCCACTCCAACGTGTTGAAATACAATATATATAGATATATACATAGATATACGAAAAACCATTTCGAAGCATGAAGATATATCCTAAGAGACTCTAGCTTTCAAAACAGGGAATAGACTCGACAGATAGGGATAAGCACAACCAACAGTCATGATCAAGCATGCACAATTCACAATCGTAGGGAACAGATTCGACAGATAGAGATAAGCACAGCCAATAGTCATAATCAAGCATATACAGTTTACTAGCATGTATCCTATGGTCACGCATTCATAACAATCATAACCTCAAACCATCCATATCTCATCATATAGCACACTTTGTTGGCACCACAGGACCAATCGCATGCCCATACATGAGGGTCAGCGCATATAGCTCTGACACGGCCCCACAGCACCCTGCCCCGTATCGCAACACGGAGGGGTCGATCGCAACCGACCGATGAACCGCAGCTCATCATAATGTTTGATCGCAACCAAACAGTGGACCGCAGCCCAAGATTAGTCATCTGACCGCAGCCAGGAATATGAACCGCAGCTCATGTAAAACGTTTGATCACAACCAAACGGTGGACTGCAGCCCGAGAGTGTAAATTTGACCGCAGCCAGCTTCTGAACCGCAGCTCAGGAATAACCAATTTGATCGCAACCAAATTGGGGTATCATGCACACATAACACATAGCAAACACATGCAACCCACATTGACACATTGGGAAAGGGGAGAAATCGTATAACGAAACCTATGCGTGGTCATCCACATACTAGGAATAACCCTAAGGGGTTCATGCTTCTTTCACCTAGGCCAACGGGATACCAATTCCACTAGCATGCAACACACACACAGATATATATATATATATATATATATATATATATATATATATATATATATATATATATATATATATATATATAAGACTCGTTTATCCTACGAATGGTACCCGAAACATCAAACTAGACTTTAGGCACGATAGACGGAGTCCGTTGGGACGCCACGGGGGTCGGGGGAACATCAAACGGGGAAGCCGGGATCTCGAGGTGGGACAATTTCCAGCGGGTAGCTGGTGGGTGAGGTGTCACCCGCTGGTGGCAAACTTCCGGGCAGCGGGTGCCCGGCGGGCAATCGCCTGCCCGCCGGCTGCCCGCTGCCGGCGATGTCCATCCTGGCCGCGGGTAGGTGGCGGGTTCCCTACCCCACTTACCCCCCACTGACTCTTTTTCACCAATAACGCCCCGGGAACCTTTGTGGAACCCGAAAGCATGCTTAGACACTTTAAAACGCAATTGATGGCAACACGTAGACAATTAACGGATCAAAAATGAGAAACATACGCCACCTATCCTATCATGCTTTCTAAACATAATTAACACCCCAAACATGCGAATTCCCACCCAATACATTAAGAATAACATCATACGAGTTCCACGTTACATCCTAGGGCTCTAATCACAATTAAATCATCAAGAACGTAACCCATCTTTTAATATCAAGAAATATCAAGATTCATCAAGAACATCACACAATCATCAAGTAACCCTTATCATCATCAAGAATATCAAGATAAAACCATATCACTAATTATCAAGATCACATCATTAATATCATAACAATTCATCAAGACACAAGAATATAAGGGGATGCTTAAGAGGGAGATCATAGCTAGGAAAAACAGGTTTTGTTGAGACATGGGTTACCTCTTAGCCTTAATTAATTTCCTTGGCTATGAAGGATCTTTCTTTAAGTCTTTCTTCTTTCTTGATTTCTCCTAGGGGAATTCTTGGAGCTCCTTGTGTGGTGAGTGATTATTGTGGTGGGGGTTTCAGGTGCCTCCTATGTCCCCTATTTATATATTTAAGAGTCCTAATTAGGGCCCAAATACTATAGGCTTGCTAACTCTATTCCATTTAGGACTAGGGGTTGGGTTTAGAGATGAGGGCCCACAGACTATGGTGAGCTTTTTCCTAATTAATTGTTGTAATTTAATTCTTTCTTTGAATAATTGGTTAAATGATTAATTGGTTTTAGGGGTCATAAAACAGGGTGTTACAGCAGGGCATCCAGCTCCGGAGTAGGAAACCAAGGTAGACCCAAACTTTCCTATCGCCACGACACCAGAAGTCCAATCTACCCCAGCAAAGACAAAACGTGGGGCCGAATTCCTAACCAGGAGGCCAAAATACGGGATGTCCAGGTGTGAAAGAATGGATTAATGCACCGGGCTTCGGGAACGAAGCCCCTTGTAAGGGGGGGAGAGTGTAACACCCCGTGTTACGACCCCTAAAACCAATTAATCATTTAACCAATTATGCCAAAGAAAGAATTAAATTACTGTAATTAATTAGGAAAAGGCCCACCATAGTCCGTGGGCCATCACCTCTAAACCCAACCCCTAGTCTTAAAAGGAATAGAGTTAGCAAGCCTATAGTATTTGGGCCCCAATTAGGACTCTTAGATATATAAATAGGGGACATAGGAGGCACCTAGAAACCACACCACAATAATCTCTCACCACACAAGGAGTTCCAAGAAATCCCCTAGGAGAAATCAAGAATGAAGAAAGACTTAGAGGAAGATCCTTCATAGCCGAGGAAATTGATTAAAGGCTAAGAGGTAACCCATGTCTCAACAAAACCTATTTTCTTAGCTATGATCTCCATCTTAGGCATCCCCCTATATTCTTGTGTCTTGATGAATTGTTTATGATATTGATGATGTGATCTTGATAATTGGTGATATGGTTCTATCTTGAAAATCTTGATGATGATAAGGGTTTCTTGATAATTGTGTGATATTCTTGAGGAATTCGGATTCTTGATAATTATATGATACTCTTGATGAATTGTATTGGCTCTTGATGTTAAGCGATGAATTACGTTCTTGATGATTTAAATATAATTAGAGCCCTAGGATGAATCGTGAAACTCGTGTGGTGTTATTCTTGATATATTGGGTGGGAATTCGCATGTTTGGGTGTTAATTATGTTTAGAAAGCATGATAGGATATGTGACGTATGTTTCTTGCTTTTGATCCGTTAATTGTCTACGTGTTATCATTAATTGCGTTTAAAGGTGTCTAAGCATGGTTTCGGGTTCCACAAAGGTTCCCGGGGCGTTATTTGTGAAAAAGACTCAGTGGGGGGTAGGGGACCCGCCACCTACCCGCGGCCAGATTTGACGTCGCCAGCCGGCGGGCAGGCGACTGCCCGCCGGGCACCCGCTGCCCGGAAACTCGTCACCGGCGGGCAGCCGGTGGGTGACCCTCACCCACCGGCTACCCGCTGGAAATTGTCCCACCTCGGGATCCCGACTTCCCTGTTTGATGTTCCCCCGACCCTCGTGGTGTCCCAACGGACTCCGTTTATCGTGCCTAAGTCTAGTTTGATGTTTCGAGTACCATTCGTAGGATAAATGAGTCTTATATATCGCATGCTAGTGGAATTGGTATCCCGTTAGCCTAGGTGAAAGAAGTATGAACCCCTTAGGATTATTCCTAGTATGTGGATGACCACGCTTAGGTTTCGTTATACGTTTTCTCCCCTTTTCCCAACGTGTTAATGTGGGTTGCATGTGCTTGCTATGTGTTATGTGTGCATGATACCCCAATTTGGTTGCGATCAAATTGGTTATTCTTGAGCTGCGGTTCAGAAGCTGGCTGCGGTCAGATTTACACTCTCGGGCTGCGGTCCACCGTTTGGTTGCGATCAAACGTTTTACATGAGCTGGGGTTCATATTCCTGGCTGCGGTCAGATGACTACTCTTGGGCTGCGGTCCATTGTTTGGTTGCGATCAAACATTATGATGAGCTGCGGTTCATCGGACAGTTGCGATCGACCCCTCCGTGTTGCGATACGGGGCAGGGTGCTGCCGGGCCGTGTCAGAGCTATATGCGCTGACTCTCATGTATGGGCATGCGATTGGTCCTGTGGCGCCAACAAAGTGTGCTATGTGATGAGATATGGATGGTTTGATGTTACGAATGTTATGAAAGTGTGACCATAGGATACATGCTAGTAAACCGTATATGCTTGGTTATGACTTTTGGTTGTGCTTATCTCTATCTGTCAAGTCTGTTCCCTATGCTTGTGAATTGTATGACTGTTGACTGTGCTTATCCCTATCTGTCGAGTCTATTCCCTGTTTAAAAGCTAGAGTCTCTTAGGATATACCTTCATGCTTCAAAATGGTTTTTCTTATATCTATATGTATGCCTATATTTATTGTATTTCAACGCGTTGGAGTGGGTTACCAGCATCTTTCGCTGAACAGATATATTTGGCTTTCAGGCACAGAGAAGTAGACACTGGAGCGCGCTAGAGATTTGGAGCATAGAGTAGATAGTTTTCCCTTTCGGCTTGCGTGCTATACTTATGTATTTACTTTATCGAGGATATTAGTTAGTTAGCCTGTGCACCTGGGTTCTCTAGCCCAGGTGTGGCATAGCACCCCGTACTCCATTATATTATGTTTTGGGCTTTAATGTGAATTTACCTTCTTTATATAAGTTTCAAAAGTTTTAAAATTTCGGGGTGTTACACCCCGTGCCTGTTGTCAAACCGAGCCTTGCTGCGAATTCAACTGCTATGAACGAATTGGTCGCTCCTGAGTCAAATAGCACTATGGCGGGCATGGAGCGCACTAGGAACGTCCCGGTTACCACGTCACTGTCTCCGATTCTGGCTTTACTCATGTCGAGAATTCATCCTTGAGCGATTCCCATTTCATCTTTCGAGACCTGAGCCATTGACATTTACTGGCCTTGAGGGGAAACGACCCTGACTGTCCTTAATTTTTGAGGAGGGGTCATCAGGCTTCCCTCGACCTTTCTCTTGTGTGCCTCAGGAATTCCCCTAGGAGCATTTTGTATTCGATAGAGATCGGCCGCGTTGGTGTAGGCTTCGAAGGTAAGAAAGCCTCGGGAAAGCCTATGGAACCACACAACACATATACGTATTATTCGACATGTTAATCTAGTGCATGATCAACAAATAAATTCATGTACTCAACATTGTGGCATGACCAAACAATTGTCCGATAAATTCAGGGAGATCATAAATCATATAACAATTACTCAAACTAATAAAAGATCGATATTTGATGAAAATATCTTCACGTAAGCAATTAGGGGAAATGTTGTTGCTTCTTATGGGATAAATAAACTTTGGGAAAATAATAGAATTAGGATATTCATATTGCACATCACGAATAATGACGGATAATTACATAACAAGTATTTACATAAACACTAAAATTTAGCACATACAGAATATTTCACCAAATGCCACAAACAAATATTTTATACCTAATTTCTGTACTAGATATGCAACAGACCAAATATCCATATCCAAAATATTTGTAACATGCAATATCCTAGTCACACTAATTAGCATGCCATGAATGGAATATGCATAATCTATCAATAATGCCACTAATCCCCCACCCGATGCGAATATGCCAAATACCATGTACTAATAGTCCTCTCCTAACCCTCATGTAACATATATGCAACATACCAGGTTCAATACAATACTTATAACTATACGGATTAACATTCTTCATTTAAACACCTATTCACGAATACTGATCATATCACATACTGCACCGAGATACATATGCGGAAATTTCATGCGAAATTATATGTGTCCAAACAATCACAGACTCAATGAAGATTATAGATCACATAGCAATTATTCAAGAATAACAATTTGATTTTTGAGGAAAAGATTCTCACATGAGCACTTAGGGAGAAGGTTTCTGATTCTTATAGGGTTAAAGAATCTTGGGAGGACCTAAATCTTACCCGGATTCCAAAATCAATCATATACTGTAACCAAGTCATACGTTTGCTCCTTTGCGAACCCTCCAAATTGAGAAAGGGAGAGGGAATGTCGATGGTGGTAGTGAAGGCGAGAAACTGGTAAGGTTAAACTTAGAGCTCGAGTAATAAAGTAAAATTTTGGAAACAAGGATTAGGAAATACAGTGTCCAAAAATATGGGGTACCCCACTCTACTCCCCTTACAAGATGCCTCATCCTCGAAGCATAACCATAAAGCAATAAGAAACCAAGGAGACTTGACTAATATGAAACTAAAGAGGCTCAATCTTAAGTTCAACACCACAAGGATAAGATATCACACTCTCTCTTCCCTCGAAATCAAGTTACGTCCCTGAAAATTTCATGCAACTTATGCAAGTCTTTAGCCAATCTATAAACAAATCAATTAGGAAAATAATCAAACCTTCATGTTGAAGAATAGCTTGTTATCTACATATTAAACACATAAGGAATCATCAAGGAAGACACACAAGTGCACAATGGATCAATAAAACGAGAAGTCAAGAAATCAACACACCGTACCAGTGGGCGGTAGGTGGGGGGTCGACATCCTGCCAGGGTCCTGCAAGGGTCCCGCCAGGGTCCCGCTGGAACGTGACTATGAAGAAGGAATCACTTCGGGAAAAGTCCCAAGAATGCACAAATTTAAGTCCAAACAATTCCATACTCATATGAACAACGAAAGGGACTTGAATACATGGAAAACCTCAAGGAATAAAATTATTATGATATCAACAAGGAACACAAGGGGACTTAAACATCATAAGGATCACACATCACATTCCCCCTCTCCTAAGAAATAAAGCTACGTTCTCACAACTTTCACGCAAACTCATGCAAGTACTTATCAAGTTATAAATAAGTTAACTATCGAAATAATCGAACAGAACATAATTCAAGGTCAGTACCCAAAATACAAGTCAAGGCACAAAGGCCATCTACCCAGACTAAAACTATCTATGCTAAGTCCTTGCATCCATCTAGCGCATTCCGGAGCTACTGATTTGTACCTGCAAAACATATGGTGTAACATCCGTCAGCGAATGATGCTAAGTAACGCACTCCCACCTGTTGGGTACAATAAGTATAAGTATAAGAAATATGAGACTGGAATACATATATAACCCTAAGAAACGCTAGCTTTAAAACCAAGATCAATACCTAAAGACAGGTTGACACTATGAACACCATAAAGATGCTAGCATGCATCCTAAACTCGTCTGATAAGATAATAACAAAGCTCAATAATAACAAAGCTCAATAATAACAAACAACAGCAACAATGGGGTTCAACAACAATCAATAACATCAAGCAGTCAATAGAGAATACATCCATGATCCAACCTTATACCAAGTTCTAACCTTTACTGCTCTCCATCCTTATTTCAGTTCCAACCTGTACCTCCAGGACACCCTTATAATGCCTCCCTTATCCCTCCGGAGCACGCATGCTCCCCACCGACATACCGCCAACAAATCTACCGATCTTATAGCGCCGCAATACTATTAACACATGATTTGTGCCTATAGCACAATAATCAAGGGGTCATGCCTATAGCACCAAGACATGGCACCGCAGCGCTTATAACTTGATCCATGCCTTTAACAAGCAAATCAAGGGTGGTCTGTGCCTATAGCATAATGGCCGAGCACTCGTTGTGCTAACCGGCAACAAATCTTTTCCACCAATCACATCACATTTCCCATCATGGACAAATCAATCACAACAATCGGTGCACCGTGATAACAACAACCAACAACACTCCATCAAAAACGATAATCAATTCTCAACAACAACAACAAACAAAGTTCAGTAACAACAATAACCACGACACACAACTTGTAAAACGGTACTCAGAAACATCACCCGAGACTCCTGAACACCAACCAGGGCACGGCGAAACAACAAACGGGGTAAAATAACACCCCACCCCGCCCGTACCAGTAGGTGGTGCGGTGGGTGGTCAACCACCCACCCACGGGTACACGGCGGGTGGTCGTCCACCCGCCCTCCACACGCAGGACGGAACCAGCGGGTGGTCAGGTAGGGGTTCGTCTCCCCACCGACCCCCACTGGTGCGATGCTAACTTTGGCATTTCTCCCTTCCGAGAATTCATCAATTAAACCGGAAATCAAGTTCAAACACATCCCAAAACATATCAATAACAACATGGACTCGAACAACAAGAATTAAACCATGAAACACCACAATTATACCCTAAACACAATCCCTAAACATGTCAAGACTCGAGATTAAACACATAGCCGTCCAAGAGCATCAAGAACCTCAATATCATCAAGAAATCTATATGCAAAGCCCTAAAAAGAAGCCCTAACCTTGAATCAATGCCTGAGCTTGCATAAACCCACCCAAGAACATCAAGAACCTTACAACAATAAGATTTACAATATAAACCCTAAGGACAAGCTCTAAACATAATTAAATACAAGAACATACCAAGACCACACAGGGCCACCAAGAATATCAAGAATAACAACAATCCATATCACCAATTCCTAAAGACAAGCTCTAACAAAGCACAAATACAAAATCATACATTCAATCATTCAACGGAGCCAATCAATAAAAGATAGCAAGGAAAATAGGTTTTTTAAGACATGGGTTACCTCTTTAGCTTAATTAAATTCTCACAACTTCCTAAGATCTTTCCTCAATCGATCCTCCCTAAGCCCCGTGATGGGGAATTCTTTGACTACGTTCTTGGGAGAGGACTTCGTGTGGGGAGAGGGAGATATGGGTGATAGGGTTCTAATGCCTTCTAATTCCCCTATATATATAGGTTTAGGATCCCTAATACGAATCTGGATGGGTAAGGGGTTTAGGATTCCTAATACAAATCTGAAAAGGTAAAAGGGCCATCCTTATTTTATCAAAAAGGCTAACGGGCTTTATTTTAGACAAAGGTCTACGGTCCATCATGGACCATATCAATAAATTAGGGATTTGGGTATTTAAAATCATAGTTTATAAAATAACTAACCAAATCCCGTAGTAACATATTTAGGTACATAAATATATTTTTAGCAAAATATTTAATTATAAGTAAATAGTTCTATTTGGTAAATATTTATATCTACTATAACTATTTAGTGAAACACGGGGTGTTACAATCTAGTGCATGTTCAATACTTTGAACACTATCACTTGATGACCTGTGAGAAGACATTAAATGAAAGATATGCTCAAAGAAGATAACATCTCTAGATTCACATATTGATCGACTTTCTAAGCATAGAAATCTATAAGCCGCACTATTCTCAGCATAGCCAACAAATATGGAATCTAAGGTTTTGGGCCATATGTTAAGCCTTTGAAAGATGAAAGTCCCACCTTTGCCAGACACCCCCACACCTTAAAGTATTTGAGTTTAGGGTCATGCCCTTTCCACAACTCATATGGGGTTTTTTCAAATCCTTTATGAGGCACTCTGTTAAGTATGTGGTTCGCTGTTAGCACAGCTTCTCCGCACAAGGACTCTGGTGCACCAGCACTAATTAAAATAGCGTCAGTTATCTCTTTGTGTGTGCGATTTTTCCTTTCAGCTATGCCATTTTGTTGGGTGTATAAGGAGCAATTACTTCATGAATAATACCAGAAGACTCACACAAGCTTTTGAGAAAGTTTGAATCATATTCTCCTCCTCTATCAGAAAGAAGCTTTTTAGTGTTTTTCTCTATCTGATTTTCTACTTCTGATTTGAAAACCAAAAACTTTTATTCAGCTTCATCTTTTGTTCTCAAAAGATATATTTTTGTGAAATGAGAGAAATCATCAATAAACGAAATGTAATGGCATTTTCCACCTCTACTTTCAGTAGTTTTGAAGTCTGCTAAGTCTGAGTGAATAAGTTCTAACACAGACGAGGTGCGATGATTTACAGAGGAAAATGGGTTTTAAGCAAATTTAGCTTCAGCACACGTTTCACATTGAGAATATGATTCATTCGATAAGTTTGGAAATAAACACATATTTTTTTAGCCTGTTTAAACAATTTAAGCCAACATGACCTAGTATACCATGCCAAACATTAACAGAGACAGCAATATAAGCAAAAGGGGAAGAATCATTCTTATTAAGTGGGTTTGGACCATGCCAGTTTCAAACAAAATCATGAATAGTTGGACGACGACTATGGCCCTAAAAAATAGAGGGTTCAGGTTTAATTACAGTTATGTCCAGCACAAACAAGCCACCACGTATGTAACACCCCTAAATTTTAAGATATTTAAAACCTATAAAGTAAAGGCTAATCTGTTATTAATTCCCAAACAGAGCATAAACTAAACATAGTAGTCGGGGTGTTATGCCACATCTGAACTAAAGAACTCAGATGCACAGGCTGAACTAACTAACAGAGCATAAACCATAACTAATACCCAAATACAAATCAAGGCACGCAGGCCATCTCATCCAGGCTAGAAATATCTAAACTAAGTCCACGAATCCACTAGCGCGCTCCGAAGCTACTCACTGTCCCTGAAAAACATTCGGTATAACAACCGTGAGCGAATAATGCTGGTAACCCACTCCAACGCGTTAAGTACAATATAGATAGATATAAGAAACTCATTTTAATCTGGAATACATATACTTACAAGACTCTAGTTTAAATCCAAGATCAAGACTCAAGGCATAATAACAGACTCAACATCATAGAATAATCAAGAGAACTAATAGGCGTCCTAAACATGCAATGTAAGACACAACAGGCAGATAAGAATGCAAATAACAAGTAGAGGCAACTAAGGCATTCAATACAATCAATTAGCAAGTAGTCAACAAAGCACAAACTTCATCCTCCAACTTTATACCAAGTTCCAACCGTATAACTCCCCTCCGTCCTTATATGAGTTCCAACCTATACTTCCAGGCCACCCTTATATCCCCACTCATTATGCCTCCGGGCAACTACATTCCCCCACCGACGAACCCACCTTTCAACCACCA
Source organism: Ipomoea nil (assembly GCF_001879475.1). NCBI lineage: Eukaryota > Viridiplantae > Streptophyta > Magnoliopsida > Solanales > Convolvulaceae > Ipomoea > Ipomoea nil. The sequence goes on from NW_017616542.1 coordinate 1,313,638, forward strand.
ACATATCAAGATGGTGTCGCAGTGCCTTCAATGATCCGCACCTCTAGTTCCAATATCAAGGGGTTAGCGCATATAGCTCTAACATGACGCCGCAACACTTATAACCTGACCCATGCCTAAAGCAAGCAAGTCGAAGGTGCGTGTGTGCATTTAGCACAGTCACCGCTATGGTCTGTACCTTTAGTACAATGACCGGGCACAAGTGGTGCCAACCACCAACAACTTATTTTCCACCAATCATAATCTCATCATCATTATCATCATTAGTCACATTGGCCATTGCTCAATGACCACGATACTCATCATCATCAATCAATTAACACATAATCATATAACAAGCAAGACACAACAACAACGACAAGTAATAGACATAAATCCTTGAACGATGCCTAAAACACCAAACGAGACTCATACACGACAAAGGGGGTACAACGGGACACTGGGAAATAACAAACGGGGAAAAACACCACGAACCACTCCGGCATTCCAGCGGGTAGATGGCGAGTGGAGGACCACCCGCTAGCCACCCACTGGCGGCTGGTTACTATTCCAGCGGGTGGCCGGCGGGCAGACCACCGCCCGTCGGCTGCCCACTGGAACTCTAACACCCCGAAATTTTTAAACTTTTAAAACTTATAGAATAAAGGGGAATTCTCATTAAATCCCAAAATCAACATAAGTGTGCAAGGTGTTATGCCACATCTGAGCCGGAGAACTCAGATGCACATGCTAACTAACTAAAATCCTCAATACAGATGTCAATACATAATCATGGCACGCAGGCCGAAGGGAAACTAACTAATCTATGCTTCGGATCTCTAGCGCGCTCCGGGTTTATTCATCGGTGCCTGAAAGCCAAATATATCTGTTCAGCGAATGATGCTGGTAAGCCACTCCAACGCGTTGAAATACAATCTAGATAGATATATATAGATATATGAAAACCATTTTGAAGCAGGAAGATATATACTTAAGAGACTCTAGGTTCAAAACCAGGAATAGACTCAGCAAATAGGGGCAAGCACAATAATCAATGATAACAGTTAAGTAGAAACAACCATCATAAAGAACATGCATCTAATTAAGGTCACGGATTACTTTCAAATCAATCATATAATTATCCAATCATCATTTGTGACACACAATCACACTGTGATGGCGCCACGGGACCAATCGCATGCCCCGAACATGAGGGTTAGCGCATATAGCACTAACACGGCCCCGCAGCACCCTTCCTCATACGGCAGCATGAAGGGGGTAGATCGCAACCAACCCTATAGACCGCTGATGAACTTAGCGGATCACAGTCCTACACACCGCTGACGTGCTCAGTCGGTGGACTGTGATCCACTTTACAAGGGGGGACATACGATCCTACACACCGTTGACGGGCACAGTCGGTGGACCGTAGCAGATCAGGCCCTACACACCGCTGAGGGACTTAGTCGGTGGGCGATGATTCTTGAAGACTACGACCCTACACACCGCTGGCCCATCACTCGGTGGATGGCAGCCAGCCGTAGCCCTACACACCGCCTGATTACTCGGGTCGGTGGACTACAGCCTTCCTCGGGCTTATTGGCCCTACACACCGCCTGGCGCGTCCAGGTTGGTGGGTCATAGCACCCGAGGCCCATGTGGACCACAGCCCAAGAAGTGAATCACTGACCGCAGCCAGGAGGATGAACCGCAGCTCATAAGTAACCAAACAGTGGACCGCAGCCCTATATAATATTTATATACCTGACCGATCGCAACCGGCCTGGTTAACAGTTGGGATGGTTCTCAACCCATCCAACTGCCCGTATAGCCAATTTGATCGCAACCAAATTGGGAAATCATACATCATATAACACATAATAGCACATAATAGCACATAATTGCACATTGGGAAGGGGGAGACACATAAATAAGCTTACGTGTGATCATTCACAAACTAAGAATAATCCTAAGGGGTTCATACGACTTCCACCTAGGCCAACGGGTTACCGATTCAACTAGCATGAAATTCATAGACTCTTTTATCCTACGAACGGTACCCGAAACATCAAACTAGACTCAACCACGACAAACAAGGTCCGTTGGGACACCATGGGGAATGGGGAACATCAAACGGGGAAGCCAAAGACCCGGGGTAGGTATGGACCAGCGGGTAGCCGGTGGGTGGTGGTCACCTGCTGGCTGTGTGACACCCCAAAAATCCATACTCCAAACCATGAATTAATTGAGTAATTAATTCTATTTCCATTGATTCCTAAAATCCTGATTTTTGATACTCAAGGACTAGTATTTGACTAGTCAATCTTTAAGTTGTGTTGTACCTTATGCTTTGAGAGGAGTTCCCTTGTTCCTTACACTTTCTAAGAGTTAGTAAGGGTATCCTTGTCTTTTCACCAAGAGTTAGTCTTGTAACCTAGACCTAGAAGACTTCTTCATTTCATTCCCTTACATTTCCTAGAAAATATCTCTACCTTCTCTCTAGAAAACAAGAGTAGCTTGTTCTTCAAGCCAAAAGATCTAAGCTTGTCTAGTCTTTTTGGTTCCATCTTGGTTGTCTTTTTCTTGAAGGTTGGTTCTTTATGATCTTTTGGTTTGATCTTGAAGTGGGTTTGGCTAGTGAGCTTAGTGGAGAGCTTGTTGTGGTGTAAGAAGAGTCTTTTGGTCTTCAAGAGGTAACCCATGTTCTACAAAACCTATTTTGCTTACCTATATATGATTTCTTGGCTTCTACTTGTGTTTTGATATGAAATGTGAGAGTTTATGCATTTATCTTGTGATATTGCATATCTAGAGCTTGTGTTTAGGATTTCTTTGTGCCATTGCTTGGCATTTTCCTTGGTTCAAGTCATTTTGTTGTGTTTGGTGAGATTTGGCATGTTTTGGACTTAAATTTGTGTTTGGAGGAGAAAACCCCCGAAGGGATTTGTTGTGGTACAGGGACGTACCCGCGGGCAGAACGGCGGGCGGGGCACCACACGCCGGCCTACCCGCAGGGAACGTGTGCCCTGTGGGTTGTGTACCCGCGGGCGGGACCACGGGTGGGGCACTACCCATGGGTCCACCCGCGGGGAACACGGTGGAGTTGGTTCGGGATTTGTTCCCCGTGATTCGTTTGTCTTGGTCTTTGATCTTTTGGCCTCCCGTTGTTCTTTTGTGGAACTATTTGAGCGTCTTCTTGATGTTTCGTAGGTCTAGAGCTTTATGGTAGGTATCCATGTAGGATCTTTGGTGTTGTGAATCGTGCTAAGTGTTCAACATTGTGTTTCGTTGAACCGTGTGGTGTCTTGTGTGTTCCTCGGAACTATCTTGAGTTTCCTCGTTGTTGAGCATGCTAGTTATTATCTTAATGCTAGCATCGTTGTTGTCGATGGGTGGTGACCTGTCTCTTTATTGAGTGTGTTTCATACCTTCTCTTGCAATCCGTTATTCGTTTCGTGTGAGTGGTGGTGCGTGTGTGGCTCTACCTGGATTGCACGATTAGTGGTATGGGACACTAGTCACCAAGGTATTGTAGCGGTCCTCGTGGTGGCCGTGACGTGATTTCATGGAGTTGTGGCTGAGTCCACGTGTTTGGGGGATAACATTGTGTTATCCGGGCATGTGTTGCCGTGAATTGGTGGGTTTTCGTTGGTGGTCTGTAGGTGGGGGACAACGGTCCCAGCGGAATAAGGTTGGACTTGGCTGTACAGGGGTTTTCTGGAGGTAATGGTTGGCACCGAAGGTACAAGGTTGGGGGTAACCATAAGGTTGGAACAGGGCATAAGGAAGGCATATCAACTCGTGATGAGTGATGTCACGAGGGCTTGTGAAGCCGTTGTTGTGGTGAGTTCTCTTCTCTCGTGACGTGTGTAGTCACGGAGACTTGTGGTGTGGTGTTTTGGCATGTGTTACCGGTGGGTGAGTCTTTATCCTTGTGTGTGGTTAATCTTTGTGGTTGGGATGTGTTCCCGGTTTTATCCTTGTGAGTGGTGAGTCTTGTGTTGTCTTTTGATCTTGGCTTTTGACTTATATATATGTATTCCGTTTCGAAAATGGTTTTCATATTATATATCTACCTATTTATGATACTTAACAGTATTGGTGGGTTACCAGCATCTTTCGCTGACCGGGCGTCGCCCCGATGTTTATCTTTGTATCTTTCAGGTGATGCGTAGTCGAGCGTGATGTCTAGAGCCGGTAGCTTAGTACCTGTATCTTTAGACAGTGTTGTTGAGGCCTGTGTGCCAATGTCTTTAGATTGTTCTAGTTTGTTGTTTTTGGGATAGTGTTACACTTGCAGATTGTCGTCGTAGCGTATACCTAGTGTGGTATACGTGGCATAACACCCCGTTTTGGATTCCTTTTATCCAATTATCTTTTTATCTTCCGCTGTGCTAGTGTTTTGTTGTTAATCTGCATGTGTTAAGACTTGTTTTTAAGTCTTGTTTCGGGGGGTGTTACAGTTGGTATCAGAGCCTAGGATTAGAGCCTAGGAAGAGATAAGTCTAGACTTTCTAAGTGTTTAAGTGTGTTTTGAGACCACTAAGCGACCTTAAGGAGTTAGGTGTTAAGCTAAGGACTCTAGGTTGCGCGGTGAGATGTGTGTTGTTTTCTGTCTTGCTTGTTTGCTTTTTGTGGTAACCTTGTTGTTGTAGCAGAAGTGCGATGCCTCGTCGTCCTCGCGCCCGCTCCCCAGAGACCCCGACCAACGAGCAGCTCGCCCAGAATCTCCATCAGCTGACGTAGACGATGTAGTCTCTCAGTGAAGCTCTGTTGAACAACAATCAAGCTGCGCCGCCTCCGCCTCCTGTTGGGCACCGTGATGTGGGTCGCCTTGTGTCTGGGCATCGGCCGCCTTCCTTTGTGGGTGAAGAAGACCCTGTAGTTCTTGAAGAGTGGCTACGGGTGTTTGATAAGATCCTTACCGTGGTGGGTTGTCCCGAAGAGAGGAAAGTAGAACTGGCAACGTTCTACTTCTGCCAAGAAGCTGATCTGTGGTGGGTTCACGACAGTCCGGCCTTTCTTGAAGAGCCTGGGTTTGATTGGACCGCGCTCAAGGATAGAATGCGCGAAAGGTTCTACCCAGCGCATGTGCGAGCCGCCATGTTTGATGAGTTCCTTCATCTGCAGCAAGGACCCCTATTTGTGGTGGAGTACCACAAGAAGTTCCTAGAGCTGGCGCGCTTCGCGAGGATGTTGGTGCCTACAGAGCTTGCCAAGGTTGAGCATTTCGTTGCCGGTCTGAACTATGAGGCACGAAAAGCGTTGACATTGAGTAGATCCAGATTCCTCAAGGATGCGTATCTGTGTGCCGCGGATCTATTTCGTGTTCAGCAGCTTCAGAAGAGTTCGCTTGAGTTGGCTAGGAAGAGGGTTGAGAGTGGTAGTTCTTTTGCTTTCAAGAAGCCCCGACCGAGTTTTCCGGCTAGAGTTGTGCCATCTTCTTCTCAAGCACTAGTTAGGATGGAGCCTTCGGTTCAAGCTAAGTCGGTTGGTTGTCGCAAGTGTGGGAAGGTGTATCCGGGTCAAGTTTGTTATGGCCAGGCGTTTAAGTGTTTTCGCTGTGGGGTTGTTGGTCATAGAGTTGCGGAGTGCCCTGAGCTTGTTGGTCAGAGAGTGTTACCGCCACCCCCGAGAGCCGGAGGAGCACCAGGAGGGAGTTCAGGTCACGGAGCTGTTGGAGCTAGGCCACCTGGCAGAGTTTTTGATGGCGCGTTCGCAGGCGGAGTCAGAGGGTCTGGTGGAGGAGGAGTTAGTAGGTAACCCTTGATTTCGAGCCTATCCTTGTGTCCCCGAGAGCTTTGTGTTCTTTGTTGCCTTGGGTGATCTTGTGTTTCGCAGTGTCCTTTGTGTTCTTTGTTACCTTGGGTGTTATCTTGTGTTTCGTAGTTGTCGTTGTTTGGCAATCCTTGGCTTGTTTCCCTTGCTTGTTTTTCGTTGGATGCTTAGTGTAGACTCTTTTCTTGCTAAGTGTTTTCTTTAGTTGGCATCTTGTTTTGTGGTAGCCATCTATCCTTGAGTTATCTTGTGCTTAGCCCAATTCTTCGACCTTTGTACTTGGTTATTCTTACAACAATTCCTTGTGCTTTTCCCTAAATTTTCCAAGTATTCTTTGATTTGGAAAAAAATAACAATCCCTACCAAAATCTTTCCTTTTGTAGCCTAAAAGTTGAACCTAATGTTTCTTTATAGCCTTTGAGTTTTGAACCTTAGCCAATTTCTTTTCTACCCAACCTCTAAACCACTTGAGCCAATTATCTTTATTAAACCTTAACCAATTTTAATTTCCTTTAAACCTTAAATCCCACTTTATTCAAAATCCCCAAATTTAATCATCTTTTCTCCCAATCTCACCCAAATCCCTAATTTCTTTCCCCAAAATTCTCTTCATCTTTTTCCATCTCCCTACCCATGAGCTACCCGACACACCACCCCACCCCGTCGCGCAGCACCACCTGCCCGTCGCACCACTGCCTCGCTACCGCTAGAGTTCCCTAAATTGTGGGCTTTGTTTGTTGAGCTTTGGATCATCTTCCACCATGCCTAGAAGGTCAAGCTTGGCTAGAAAAGCGGAATGGGTGGATGCCCACTACCTTGTGCTTGAACGTAAAGCTTTTGATCCGGAATCTTTTTCAAGTTCCTTGTTGGATTTGCTTAAGTTTCAAGGTTTGTTAGATGGTTTTCTCGCCATAAGGGTAGAGACTTACCCGAGTTTGGTGAAAGAGTTTTACCATCACATGGTTGTGACGAAGGATGGTGAAAGGCTTGAGATCACCTCTAAGGTGAGAGGTGTGATGGTTGTGTTGTCTGAGAAGAGGTTAGGCCAGTTGTTGAGTTTGTCTGCTACCGGAGTGGCACAGTACAGTGGTCATTCTTGGATTAGTACGGATACCATGTGGTACCGTGACTATTTGAGCTATCTGTTTGGCCATACGAGTGGTTTCACTCAAGCTTCGAGGTCGGAAAATAAGTGGTTGTCTGCGGAACAAAGGATCTTGGTTATGTTGGTGTCAGATTGTTTGTTGCCCAATAACAACAAGAGCAGTTTGTTGGGTAAGTTAGAGTGTACCCTTGCTTTCTGTCTGAAGAATATGGTTAAGTTCAACCTGCCTGCTTTGATGATGCAACACATGGTGTTTTGCCGGGATCACAATCGGAAGAGTTTGCCGTATGGCATGGTGCTAAGTTGGCTCTTGGTTAAGAAAGGTGTTAGTGTGGTTGGTTGTCCCTCGAAGGCTGTGGGAAAGATGGTGTTGGATACCGCCAATCTCCGGAGTTGTAATCTTTTTCTGTTGGATAGTGGTGAGTACATCACGCTTGAAGAGGTTGCTAGGATAGCACCTGTTGAGAGAGCAGAGTTAGCTGCTGAGCTTGAGATTCATGCCGGGAAGTTGAGCCTTGCAGTCCAGAGTTTGGGTGGTGACGAAGAAGTTGAGGAGGAAGCAGATCAGGAAGGAGAAGAAGGAACACCGGAGACCGCCAAAGCTGAAGTAAGTGAATCAGACGATGAGGAACACCGTAGAAGGGAAGAAGTTCGCACCAAGAGAGGGCAGGATGTCGCCTCTTTGCTTCGTCAGCAGAACAGTTTGATCGCCGAGGGTTTTGCGTTTGTGAGGTCGCAGTTTGCCGCAGTGCATCAGAGGCTTGATCGGTTTGAAGCTAGTTCTAGTCACAGAGATGAAGCTGAAGAAGAAGAGTCTGAAGAGGCCGAAGAGTCAGAGAGTGAAGAGTTCTAGTGGTGTTGTGGTAACCCCGTTTGTTGATTTTGGGATAGTGTTACACTTGCAGATTGTCGCCGTAGCGTATACCTAGTGTGGTATACGTGGCATAACACCCCGTTTTGGATTCCTTTTATTCAGTTATCTTTTTATCTTCTGCTATGCTAGTGTTTTGTTGTTAATCTGCATGTGTTAAGACTTGTTTTTAAGTCGTGTTTCGGGGGGTGTTACAGGCTGCCCGCCGGAGATCATCGCCCAGGCAGCGGGTTGCCGGCGGGCAGGCGTCTGCCCGCTGCCTGGCAGTGATCTTCTGGCAGCGGGTAGGTGGCGTGTTCCCCTACCCCCACCTACACCCCACTGACTCTTTTATCACAAATTTGTCCCGGGATCCCTTGTGGAACCCGAAACCATGCTTAGACACTTTTAAACGCAATTAACAACACCACGTAGGCAATTAATGGATCAAAAGCAAGAATTATATTGAAGATATCCTAACATGGATCCTAAATACGAACAACACCCGAACATGCAAATTCCCACCCAATTATAAATTAAGAACATCACAATACCAATTCCCAATCCAACCTAGAGCTCTAATCCCACCCGAATCATCAAAAGCATATTTTATTTTCATTAACAAGAACCATCAAGATTTATCAAGAATCATTATATAAATATCAAGAACCTCTTTTTAACATCAAGATCATCAAGATCCCTCATGAAATCACCACATCAATCAATCAAGATTATATCACTAATATCACACAAAAATTCATCAAGACACAAGTATTAGAGGGAGCCAAAGAAGGATATCATAGCAAGGAAAATAGATTTTGTTGAGACATGGGTTTCCTCTTAGCATTAATTAATCCTCCCTTGGCTATTAAGGTTCTTCCCTAAAATTTCCATCCGATTGACATCCCTAGGCTTAGTGGTGGGGAGTCCTTTGGGAATTCTTGTGTGGTGATATCTATTGTGGTGTGACTTCTAGGTGCCTCCTAAATATATATATAGGGGACTTAAGAGGCACCTAGAACGCCCACCACAATAATCTCTCACCACCCAAAGAGCTCCAAGAATCCCCTTAGAAGAAATCAAGAAAGCAAGAAAGCTTAAAGAAAGACCCTTCATAGTCAAGGAATTAATTAAGGCTAAGAGGTAACCCATGTCTCAACAAAACCTATTTTCATAGCTATGATTCCCCTCTTAGGATTTCCCCATATTATTGTGTATTGATGATTTGTGATATTATTATTGATGATTGGTGTGATGATTCCATGGGTAATCTTGATGATGAGAGGTTCTTGATAATTATGGTGTTCTTGATGATTATATGACGCTCTTGATGATTAAATGATGTTCTTGATGATTATAGGATGTTCTTGGTGTTTATGTGATATTCTTACCAAATCTTAATAATAGAAGATGAATTGTGTCCTTGATGATTTACAAGTGATTAGAACCCTAGGTTGTATCGTATGATATTATTCTTGGTGTATTGGGTGGGAAATCGCATGTTCGGGTGTTAATTATGATTAGAAAAGTATGATAGGTTATGTGCCGTATGTTTCTTGATTTTGATCCGTTAATTGTCTACGTGTGTTATGAATTGCGTTTGAAAGTGTCTAAGCATGGTCTTGGGTCCCACAAAGGTTCCCGGGGCATTAATTGATGAAAAAGAGTCAGTGGGGGGTAGGTGGGGGTAGGGGACCCGCCACCTACCCGCGGTCAAGATGGGCAGTCCCGGCAGCGGGTAGCCCGCCGGGCACCCGCTGCCCGGAACAGTAACGCCGGCGGGTGAACCCTCACCCACCGGCAACCCGCTGGTTCGTACCCCACTTCGGGATCCCGGCTTCCCCGTTTGATATTCCCCCGACCCCCGTGGTGTCCCAACGGACACCGTCTATCGTGCCTATGTCTAGTTTGATTTGCGGGTACCGTTCGTAGGCCGTATGAGTCTTATATATTGCATGCTAGTTGAATTGGTATCCCGTTGACCTAGTTGAAAGAAATATGAACCCCTTAGGAATATTCTTAGTATGTGAAGGATCACACATAGATTTTGTTATACGTTTCTCCCCCTTCCCAATGTGTTAATGTGGGTTGCATACCGGCTGTTAACCAGGCTGGTAAAGACCGGTCAGGTATATAAATATTAAATAGGACTGAGGTCCACTATACGGGCAGTTGAATGGGTTGAGAACCATCCCAACTGTTAACCAGGCTGGTAGAGATCGGTCAGGTATATAAATATTATATAGGACAAAGGTCCACTATACGGGCAGTTGAATGGGTTGAGAACCATCCCAACTGTTAACCAGGCTGGAAAAAACCGGTCAGGTATATAAATATTATATAGAGCTACGGTTCATCGGTCAGTTGCGATCGACCCCTCCGTATTGTGAGACGGGGCAGGGTGCTGCGGGGCCGTGTCAGAGCTATATGCGCTGACCCTCATGTACGGGCATGCGATTGGTTCTGTGGCGCCAACAAAGTGTGCTATATGATGGGAAAAGAAGGATTGATGTTGTGACTGTTATGGAAACATGACCATAGGATTCTTGCTAGTAAACTATACATGTTTAATTGTGATTATTGGTTGCGTTTATCTACAACTGTGCCCTATGTCGAGAATCATATATACTTGGTTATGACTGCAGATTGTGTGCACCCCTATTTGTCGAGACGGTCCCCTGATTTGAAAGCTAGAGTCTCTTAGGATATATCTTCATGCTTCGAAATGACTTTTCGTATATCTATGTATCTATATATATGTATTGTATTTCAACGCGTTAGAGTGGGTTACCAGCATCTCTCGGCTGAACAGATATATTTGGCTTTCAGGCACAGAAGAATAAGTCACTGGAGCGCGCTAGATCTTGGAACATAGAAGTAGATAGTTCCCTTTCGGCCTGCGTGCCATGTTATGCATTTACTTTGTTAAGGATATTAGTTAGTTAGCCTGTGCACCTGAGTTCTCTAGCTCAGGTGTGGCATAACACCCCGTACTCTTTATGTTACGTTTTGAATTAATGAGATTTCACCTTTATTTTATAAGTTTTAAATGTCCTGAAAATCTGGGGTGTTACAGTTGGTATCAGAGCCTAAGTTGACCCTAGGATAAGACTCTAAAAACCGGACTTTAAGACCTTAAGCTTGAACTCTAGATATTTAGGAACATAGGATCCAAGAATCTTAGGACGCGCGGTGAGATTGTGAGACCTACACATAACCTCTCCTCCCATACCTGAAGAAAACTTTCCCCCGCTTATCACGTCAAAGAAGGACACCAAGCCCCAATTTAACATTCTTATAAACGTTGACTCAGGAAGAGGACAGCATGGCACCCAACAGAAGACAATCAAGGACTCCAGAACCCGCCCCACACGACCTCGTAACCCAAACACTACAACAACTAACACAAGTCGCCCAAGCACTAAGCGACGTGGTTCTCCGCAACAACAGGCCCCCACCACCTCCATCGAACGCAAACACAGACTTCGCCCGACAAGTCTCTAACCATCGACCACCCACGTTCTCAGGAGAAGAGGATCCCGTAATCCTGGAGGAATGGATCCGAACCCTCGACAAAATTCTCGGGTTAGTAGAATGTCCAGAAGAACGCCGCGTGGAGATAGCCTTGTTCTACTTCGGACACGAGGCCGATCTTTGGTGGATCCACGAGGGCCCCACTTACCAACAAGAACCGGGGTTCAACTGGGAACAACTCAAAACGCGACTACGAGAGCGATTCTATCCAACACACGTAAGAGCATCCATGTACGAAGAGTTTCTCCATCTGAAACAAGGGACAGCTACTGTTATGGAATACCACAAACGATTCCTTGAACTAGCACGCTTCGCACCAGAACTAGTCCCCACCGAGGTAACCAAAATAGAGAGATTCGTATCGGTCCTCAACTTTGAAGCCCGAAAAGCACTAGTGGTAAGCAGACCTCGGACTCTCAACGAGGCTTACTCCAGTGCTGCTAATCTCTACCGAATCCAACTACTCCAACGCGGGGTTCAGGAGCAAATATGAAAGAGGAACCCCGGAGGAGGGGCACCACCAGTAAAGAGAACAAGAAACGACGCCAACACAAGACCAAGTAACCTGACCAACCAAAGGCCACCTCTGGGGAACAACGACGCTAGCGCTAGAAGCTTTCCTTGCCCGAAATGCAGCAAGAACCATAGAGGCAAGGATTGCATGGGTAATCCCTTGCGATGCTTCAACTGCGGAGAGGAAGGACACAAGGCCTTCCTTTGCACCCAACCCAAAGACCACGCACTACCACCATGGGACAACATGGGGGCACTGCTCATCGAGGAAACTACGACGCTCCCGGAAAAATATTCGTCATGAGCCGCACTCAAGCCGAACTCTGGAACAAGAGCAATCTCGAGAAAGGAAACCTAACCCCAGAAGACGAGGACCACGCAAACCCCGTGGGAGAAAACCAAGAAGACGAATTCTGTCTAGGTTAGGTTGGCAATTTCTTGTAATCACCTTTGTGGTAGAACTACTTATTTAGCTTAATTACTTTGGAGATATTATAAATAAAAGATCGGTTCGAAATTCGGTCCTATTTACGGGGTAGAACTAGAACTATACAAACTAGCCAAGTCTCACCACTAGAAGACAAAAGAAGGAAAAAAATAGGGGCCCCATCATCAAAGAGCCTAGTGTTACCACTGAGAATTGAACTCTTGACCTTCCACTTAAGTGACCAAAACTCTAACCAGTAACCCATAAATGTTTCTTGAAAGCTCAAGGGAACACTCCCTTGTTAAAGCCCCTACAAATCCCTAAAACCCACAAAATCCCCAAATCAAAAACCCTTCTTCTTCTTCCCTTTCTCCTTCTTCTTCCCCACTCCCTCCCCTACTCTCTCTCACGCTCCTCACCGCACCCCACCGAAGAAACCCCCCATCCACTCGACGCCGCCACCAGCCTAACGCCGCCGCCGACCAACCACTTCCCGCCGGTCCCACGCCGCTACACCAGCGCCCCGCCACCTTCGCCCGGCGGTCGCCCAGCCGCCGCCCGCTGCCACGCACCACCCAACCCCACTCAAAACCCATCACCGCCCCTCGCCGAGCCACCACCTCCCCTCGCCAAGCCACCGTCGGAGCGCAGCTCACCGCCGCCCACCTTGCCCGCAAGGGAAAATGCGCCGCCGGAAAATACGCCGGAGCCCCACCGGAAAAGCCGCCGGAGAAGTCACACCACCGGAGCACTCACCGGAAAACGCCACTTGGAAGAAAAAGAAAATGCCGAAAAAGCCCCTCGGAAACCGCACCCCGGAATGGAGCAACGCAGATTACACCGTAATCGGAGGTAAAGCCCTTGAACCCGACCAATTTTCTCCGGAATTGGTTGATATGCTTAAACACCAAGGTCTCCTGGATACGTATCTCACCATCCAGGGGGATACGTACCCCGAATTGGTGAAGGAATTCTATCAACATCTTGTAGCCACCAAACAGGGTGACAAACTAGAAATCACCACCAAGGTTCGCGGCAAGGAAATTGTGCTTTCCGAAGGCCGTCTAGCCAAGCTCTTGAAATTGACCACCACGGGTGTGTCTAACTACGACCGAAAGGGATGGATCGATACCCAAAACACGGGGTACAAGGACTATCTCGGGTACCTACTCGGGAGAGAGGACGGGTTCACCTCGGCCACGCGACCAAACCGAAAGTGGCTATCGGCGGAGCAAAAGATATTGGTTATGATTGTGATCGATAGCCTCTTGCCCACCAATAATAAGAGCAAGGACGTAGGGAGCTTAGAGTGCACCTTTGCCTATCTCCTGAAACATAAAATCAAGTTCAACCTGCCGGCACTCATGCTAAAACACATGGAGTTTTGCAAGACAAACAACCGACTTAGCCTACCCTACGGGATGATCCTAAGTTGGATCATGGAGAAAAAGGGGGTGGACCTAAGCCACACCGAGGTCAAGACCGCAAATGGCATGGTCTTTAACGCCCAGAACCTACGCCGCAATGATATCTACTACACCGAGGGAGGACATTACCTCACCCTCGAAGAAATTTGCCAAAAACCCGAGGATGAACGAAGAGAATTGGTCGACCAGTTAGACATCTCCAACAAGAAGCTCAAACGGGCAATGCAAGATTGCGGAATTCTGGAGGGAAATGTGGACCAGGAGGAGGATGACGAACCCAACCCGTCGGTGCAACCGTAATCAGGAGGGAACCCAAGGGAGCAAAACGATGGCTCAATCAATGAACGCATACTCGCACAGCTCAACCGGCAAAACCAAATCATGGAGGAAGGATTCTCATCCTTGATCCGTACGACACGCGCACTAGATCAGAGGGTGGCAGCAATCGAGGCCACCTTGGGCACTCGCGGGGCGTCCAGCTCAGGAGCAGGAGACCGAGGTAGACCTAAAATCCTTCTATCACAACAACACCAGAAATCCAGTCTACCCCAGCTAAGGCAAAACGTGGGGCCACATTCCTAACCGGGAGGCCAAGATGCGGGATGCCTAGGGGTGAAAGAATGGATTAACACACCGGGCTTCGGGGACGAAGCCCCTCGTAAAGGGGGGAGAGTGTAACACCCCGTGTTACGATCCCTAAAACCAATTAATCATTTAACCAATTACCCAAAAGAAAGAATTAAATCACAATAATTAATTAGGAAAGGCCCACCATAGTCCATGGGCCCTTATCCCTAAACCCAATCCTTAGTCCCAAAAGGAATAGAATTAGCAAGCCTATAATATTAGTTCCTAATTAGGACTCCTAAATATATATATAGGGGACTTAAGAGGCACCTAGAACGCCCACCACAATAATCTCTCACCACCCAAAGAGCTCCAAGAATCCCCTTAGAAGAAATCAAGAAAGAAAGAAAGCTTAAAGAAAGACCCTTCATAGCCAAGGAATTAATTAAGGCTAAGAGGTAACCCATGTCTCAACAAAACCTATTTTCATAGCTATGATTCCCCTCTTAGGATTTCCCCATATTATTATGTATTGATGATTTGTGATATTATTATTGATGATTGGTGTGATGATTCCATGGGTGATCTTGATGATGAGAGGTTCTTGATAATAGAAGATGAATTGTGTCCTTGATTATTTACAAGTGATTAGAACCCTAGGTTGTATCGTATGATATTATTCTTGGTGTATTGGGTGGGAAATCGCATGTTCGGGTGATAATTATGTTTAGAAAAGCATGATAGGTTATGTGTCGTATGTTTCTTGATTTTGATCCGTTAATTGTCTACGTGTGTTATGAATTGCGTTTGAAAGTGTCTAAGCATGGTCTCGGGTCCCACAAAGGTTCCCGGTGCATTAATTGATGAAAAAGAGTCAGTGGGGGGTAGGGGACCCGCCACCTACCCGCGGTCAAGATGGGCAGTCCCGGCAGCGGGCAGCCGGCGGGCGGGCAGCTGCCCGCCGGGCACACGCTGCCCGGAACAGTGACGCCTGTGGTGTCCCAACGGGCACCGTCTATCGTGCCTATGTCTAGTTTGATTTTCGGGTACCGCTCGTAGGGCGTGTGAGTCTTATACATTGCATGCTAGTTGAATTGGTATCCCGTTGACCTAGGTGAAAGAAATATGAACCCCTTAGGAATATTCTTAGTATGTGAAGGATCACGCATAGGTTTTGTTATACGTTTCTCCCCCTTCCCAATGTGTTAATGTGGGTTGCATGTGCTTGCTATGTGGTATGTGTGCATGTTACCCCGAATTGGTTGAGATCAATCGGGCTATACGGGCAGTCGGATGGGCTGAGAACCATACCGGCTGTTAACCAGGCTGGTAAAGACCGGTCAGGTATATAAATATTATATAGGACAAAGGTCCACTATACGGGCAGTTGAATGGGTTGAGAACCATCCCAACTGTTAACCAGGCTGGTAAAGACCGGTCAGGTATATAAATATTATATAGAGCTTCGGTTCATTGGTCGGTTGCGATCGACCCCTCCGTATTGTGAGACGGGGCAGGGTGCTGCGGGGCCGTGTCAGAGCTATATGCGCTGACCCTCATGTATGGGCATGCGATTTGTCCTGTGGCGCCAACAAAGTGTGCTATATGATGGGAAAAGAAGGATTGATGTTGTGACTGTTATGGAAACATGACCATAGGATTCTTGCTAGTAAACTATACATGTTTAATTGTGATTATTGGTTGCGTTTATCTACAACTGTGCCCTATGTCGAGAATCATATATACTTGGTTATGACTGCAGATTGTGTGTACCCCTATTTGTCGAGTCGGTCCCCTGATTTGAAAGCTAGAGTCTCTTAGGATATATCTTCATGCTTCGAAATGACTTTTCGTATATCTATGTATCTATATATATGTATTGTATTTCAACGCGTTGGAGTGGGTTACCAGCATATCTCGCTGAACAGATATATTTGGCTTTCAGGCACAGAAGAATAAGTCACTAGAGCGCGCTAGATCTTGGAACATAGAAGTAGATAGTTCCCTTTTGGCCTGCGTGCCATGTTATGCATTTACTTTGTTAAGGATATTAGTTAGTTAGCCTGTGCACCTGAGTTCTCTAGCTCAGGTGTGGCATAACACCCCGTACTCTTTATGTTACGTTTTGAATTAATGAGATTTCACCTTTATTTTATAAGTTTTAAATGTCCTGAAAATCTGGGGTGTTACATTGACCTCGGTGTGGCTTAGGTCCACCCCCTTTTTCTCCATGATCCAACTTAGGATCATCCCGTAGGGTAGGCTAAGTCGGTTGCTTGTTTTGCAAAACTCCATGTGTTTTAGCATGAGGGCTGGCAGGTTGAACTTGATTTTGTGTTTCAAGAAGTAGGCAATGGTGCACTCTAAACTCCCTACGTCCTTGCTTTTATTGTTCGTGGGCAAGAGGCTATCGGTTACAATCATAACCAATATCTTTTTTTCCGCCGATAGCCACTTTCTATTCGGTCGTGTGGCCGAGGTAAATCCTTCCTCTTTCCCGAGTAGGTACCCGAGGTAGTCTTTGTACCCAGTGTTTTGGGTATCAATCCACCCCTTTCGGTCATAGTTTGACACACCCGTGGTGGTCAATTTCAAAAGCTTGGCCAAACGGCCTTCGGAGAGTATAATTTCCTTGCCGCGGACCTTGGTGGTGATTTCTAGCTTATCACCCCGTTTGGTGGCTACATGATGTTGATAGAATTCTTTCGCCAATTCGGGGTACGTATCCCCCTTGATGGTGAGGTACGTATCCAAAAGCCCTTGGTGTTTAAGCATATCAACCAATTCCGGAGAAAATTGGTCGGGTTCAAGGGCTTTACCTCCGATTACGGTGTAATCGGCGTTGGCTCCATTCCGGGGTACGGGTTCCGAGGGGTTTCTTTGGCATTGTGATGCTTCGTTCGATGGTGATGTTTTTCCGGCGAGTTTTTCCGGCGACTTTCCGGCGGGGCTGCGGCGTGTTTTTCCGGCGGTTTTCTTGGCGGTGCGGCTCTGTTGCGAGGGAGGCGGCGGCGACTGGGCTCGGGTGTCGGCTTGGCGAGGTGGGGCGGTGGTTTTCGGTGGCGTCGGGCAGTGGTGGCAGCGGGTGGAGCTCGGGCTGGTGGCGGGCGGCGGTGGCGTTGCGGCCGTCCTCCGGCGGCGAGGGCGGCGTCCGGCGGGTCGCGGTCTGGGCGGCTGGCGACGTCCCGGCTGTCATCGGCAGAGGTCTGTGGATTCCAGTGTGGGGGCGGTGAGTTGGGTAGGTAGGGTGAGGAAGAGGGAGTGTGGAAGAATAAAAGGAAGGAGAAGGGTTTTTTGATTTGGGGATTTTGTGGGTTTTAGGAATTTGTGGGGGTTTAAGAAGGGAGTGTTCCCTTGAGGTTTAAAGAAACACTCTTAGCCTAGTGGTCAAAACCTTGGTTTGGCATGTGGGAGGTTAAGGGTTTAATTCCCGTTAGTAACACTAGGTTTTTCTTGATGGTGTGGTCCTTGTCTTTTTCCCTCTTTCGTCTTCTATTGATGGGAGGCTTGGCTTGTTATATAATTTTTGGTTTCATCTTTATAAGCAGGATCGAATTTCGATCGAATCTTTTATTTATAATAATTCCAAAGTAATCGCTAAATAAGTAGTTTTACTACGAAGGTGATTACAAGGAATTGCCGATTTATCCTAGACAGAATTCGTCTTCTTGGTTTTCTCCCGCGGGGTTTGTGTGGTCCTCGTCTTCTGGGGTTAGGTTCCCTTCCTCGAGGTTTCTCTCGTTCCCGAGGTCGGCTTGAGTGCGGCTCATGACGAATATTTTCCCGAGAGCGCCGTAGTTCCCTTGGTGGGTGGTGCCTCCGTGTTGACCCGTGGTGGTGGGGCGTGGCCTTTGGGGTTGAGTGCACTGGAAGGCCTTGTGCCCTTCTTCTCCGCAGTTGAAGCATCGCCAGGGATTGCCCATGCAATCTTTCCCTCTATGGCTTTTGTTGCATTTTGGGCAAGGGAAGCTTCTTAGGTTTGCTTCATTGTTCCCTAGGGACGGTCTTTGGTTGGTCAGGTTGCTTGGTCTTGTGTTGGTGTCGTTCCTTGTTCTTTTTACCGGTGGTGCTCCCCCTCCGGTGTTCCTCTTTCGTATCTTTTCCTGAACCCCGCGCTGGAGTAGTTGGATTCGATAGAGATTGGCGGCACTGGAGTAAGCCTCGTTGAGTGTCCGAGGTCTGCTTACCACTATTGCTTTTCGGGCTTCGAAGTTGAGGCCCGAGACGAATCTTTCTATTTTGGTTACTTCGGTGGGGACTAGCTCTGGTGCGAAGCGCGCTAGTTCGAGGAATCGCTTGTGGTATTCCATGACGGTGGCTATCCCTTGTTTTAGATGGAGGAACTCTTCGTACGTGGATGCTTTTACGTGTGTTGGGTAGAATCGATCTCGTAGTCGTGTTTTGTGGTTTTCCCAGTTGAACCCTAGTTCTTGTTGGTAAGCGGGACCCTCGTGGATCCACCAAAGATCGGCCTCGTGTCCGAAGTAGAACGAGGCTATCTCCACACGACGTTCTTCTGGGCATTCCACTAACCCGAGAATTTTGTCTAGGGTCCGGATCCATCCCTCCAGGATCACGGGGTCCTCATCTCCTGAGAACGTGGGCGGTCGATGGTTTGAAACTTGTCAGGCGACGTCTGAGTTCGTGTTTGGTGGAGGAGGTGGGGGCCTGTTGTTGCAAAGAGCTACGTTGCTTAGTGCCTGGGCAACTTGCGTTAGTTGTTGTAGCGTTTGGGTCAGGGGGTCGTGAGTGGCGGGTTCTGGAGTCCTTGATTGTCTTCTGTTTGGCGCCATGTTGTCGTCTTTCTGGGTCAATGTTTATAGGAACGTTAAGTTAGAGCTTGGTGCTCTTGATGCGATAAGCGGGGGAAAAAGTTCTCTTTAGATGGGGGAGGGATAAAGTGAGGGGAAGTTATGTATAGGTTTCACAATCTCACCGCGCGTCCTAGGATTCCCGAATCCTATGTCCCTAAAGTTCAAGTCTATGTCCTAAGGTCTGTCTTAATAGTCTTATCCTAGGGTCAAACTTAGGCTCTGATACCAACTGTAACACCTCAGATTTTTAAGACTTTTAAAACTTATATAATAAAGGTAGAATCTCATTAAATCCCAAAATACGATACAAAGAGTACAGGGTGCTATGCCACACCCGAGCTAGAGAACTCAGGTGCACAGGCTAAATTCTAAAACCTCAATCAGTATCAATACAAAATCATGGCACGCAGGCCAAAAGGGAAAACTATCTAAGCTACGCCCCAAGCTTCTAGCGCGCT
This sequence comes from Ipomoea nil, assembly GCF_001879475.1. Classification (NCBI taxonomy): domain Eukaryota; kingdom Viridiplantae; phylum Streptophyta; class Magnoliopsida; order Solanales; family Convolvulaceae; genus Ipomoea; species Ipomoea nil. The sequence goes on from NW_017616542.1 coordinate 1,333,090, forward strand.
CCAGTGATCTACTCGTCTGTGCCTGAAAGCCAAATATATCTGTTCAGCGAGAGATGCTGGTAACCCACTCCAACGCGTTGAAATACAATACATATAGACATATATATAGATATACGAAAACCATTTTGAAGCATGAAGATATATCCTACGAGACTCTAGCTTTTAAAGCAGGGATAGACTCGACAGATAGAACTAAGAACAGACAACAGTTATACCAAGCATATACAGTTTACAGACAGGCAAGATAGGTAAGGATAAGCACAATTAATAATCATAACCCAACATGTACGATTCCCAGTATAAATCCCATAGTCACATCCCCAAGACACTCATAACAACAATTCATCCATATCTCATCACATAGCACACTTTGTTGGCGCCACAGGACCCATCGCATGCCCATACATGAGGGTCAGCGCATATAGCTCTGACACGGCCCCGCAGCACCCTGCCCGTATCGCAACACGGAGGGGTCGATCGCAACCGACCGATGAACCGCAGCTCATCATAGTTTGATCGCAACCAAACAGTGAACCGCAGCCCAAGAGTATGTCATCTGACCGCAGCCAGGAAATATGAACCGCAGCTCATGTAGAAACGTTTGATCGCAACCAAACGGTGGACCGCAGCCCAAGAGTGTAAATCTGACCGCAACCAGCTTCTGAACCGCAGCTCAGGAATAACCAATCCGATCGCAACCGAATTGGGGTATCATGCACACATAACACATAACAAGCACATGCAACCCACATTAACAAATTGGGAAGGGGGAGAAAATGTATAACAAAACCTATGCGTGATCCTTCACATACTAAGAATAATCCTAAGGGGTTCATACTTCTTTCACCTAGGTCAACGGGATACCAATTCAACTAGCATGCAATATATAAGACTCATACAACCTACGAACGGTACCCGAAATATCAAACTAGACATAGGCACGATAGACGGAGTCCGTTCGGACACCACGGGGATCGGGGGAACATCAAACGGGGAAGCCAAAATCCCAAATTGGGTATTTTTTCAGCGGGTAGCCGGTGGGTGAGGGTTCACCCACTGGCGGCAGCCTTTTCGGGCAGCGGGTGCCCGGCGGGCAGCTGCCCGCTGCCGGCGACGCCATCTTTAGCCGCGGGTAGGTGGCGGGTCCCCTACCCCCACCTACCCCCCACTGACTCTTTCATCACCAAAAACGCCCCGGGAACCTTTGTGGTACCCGGAACCATGCTTAGACACTTTTAAACACAATTGGCAACAACACGTAGACAATTAACGGATCAAAGTGAGGATCATACGGCACATAACCTATCATGCTTTTCTAAACATAATTAACACCCAAACATACGATTTCCCACCCAATACACCAAGAATAATATCATACGATACAACTTAGGGTTCTAATCACTTTTAAATCAACAAGGACACAATTGATCTTCTAATATCAAGATTCGGTAAGAATATCACATAAACATCAAGAACATCCTACAATCATCAAGAACATCATATAATCATCAAGAACGTCATATAATCATCAAAAACACCATAATTATCAAGAACCTCTCATCATCAAGACCACCCATGGAATCATCACACCAATCATCAATAATAATATCACAAATCATTAATACACAATAATAAGGGGAAATCCTAAGAGGGGAATCATAGCTATGAAAATAGGTTTTGTTGAGACATGGGTTACCTTTTAGCCTTAATTAATTCCTTGGCTATGAAGGGTCTTTCTTGAAGCTTTCTTCTTTCTTGATTTCTCCTAGGGGAATTCTTAGAACTTCTTGTGTGGTAAGGGATTATTGTGGTGGGGGTTCTAGGTGCCTCTTAAGTCCCCTATTTATATATTTAGGAGTCCTAATTAGGAACTAATATTATAGGCTTGCTAATTCTATTCCTTTTAGGGCTAGGGGTTGGGTTTTAGGGGTGAGGGCCCACGGACCATGGTGGGCCTTTTCCCTAATTAATTATTGTAGTTTAATTCTTTCTTTGGATTATTGGTTAAATGATTACTTGGTTTTAGGGGTCGTAACACGGGGTGTTACACCAGAACCCACAGCATGACCACCAGACGCATCATCATCATCATCACACTACCAAGCACGACAACATATATATACTAGCACACAGTATCGACACCCAATATTAATCACTGCCAAAGAAAAAAATAGTTAAAGAACCAACCTCAACAACAGCAGTAGTCTCTCGAGACTCAGGCATAGCGCGACCACCCACACCTACCCCCCACCAACATCACCTCTAGCACCACGCCCAGCCAAACCAGCCTCCTTCATCGTGGCCCCCAACCCAGCACACAACACCAACAAGCTTATCGAATCCCTAAGAGACGGGGAAGACTCACGCCCGTGCCCCCCAACAGCACCCCGACCCCCATCACCCGCCGCTGCACCATTCTGCGTTAACCCAAGGCTAAAGGAAGGCATATCATTCACGCCAAACCCCTCAGAAATTTCCCGGAATTCAGCATCCAAATCTCGCAACCGGCGCTGCATAGGAGCATACAAGCGACGACAAACCTCCCCATCCGCCACCCTAGCACGTGCCATCTTCAAAAACTAGGCCAAGCTAACAACCGAACTCGCCAAAGCAGCAACAACCTCACCAACCACACATTCAAATGTCTAGCACGAACAAAAAAGATACCCCATAAATTAGCAAAGTAACACACTGCCAAAAAAACATACAGTGTGCAAGTAAAACAGAACAGTGTGCACACATACCTTAGGCCCATACTCAGGACCATCAGCATCAGCATGCAAGCACACACCAACAGGCTCGATCTCCCCAAGACCAAAACCACCAGATCTCATCTCCGCGGCCTCCCTAGCAAACAGCAGCTCAGATGTCCACCCTCGCAAAGAAGGCACAAGCCGTGGAACAGACCGCTCAAACGCCAACACACGGTCCACATGGAACAGCTAAAACAACAAATAACACAATAAGGGAATAACCAATGTTGCAAAAATCGCGCCTAGGCGCCGATTAATCGGAAAATCGGCGCCTAGGCGCTAGGCGCCATTGCGCCGCCGCGAGGAACGGCCTCCGCGGCCTCCTCCGCGGCCGGCCGCCTAGACCGCCTAACCGGCCGGTTCGCCGGTTCGGCGTTTTTTTTTTTTTTTTTTTTTTTTTTTTGAAAATGTCGGAAAAGTTTCGGAAGGCATAACTTTTGACTCGGTTGTCCGATTTGGTCCACTAATTTCTCAAAAAAATTCTTCTTTAGCTCTTAATTTTAGTTTTTTATGTATTTAGATGGTTTAAACAATCTTTTGAACATTTTTACAACCACTTTCGTAAATAATTTCTAAGAAATAACTATAGAAACCTTATGTTTTATTACTAAATTTTAAAAATTTTAAATTTTAAATTTTATTTTTAATTAAAAAAAAATAATGAAAAATCGGCGCCCTAGGTGCTAGGCGCCCCCTTGGCGCCTAGGGGGCTCCCTAGGCGCTAGGCACCCCCTTGGCGCCTAGGGGGCGCCTAGCATGTTTTGCAACATTGGGAATAACACAACGAAATAGTAAAATGCCAGAAAATAAAAAATACTATCATACCGCAATAAACTCCGCAAGGCCCACGAAGCATTTATGACGACTCGAAATCCAAGCATCCCGAGTCTCCACCAAAGAATCTAGCAGAAGCTTGCACCAATTTTACTCATGGATCCGAGAAACATCATCGAAACAGTGAAAATACATCTGATTTGCATAGCCATTGCTCATACAACACACCAGCGTAGATAGCACCAACATACAAAAATGCCTCTTAAACCAGTCACCGCCATCAACCTCCGTAATAACTTTGTCTGCAACCATGGACAAAGACACCGTATGCCTCCCCTTCCTAAACAAACCCCTCCAATATTTCAACAGGTTGCAAATCTGCAGCCTCTCACGCTTCACCATCTCAGACTCGCCATGTGGAAACCCCAACACTAATTCAACATCACGCTCGTAGACAGGAAGGACTCTACCACCGCCCAAGTCAAACGTCCTTGACTGCCCATCAAGATTAGATAAAAGCCAATGCACAAGGCTAGGAGGACACTCTGACACCTTGAAATCCAACAAATGCCTAAATCCTAGACCCCTAATATCATCTTTCTGTCGCACAGACAAATCTTGAAGCGCATCAACAAGCACACCAGACTGCCCTCAAAACTTAACAGTAGGAAATTCAGCATCCTCTTCTACAGACCCCTCACCACCATCCGAAGAATCTTTGATCGCATTCCACAGTGGGTCTTGCTCCAACCTAGCCAAGAAAGCCAACGGTGGGGAAACGAAGTCATCATCACTCAAACCCCCCTCAACCACCCGTGGAACAGCCCGCGCACCCTTAACCTTCTTACCTACAGAAAAGAAGACCCGCAATATTCACTACACAGACGCACCACTTTAAGAGAACAGAGCACAGTTTAAGAGCACAAGCACACTTTAAGTACACACTTCCAACACTAACATAGCACAATTTAAGATACGTGGGATGCAAATTAACCACGCTAGGCAGTGTATACTACTCAATATCAAAACCTGGAAATGAACTACAACTATTATTATTATTATATATGATAAAAAAAAAAACCCCCAAAACAACTTGTTTCATACTTGCGATTGAAATACTAACACGGCATACTGTAATTTTTTTCAATTCGTTAAAACACCCAATTTTAAGCCGAGAACCCAAAACACGAAATTCACAGACCAGAATTTCTTACAAATTCATGAATGTTTATAATTGTTTCTAATGCTAACAAACACAAAATAAACACAACAAAAATACTGGCATGTCATGAACAAATACATGTATTTAAAAATAAAAAAAAAAAAAAAAAAACCAGAACCACCGCCAACCACCAAGGTGCCCGGCAACTCCACACTCCCATAATCAGACCCCCCAGCACGCAGACGAACAAACCAACCAATCCCCCCAACTCACAACCAGCGAACACTTGGAACAAATAAAAAAAATTAAAAAAAAAAAAGAAAAGACCCACAAACCCCACGTCGTGCACTGCCAAGGTGCCTACCACCGCACCGCATTGGGCATCCACGAACCCAGACCGCCTCAACCCACAAACGAGCAACCACACAAAACCCTAGCTACAAAATCATACACCAAAATCGGCAAACCCAACACCACTCGATCACAACCACACGCCTACCGGACACCAAGCAGCCAAAACCCCCAAGACCGGAGCGTAAAAGAGGCCAGAAAGCGACGAAAAAAACAACAAACAAACCAAACTAACCTCGACCAACATCAGGTGGTCCCCCCCTCTTCAACCTGCCGCGGTCTCCCCCGACAACCATAGCGACGTGCGATCGAAGAACTACTGAGCACCAGATGGAAGCTGATGCAATTAGTAGAGTACCATCTCACACACTCCCTACGCACGCCAAGCAAAGACCGGAAGAATAGAAAGAGTCCAACCGTGCGCGTGAGTTTGAACCTAACTCTGACTAGGACTCAATGCACCCAAAATACCACATCTACCCCTCTTAACATAAAAACTTAATAAACAAATGGATACTACACGCCCAAATCACAGCTGTCGACCCGCATCATCCAACGCCCCAAATTAGTCCTCATGTTTATATTTTAAGATGTGTTTTTACCTGAATAGAATTATATATATATATATATATATATATATATATATATATATATATATATATATATATATATATATATATATATATATATATATATATATATATATATATATATATATATATATATATATATATGAGTAATGTAATTTGAACGGAATAATATTTCAGGGTTAGGATACGCTAAGTGTAAATTTGTAGATACATATAGGATTAACATAGCTAGGGTACATGTGTATTATTTAGAATTAGGCAAAGTGATTAGGGTTAGGATATAATAATAATGATAATAATAATAATAATAATAATAATGATAATAATAATAATAATAATAATAATAATAATAATAATAATAATAATAATAGTAATAATAATAGTAACAATAGTAATAATAATAATAATAACAATAATAATAATAATAATAATAATAATAATAATAATAATAATAATAATAATAATAATAATAATAATATGCGTGTAAGTGTAGCATACGAATGCAATTGGGATTACTACATACTTTAGGAACATATATATATATATATATATATATATATATATATATATATATATATATATATATATAATAGAAATTTAGGGGAATATATTTAGAATAGTAGCGATGTAACTATTTATGTATAAAGGTTTGTTCAGGGGGTCCTTATCTTAGTGGTCAAGGGTATCAAACAAGGCATTGGAAGCTCGTGGTCCACCATGCAACATGGACCAAAGTCTTAGAAGGATAGTTTTAAAATAGTTTGGGGGGTCAATACGGATTTCTTCAAAAAATAGTTTTGAAGTGACCACTTGGTTTAGGTTTCACAGATTTCTCCCAGTTTCTCTCAGATTGTCTTATGAGTCAAAGCTTGGTACATATATGTATAACTATGTATACGTATATTAGAATTACGAGTATAGTATTGGGCCCAACATGTAATAGGGTTTATGACGATATTAGGTAATAGAGTTAGGGAACAAGGATTACTACATACCGTACACATATATCCTCCTACGTACCTATGCATTTATCTATTATATATATATATATATATATATATATATATATATATATATATATATATATATATATATATATATATATATATAATAATCCAACCTTCATGTTCAAGTATAGGTTGTTATTCACATATTAAACACATAAGGAATCAACAAGGAAGACATACAAGCGCGCAATGGATCAATAAAACGAGAAGTCAAGAAAACATACCGTAATAGTGGGCGAGAGGTGGGCGGTCGACCGCCTGTCAAGGTCCCACTGGAACGTGGCAGTGGGCACGTAGTGGGAGGTCGACCTCATGCAAAGGCCCCACTGGAACGTGCCTGTCAATAAGGAATCACTTCGGGAAAGTCCCAAGAATGCACAAATTCAAGTCCAAAGAATTCCACACTCATGTGAACAACAAAAGGGACTTGAATGCATGGTAAACGTCAAGGAATAACATTATTATGATGTCAACAAGGAATACGTAAGACTTAAACGAAAGTTCAAGACATCATAAGGATCACACATCACATTCCCCCCTCCTAAAGAATAATGCTACGTTCCCACAATTTTAAGGCAAACTCATGCAAGTACTTATCAAGCTATAAGTAAGTTGACATTCAAAATAATCAAACAATCACAATTAAGAAAAGTGAGCAATTATCGGTCAAATAAGGTCGTCAATTGCAAGTTCCAACATATTCCATCAAATAACAAGTATCCAAATAATGCATATTGATAAAATAATTAAGCAATAATATGCAAGTCCTTAACCGATACATGAATGACTTAATTAGGAAAACAACACAACTTTCATGCTTAAGCAAATAACGAAGAGTTGGTCCCAAAAGAGGTAAGGTGGAAGTCTAGGGGGGGGGGGGGTGAATAGACTTTCAAACATTTTAGCACAGTACAAGAATTGCTAAGGCAACAGAGAAACCAAGACTCTTAACTAGATTGTTAGAGTCCGGTGCACAGCGGAAATTAATAAACGATACGGTGTGTGTATATACTGTGTCAAGATTATTCTCATGAGAAGAAAGCAAGAGCAGTAAGTAAAGAAAGCAGTAAAGAACACAAGGGAATTTATAGTGGTTCGGAGGTGGTGTAATCATCCTACTCCACTTGCTCTTATCTCCAAGAGCAATTCACTATATCCACCACTTCTTGGTTCGAAGATACAATGAATTCCGTGATCTAGTGCTTTGATCACCAAGCCCACACTAATGACGCCTAGTGCCACCAACACTGCTGCTTCGGGTTTCACGTCGCCGCGTTACTTTCCCAGGATTTCACGACTCCCAGTTACTTTCCCCCTCGTCTTCTACACTCCGGTAGAAACGTATTCCGTGATCTAGTGCTTTGATCACAAAGCCCGCACTAATCACACCCTATGTCTTCCAACACTGCTGCTTCGGATCTCACAGCTCCGTGTGACAATCCAGGATTTCACAACTCCGTGTCACTTTCCTCCTTTCCCTTGTTTTGCTCCAAAACAAGTTTTGCCTTGCTTCCAACTTTGAGACTCTGTAGATGATCTTCGGTGATGCGCTTAGTCTCCTGTAGTTGATGAAGATTCTAACACTCTTGGATATTTGTTTTGTAAGCTCTGTATCACTCTGAGTGTTTATCTCACTAAGAATATATCAATTTAAGTTCTTGAGATGGAAAGCTTTTTTTTTTTTTTTAATTTCGTATGCTCTGTTTAGCTCTGTTCTTTGCTCCTTGTATTCTTGCTTCTTTCCACTGCTTCAATCTTCATCTTTTTATAGCTGGTAATGAGAATCCATCCGTTGGAAAGAAATGTTCTCCTTTTTTAATTTCATCTAGCTGTATAGCCTTTTCAGAGGATAAGATAACGTTGCAGATATGTCAGAGATTCTCTGCAAGTTGAGCTTGAGGTTTTCACAAAAACGGCTTCCCAAAAATATTCATCTGGTGTAAATCACGCCTCTTGGGATTTCTATCTTCAAAATATAATCTCCAATTTAATCCCTTACTAGTTTAGACTAGTATTTTTGCTTTTGCAACTTCTTCTTCTACAACTTCATCTTGTGTTTTCCTCTGTACTTCACGTCTGAGTCTGCAACTTCATCTTGTATTTTCCTCTGTACTTCACGTCTTCATCTTGTATTTTCCTCTGTACTTTCCTATGTACTTCATGTCTGGGTCTGTCTACTGCTTCCAAACTTCATCTTCTAAATTGACTTGGGAAATCTCTTCCCATGTAAACATCATCCCTTACTATATTTGGAAGTGAAATCTCATCCCTTCCTTGATTTGTCAATTGAAATCTCATCCCTTACTTGATTTGGACAAATTGAAGCCCTTTGCAAATCTCATCCCATCAAATTGCATCAAATTGAAACTTCTGCCCTTACTTGATTTGGACAAATTGAAGCCCTTTGCAAATCTCATCCCATCAAATTGAAACTTCTACCCCATGGGTGAGATACGTGAACTTCATCCCTTCAAATTGAAATTGCATCCCTATTTCAATTTTGAGATACTTGCATCCCAATTTCAACTTTGAGAAACTTCATCCTGGAAATCTCATCGCTAATTGACTTTTCAAACTGCTTCCCATCGGCCCTTCACCCAAACTTCGTCTGATGGATTTAAACTTGGCTTCTTTAAAATACGTGGGATGTGAGATTTAAACTTATGACCTTACATATGATATTTCAAGCCTCTTCCAACTCGTCCGTACAACCTTTTAATCATAATCTTGTTTCACTTGGTGTACTCCTTTGTTTCTATAGATGCTTGATCTTCAAGATAGCTTCATGCAAACTTAAAGTCATGTTCTTTCTTCTTCGGGATTTCTTCTTGAATTTCTTGAGAGATTTCTTCTTAGGATGATAGTCTTCATAACTTCTTCATACGCATACATCTTCCACTTTCGTTTGCCATTTTCTCTAGGCAAATTCTTGATTTTTGGCTTTATCTCTTCTTCTTCCATTTTCTCAACTAATGAAATTATTTTTCCCTTTCTTGGTCTATGACTCGACTAAAATAAAATTGGGGTTCTATGATTTACAATATGGCATATCAAAATCTATTACAATTTATTCCTAACAATTGTCCCCCTTTTGATAATGTCATAACTTATACTCAAACATTGGCTTTAAGTCTTTGAAAATAATTTCAATTTTTGCTCAATTTATTTTGACAAAGCCAAGATGAGTTTGACAAAAATAATTCTAGGGAAAATACTTGTGAATTAATTCAGACAAGTCCTATACGCATCCTTGATTAATTTTTAATCAATTTTTATCTTTTCAATTTTGCATGCGTTTAACAACTCTTCTCTTTTTAATTCACGCACTAATACATGATAGCCAAAATAAATCAAAACAGACTTAGATCAGACCAAGGGAAATATTTATTCATATTAGTCGATAGAGGAAATTTTATCATAGCCAAAATCACTTCAAAATATTGATATTCAAAACACCATATTTTTGAGGAGTTCATATCTGATTACCTTCTGGGTTTCTTGACTCCCATGTCAGCTTTCAATATGTCCTATATGTGTTCTCTCATCTTGCAGATATCATTTTTGAACTTTTCACATTCAAATTTCTTGGACACATTTCCAGCCATGTAGTGTCCAAAGGCATCTTTAATGTTGGTGCCCGGAAGAACTCCGACTTCACACCAAACTATGCATTCTTCAAATCTTCTTTGGAATCCCATACTTTCACCATTATTGTTGGTATGATCTCTAAGCTCGTACCGCATCTCGGTTCGCTTCCTTTTCGCTTCTTCTTCATTATTCTTGTCAGATATCCATTGAGCATGATCAGCTTTGGGCCATATTTTCACCATACTTGACACATTCTCGGATGTCCAAATTTTCTGCGGTGTTACGGTTCCTTTTGAGCATTCGAACCAGCCTCGAGTTTCATCAACTTTCGATGAGCTTGATCCAAGACTCGGATTTGCAAACTGAGTGAAACCAATTTGGGATTGTTAACCACGTCCTTGACCACGACCTTTTGTTGGTGCGCGGTCAAAACTGGCTGTTGTGGTTGACTTCCAAGGATGAATTCCTGTTGTTGTAAAGCCAGATGATTGAGAATTTTTTCCCCCTTATGGCATTATCAATCAAAAAGCCAAGGGATTTGGAATCTTGTTCTTGATTGGCTTTAACAAGTTTGACACCATCATATGTTTTGAGAGAAACATCCTGCAAATCAGATATTTTGTTAGCCATAGAGGATAATTCTACCTCAAGGGGATTTATCATTGTCTCTTGGTCTTGTATGGCCTTTATTTGTCTCAAGTGTCTTCCATTGTTGATCTTCTCGGTAGCTTCTCGTTCCTTCTTCATGAGTTGGATTATTTCCAATAATCCTTCGGTGAGATCTCCATTCAGATGTATTTTAGCTCTATCTATTCTTGTTTGCAGAGCGTTTTGATGTTCCAATAGCTCCTTCAAATTGGTTCGTGTGTCCTCAAAATGTTACAAAGAGAGATGTCCTTGCTCGGTTAGAGTAGTTCCAATCTTTTGACACACAACATCACCTGTCTCTGTAACTTTAGCAAACAGTGATGTTAACAAATCTTCATCATCTTCTTCACGGCTTCGGCTTCCACTCATGTTCAGAGAGTGCAAAGATTTGAACAAATTTCTTCATGAATCAGGTAGAACTGGGTTTTCAACAAGTTGCAAGTTTCCTTCATGTGAATCGGCTTCTTGATGTTGAATTCCAATTTCGTCTTCTGCAATGATCTCTGTTCTTGAAATAATCTCTGTGTTTAAATTGACTTCCAGAGAGTTGCTTTGATGTGACATCGTAGGGTTGTTATCATGCACTAGCGCTTCATACAAACATTCCCCCCAATTGAGGGTCTAATTTCACCATCAATTTGATCCCTTACTTCATCCCTTGTAGGGTCCATTGCATTTATATCAATATTGGTGGGGGTCACTTTAGATATCAAAAGTTCAGCACAGTGAACTCTGACAGGAATAGAATCATGATTTTCAGAGGCTGAAATTGGTACCTCAACAAGTGTACTTCCTTCATTCGCCATTTCTCCAAAATTTTCAAGAAAATCATTGGCTATATTAATTGAAGTATCACCTGGATGTCGATGAGTGCCATTTAAAGATCTGTGTAGAGCAATCTGTAGTCTTACTTCATTCTCCTTTTCAATATTGTCATAAGGGACTTGAGTGACATTTTCTAGTGCTGCTGCGGCCACTCATTTTCCTTTACTAATTTTCTCTTGAAGCTTCAGTCCATAAATTTGATTTGCATCCATGTTTAGTGCTACGAGCATTGAGTCAGTTCCAATCCATTCAAAGGTAAATTCTTCATTTCGTGTCAAATCTGAGTCAACTTTTGAGATGAAAGAATGATATCTTTCAAGTCTCCATTCCTTCCATGCTTGAACTCGGTCTAATTCCTTCATTAATTCTAGATCATCTCAGATTTGTGTTTGGTCGAACACATTGGGTTAATTAGCTTCAACTACAGATTGATTCGAGATTCTCCTTTGCAAGTCATTTGAAACTTGCACTTCAACTCCTGCAAACTCCATTCGGGTGGTATCTTCTTAAGCTGGCATCACGGGTATGTCTACTTCAGGAGTTTCAGACTCTGCCACTTCTTGAAATCGAATAAGTGTTATAGCCGAGCTTACGACTTCTTGATCTCTGTTGCTTGGATTACTAGAACCCATATGTGCACTTGCTGCTGATACGATTCTACTGTTCCCTCTTCGAGAGCTTTGTGGTGTGCTTGTGGAACCACCTCCTTCAGATACTTTCTTTCGGTTTGATTTCTTACCATAGTCGGGTCCAAACTTTTTGAAAAGTGTTCTATAGATTCCAACACTTTTGTGTCTTCTAAGAGGTACATTCTTTTTTTCTTAAAATTTCTCCAACAATAAGTCCATACCCAACTTTATGAAGAAAGTGATTTCCTTCAAGTGGTCTACCATGAGGTTTTGCACTGTTCACAAAGAATAATAGGCGATTGAAGATGTATTTAGCCCAGCTGAACTTTATTCCTTGCATGATTCCGTTCATTAGACTCACGGATGTTCCAGATAGATCGTCCACACTTCCAAGTTTGTTGTCAAGGATCTTGTACATCATCTCAATAAGCATATCGTACTCAGGTTTCAGCACGTTCTTTGGCTCGGTCAAGCCATGAGCTACAGGTGCTTTTGGACCACGAATTTCATCCCAAAAAGATTGAACATCATAATGGTGAGCTTCTGGCATCAACTTTGAATCAGGGAATTTTAAGCAATCCTTGATGTCCTTTTCAGAAATTTGAACATCTGTTCTTCCAATTTTAGAATGAATCACGTTGTCCTTCACAGTGGCCTGAAGATAGAACTCGGTCACATCTATTTCAACAGCTCCAGCATATGTGTAGGTGAAGAAATCCTATAGTCCACAATCCTTCAGAGCATTGAAAATCTTCTTTGCTATTTCCTTGTCAACTGCTCCAATCACGAAAAACTCCGGATTGAGTGTCATCCCACCAATCAGTTGTTGTTGTAGAATAAGTAGATTTTTGGGTTGCATGGCTTCGGTGCCAGACATGGTGTTCCCCAGTGAGATTGAGAGCTTGAGAGAGAGAGAGAGATTTCTGATCTTGGTAGAACTGGAAATTTCGTCTGAGAGGAATACGAATGGTTTCGTATGGTTTAAGAAGGATTTAAGATGAGGTATAATTCTCATAGAGAAATCTCAATTGAGACCCTTAGAATAGGTGTGCTGACAAGGCACGTTTAGGGGTGGGGGTGTCGTTTGGTTAAGGTGTTACTAGGAAAGATAAGAGGGTTAGCATTAGCAGACAAGAGCATTAAATAATGCTTCACAGTCTCTTAGGTACCCTATATACGTAAGGTGTATAGAGTAAGGAGATTATGAATGGACACCTCTGATTATTCTTGAAGATTTGAGAGATACTATGGATTTGGGAGGTGATTTTTCGGGAGAGGGGGTCTGATTTACGAGAGAGAGGATCATATTTTTGTGGGATTAATTATGGGTGGAAGTTTAAGGGGTGTGGGTTTTGAGAGGTGGAGAGTTTTAATGGGATTGGGTTTTAGGGGTAGAGGTTTAGAGGGAGGAGGTTTCAATCCAATCTGATCTCTTCCTTTTTCTTCTAAAAAACACATACACATCATATTTAAACACATAATATGATCACACAAATTATACAAATTTTTGTAAATCTCACATGCAATTTCTAAACATATATGGAATTTTAAATTTCAGCAATTAAATCATATCCATATATAATAATGCATATACACGGTAAAAAAAAATTGGAAATTAAATAAATTAGACAAACCATTCCAAATAACATATACATACACAGGTTTAACACTTTAGTAAACAGATTTATTAAACACATAAGCAATTATTTAGAAACTAGTAAAAATTATTCTAATCACCAAAAAAAAATTAGCACATAAATATGCAAATTATAAACCACATTTCGCAAATAGTCAAGTAACATATATATTAAAAAAAATTGTTCATGCAAAAAAATTAACACAAACATGAACATAACTTGCGGTCCAAGTAACGATTAAAACATGCAATTCAAAAACAAATTACATAAAATAAAACTGCGCATTTTGTGAAATTAATTTGCATGGCATATAAAATAACGTTAAACACCACATGCAAATTCATAATTAAAAACTTAACACATTTAGCAAATTAGTTTACGTAGAAATTAAGTACATAGAAATATGCAAACACGTAAAACATATAAAAGCATATAAACACGTAAAATACATAATTTGAGCATATGTATCATTTTAGATCAAGAGATTAAGTTTAGTGATACTTAGCTCATTTCCAACAGTCCCAATTCATGCCTTAAGGTAGAAAATCTCATTTCGCATAATGGCTTTGTGAGAATATCTGCAACTTGGTTCTCCGTAGGGATATACTCGATTTTTAGATCTTTATTTTCAACATGATCCCTTATGAAATGATGTCATATGTCGATATGTTTGGTTCTTCAGTGAAGCACCAGATTGTGAGTGATAGCGATTGCACTTGTATTGTCACAAAATATGCTAACATCGTCGCAATTCACTCCATAATCCTTCAATTGTTGCTTCATCCACAAAATTCGAGCACAACAACTTCCTACAGCAATATATTCGACCTCGGCGGAACTAGTTGCGATGGAATTTTGCTTTTTGCTAAACCAAGAAACAAGCCTTCCTCCCAAGAATTGACAAGTTCTGGAGGTGCTTTTTCTGTCTATTTTGCAACCTGCAAAATCCGCATCTAAAAACCCAGTTAGAGTAAAATCTGTACCTTTAGGATACCACAATCCAACATTGATTGTGCCCTTCAAGTATCTTATGATTTTCTTTGTTGCGGTCAGGTGGCTTTCTTTTGGATTTGCTTGGAATCTTGCACACACTCCCACAGCATAAGAAATGTCCGGCCTGCTTGCAGTGAGGTATAGTAGTGAACCAATCATTCCTCAATATTTTGTTTGATCGACATCTTTTCCATCTTCGTCCTTGTCTAGCCTTATTGATGTACTCATTGGAATTTTGATCGATGATTTTCCATTAAGGCCAAACTTCTTTATCAAGTCACGGTGTGTATTTTGCTTGATTGATGAATATTCCTTCCTTCGATTGTTTGACTTGTAAGCCCAAGAAATAATTCAATTCACACATCATGCTCATTTCGAATTTATTCTGCATAAGCTTCGAAAATTTCTCACAGAAAGAATTCTTAGTGCTTCCAAAAATAATATCATCAACATATATTTGCACTAATAAAATATGATCACCATCTTGAATTCTAAAGAGAGTTTTGTCAACAAGGCCTTTGGTGAATCCACAGCTTATCAAGAACATTGATAAGGTATCATACCAAGCTCTAGGTGCTTGTTTCAACCCATACAATGCCTTTTTAAGTTTGTAGACTTTGTCACCTTCTCCTTTTACCTCAAAACCTGGGGGTTGCTCGACATACACTTCTTCTTCGAGTAGACCATTCAAGAATGCTCATTTCATGTCCATTTGATAAACGGTGAAATCCTTGTGTGCGGCTGTAACACCCCAGATTTTCAAGACATTTAAAACTTATAATAAAGGTAGAATCTTATTAAATCTAAAGATATAAATACAAGCGTTCGGGGTGCTATGCCACACCTGGGCTAGAGAACCCAAGTGCACAGGCTAACTAACTAATATCCTCAAAGCGTAAATACGTAAACGTGGCACGCAGGCCAAAAGGGAAACTATCTACTTCTAAGTTCTAGCGCACTCCAGTGACTTAATCTTCTGTGCCTGAAAGCCAAATATATCTGTTCAGCGAGAGATGCTGGTAACCCACTCCAACGCGTTGAAATACAATACATATAGAGATATATATAGATATAAGAAAACCATTTTGAGCATGAAGATATATCCTACGAACTCTAGCTTTAAAAACTGGGAATGACTCGACAGATAAGGCTAGACACAAGCAATAGTTATAACCAGCGTATATGATCCACAACAGGCAAGACAGATAAAGATAAGCACAATTAATAATCACAACCCAACATAAACAATCCCCAGCATAAACCCCTTAGTCACATCCCCCAATATACTCATAAACACAACTCCTCCATATCTCATCACATAACACACTTTGTTGGCGCCACAGGACCAATCGCATGCCCATACATGAGGGTCAGCGCATATAGCTCTGACACGGCCCCGCAGCACCCTGCCCCGTCTCACATTACGGAGGAGCCGATCGCAACCGACTGATGGACCTTTGTCCTACATAATATTTATATACCTGACCGGTCTTTACCAGCCTGGTTAACTGTAACACCCCAGATTTTCAAGACTTTTTAAACTTATAATAAAGGTAGAATCTCATTAAATCCCAAGAAATAAATACAAGCGTATGGGGTGCTATGCCACACTTGGGCTAGAGAACCCAAGTGCACAGGCTAACTAACTAATATCCTCAAAGCGTAATTACGTAAACGTGGCACGCAGGCCAAAAAGGAAAACTATCTACTTCGATATTCCAAGTACTAGTGCGCTCCAGTGACTTAATCTTCTGTGCCTGAAAGCCAAATATATCTGTTCAGCGAGAGATGCTGGTAACCCACTCCAACGCGTTGAAATACAATACATATAGAGGTATATATAGATATACGAAAACCATTTTGAGCATGAAGATATATCCTACGAACTCTAGCTTTAAAACCGGGAATGACTCGACAGATAAGGCCAGACACAAGCAACAGTTATAACGAGCATATACAGTTCACAACAGATAAGGCAGATAAGGCAAAGCATAAACAATGATCATAACCCAACATGAACGATCCCCAATATAAATCCCATAGTCACATCCCCCAAGACACTCGTAATCACAACTCGTCCCTGTCACAACACATAACACACTTTGTTGGCGCCACAGGACCAATCGCATGCCCATACATGAGGGTCAGCGCATATAGCTCTGACACGGCCCCGCTGCACCCTGCCCCGTATCGCAACACGGAGGGGTCGATCGCAACCGACCGATGAACCACAGCTCATCATAGTGTTTGATCGCAACCAAACAGTGGACCGCAGCCCAAGAGGATGTCATCTGACCGCAGCCAGGAAAAAGGACGAACCGCAGCTCGTATAGAAACGTTTGATCGCAACCAAACGGTGGACCGCAGCCCAAGAGTATCAATGTGACCGCAGCCAGCTTCTGAATCGCAGCTCAGGATAACCAATCCGATCGCAACCGAATTGGGGTAACACACACATAACACATAGCAAGCACATGCAACCCACATTACACATTAGGAAAGGGGAGAAAACGTATAACAAAACCTATGTGTGAACCATCACATACTAAGAATAGTCCTAAGGGGTTCATACTCCTTCCACCTAGGTCAATGGGATACCAATTCAACTAGCATGCAATACAATAGACTCATAAACCTACGAACAGTACCCGAAACATCAAACTAGACATAGGCACGATAAACGGAGTCCGTTGGGACACCACGGGGAAAGGGGAAATATCAAACGGGGAAGCCGGGATCCCAAGGTGGGGGAATTTCCAGCGGGTAGCCGGTGGGTGGGGGGCCACCCGCCGGCTGCCCGCCGGAGTGTACTGTTCCGGGCAGCGGGTCGCCGGCGGGCTGCTGCCCGCCCGCCGGCAACCCGCTGCCGGGCGGTGTTTTCTCGGCCGTGGGTAGGTGGCGGGTCCCCTGCCCCCCCACCTACTCCCCATTGACTCTTTTCACACAATAACGTCCCGGGAACCTTTGTGGAACCCGAAACCATGCTTAGACACTTTACAACGCAACTAATAATTAACACGTAGACCATTAACGGATCAAATACGAGAAACGACGGCACATAACCTATCATGCTTTTCTAATATAATCAACACCCAAACATGCGATTTCCCCACCCGATAATCCAAGAATAAGATCATACGATACAACCTAGGGTTCTAATCACTTTTATATCAACAAGTATACGGTTCGTCTTCTAATTACAAGATTCGGTAATAATAACACATAAACATCAAGAGCATCACACAATTATCAAGAACAACACATAATCATCAAGAACTCTATATAATCATCAAGAATTCCATAATCATCAAGAATCTCCCAATATCAAGATTATCAAGATCCCTCATGGGATCATCACATCAAACATCAATAATTATCATCATATCTCGCCAATCACAATAATATGGGGGAAACCCTAAGGGGGAATCATAGCTATGAAAATAGATTTTGTTGAGACATGGGTTACCTCTTAGCCTTAATTAATTCCTTGGCTATGAAGGATCTTTCTTTAAGCTTCCTTGCTTCCTTGATTTCTCCTAAGGGGATTCTTGGAGCTCTTTTGGGGTGGTAGGGCGTTAGACTTGTGGGAGGAGTTCTATGTGCTTCCTAAGTTCCCTATTTATAGATCTAGGGATCTTATTTAGGGTCTAATCCTATTGGGATTAGGGGTTGGGTTTATATAGGAGGGCCCATGGGCTACGGTGGGCCTTTTTCCTAATTAATCATTATAATTTATTCTTTCTCTTGGGCTATTAATTAATTAATTAATTGGTTTTAGGACTCGTAACACAGGGTGTTACATTAACAGTTGGGATGGTTCTCAGCCCATTCAACTGCCCGTATAGTGGACCTTTGCCCTATATAATATTTATATACCTGACCGGTCTCTACCAGCCTGGTTAACTGCCGGTATGGTTCTCAGCCCACCCGACTGCCCGTATAGTGGAACTTAGTCCTATATAATATTTGTATACCTGACCGGTCTCTACCAGCCTGGTTAACAGCCGGTATGGTTCTCAGCCCACCCGACTGCCCGTATAGCCCGATTGATCTTAACCAACTCGGGGTTACATGCACACATAACACATAGCAAGTACATGCAACCCACATTAACACATTGGGAAGGGGGAGAAAACGTATAACAAAACCTATGCGTGATCCATCACATACTAGGAATAGTCTTAAGGGGTTCATACTTCTTCCACCTAGGTCAACGGGATACCAATTATACTAGCATGCAATATAATAGACTCATAAACCTACGAACGGTACCCGAAATATCAAACTAGACATAGGCACGATTAACGGAGTCCGTTGGGACACCACGGGGGACGGGGGAAACATCAAACGGGGAAGCCGGGAACCCAAGGTGGGGGGAAATTCCAGCGGTTAGCCGGTGGGTGGGGGCCACCCGCCGGCTGCCCGCCGGAAAGTACTGTTCCGGGCAGCGGGTCGCCGGCGGGCAGCTGCCCGCCCACCGGCTACCCGCTGCCGGGCGGTGTTTCACGGCCGTGGGTAGGTGGCGGGTCCCCTACCCCCCACTGACTCTTTTCATCACTTTTGCGCCTCGGGAACCATTGTGGAACCCGAAACCATGCTTAGACACCTCACAACGCAATTAACGACAACACGTAGACAATTAACGGATCAAATACGAGAAACGAACGGCACATAACCTATCATGCTTTTCTAGACATAATCAACACCCAAACATGCGATTTCCCCACCCCACAATCCAAGAATCATAACATACGATACAACCTAGGGTTCTAATCACTTTTATATCAACAAGGATACGATTCTTCTTCTAATTGCAAGAGCATCACCCAATTAACAAGAACAACACATAATCATCAAGAACTCCATATAATCATCAAGAACTCCATAATTATCAAGAATCTCCCAATATCAAGTTTATCAAGATCCCTCATGGGATCATCACATCAAACATCAATAATCATCATCATATCTCGCCAATCACAATAATATGGGGGAAACCCTAAGGGGGAATCATAGCTATGAAAATAGGTTTTGTTGAGACATGGGTTACCTCTTAGCCTTAATTAAATCCTTGGCTATGAAGGATCTTTCTTTAAGCTTTCTTGATTTCTTGATTTCTCCTAAGGGGATTCTTGGAACTCTTTGGGTGGTGAGAGATTATTGTGTCGGGGATTCTAGGTGCCTCCTAAGTTCCCTATTTATATATTTAAGACTCCTAGTTAGGGCCTGAATGGTATGGGTTTACTAATTCTATTCCTTATAGGGCTAGGGCTTGTTTTAGGGATAAGGGTCCATGGTCCATAGTGGACCATATTAATTAAAGAGGATCCTAATCATAATCCGAATAGTAAAAGGCCTACTTCCTTTATTCCTAACAGGCTTAAGATTCTTATTCAGGCAAGGGAACACGGTTCATGGTGGACCTTACTAATTAATTAAAGGTAAACCTAACATAATTAAATCATATTTAATTATTATTAACGGGATTAATTAAATAATTAATCCGGGATTGAAGGCCGTAACACGGGGTGTTACACTCTCCCCCCTTACGAGAAGCTTTGTCCCCGAAGCTTGGAAATCGTTGCAGGGTTAACGAGTCAAGAGAAGAACCGTGGTCCTATAGAGAAGGTATTCCACGGGGAAATTGGAACCCTAAACCCTATGTGTGTTGGGTTTTTGGGAACGATTAGGTTTACAGGGCTAAGAGAGTGGGTTTCAAACTTGAGGACAAGGTGAAATAAGGAATTAGGATCAAGTTTTCGAGGTTGCAACTTAGGTTGTGAGGTTGCCACTTGTATGGAATCGTTAAAACATGGGATTGAGAATGGGGTCTGAAGGGTAGAAAGTGTTTTGAAATAAGGAAGGGGCTGATTTTTCCGAGGGAGGGAAAGGAATTCGGCTAGGATGGGTTAAGGTTTCTCGATCCCAAGTGAATAATCTGGTTAGATGCTTTGATCACGATGCACCGACGAGCTGATGATCCTCCTTCCTTGGTGTTGGTGCTTGCTTGACTTTAAGATCCTTGTTAGACCTTGCCTCCCAAGCTAAGGTTTCATCCTTCTCTTCTTTCTTGAGGGAATTTCCCGTGGTGATTCAACACTTACTTCTTTAATGCGCCCATGGTCTTGACCGAGTTGGGTCAACCAAGCCAATCTCTTAGGGCGCACTTCCCAAATTCTTCCCAAAGTCTCTTGGGAGTCGATGGACTTTGGGTTGAATTTCTCATCATATTGAATTTCATCTCCTCTTTAGTGGATCAAATTCTTAGTAAGACTTCATGTCTTACCCGAGGTTCGGCATTGTTGTGCCCTGTTTGTGTTATTTTTTTTAATGATGAAGGTGTCCTTGCGTGCCCTTTTTCTTTTAAAGCGCAGTCGGTTACCAAATCTCGTTGTGGGATGACTCGGCGACTTTACGAGTCACCTCATTTCCTTGTGGGTCCTTAATGACCCTTGAAGTCTTGGCGCGAATGTGTTCTTCACCCTTTTGCTTAGCACCATGGGCTACGTAGTTCTTGATTCCATACAACTTGTAAGGAGTCCTCTGATTTGCTCGAACGATGTCCATGGTTTGGAGGAGTCCTGGTCCCTCCTTAGCATTTTGACTTTTAAGGTTTTCGTGGGTTCTTAGTACGAGTTCCCAACTCGCCTCCTTGGTTTGCGCAATCCTTTACGCCAAACATCCCTAGTTGGTTGTATCGTAGGATCCGATTTCAATTACTCGTGCAATGTAATTGATTGTGATTTCCCGATGGTGTCTCGTGCGTCAAGGTCTTTTACGTAGGACACTATGTTTGGGTGGTCTATGGTTCCTTACCCAAGACTCACATTCCTCAATCGAGGCACACAAGTGCGCCACAAATCAATAAAATGAGGGTTAAGAAATCAGCACATTGTACCAGTGGGCGCGAGGTGGGCGGTCGTCCGCCTGCCAAGCTCCTGCCAAGGACCCGCCAAGGTCCCGTTAAGGACCCGTTGGGGACCCGCGGGAAAGTGACTAGGAATAGTCAATTCCTTCGGGAAAGACCCCAAAAATGCACAGATTCATGTCCTGACAAGTCCCATGCCCTTGTGCACAATAAAAGGGACTTGGATACATAGGATGACCCATCGTACAATGTTCATTGATCCTTAAGCACGAGTTCTAGAGGTAGATATACATACATATATATATCTATGTTTTCTTGGTCTGGGTTTAAAGGGGTGTAAGAAGTGCAAGGGCTAGGTTTCAAAGTCGAGGGGCGGATAGGGTCGATGTCTCAAGGTCGTAATACAGGAAGGAAGGTTGCCACCTTGTACGGGTTTGTCTGTAATGAGGGATCAAGAGCGAGGTTTGGAGTGATAGGACGGATTCTTTAACGAAATGGTACTTGATTGGCAAGGGGAGGGAAAGGGGCTAAGGACTCTTGGCTTCGAGTGATTATGCCTGTTTGGGGCTTGGTTGTGGCGTGCAGTCGAACTGGTGATCCCTTTTCCTTGGCTTTGTTTGATTCTAAGATTCTCGTTTGATCTTCTCTTCCCGTGTCGAAGTCGCCTTCGTCTCTATGGCTTCCAGGGGAATTCTCGTGATGGTTTCCGTGCACGTTCCCCTCGGATGTCCAGAAGTCTGGACCCAGTCGGTTTAGTGGGTCAAACCCCTAGGTCTTGACTCCTAATCCTTGCCGAGGGTTCTTAAGGGTAAGGGGGGTTTCGGGGTAGTCTTTCTTGTTCTATTGGGTTTCATCCCTTCCTTGGTGGATGTAATTCTTAGCAAGGCTTTATGTCCTCCTTGAGGTTCGGCCTGTTGCACCTATTTGACGATGTTTTCTGTAGCGAGGGCCCCTGACACATTGAACATATTTGTTTGCTCGCTCTTGTCAACGCATGGCGTTCTTCGGTGGCGTACGTACAGGCTATGGTTTCTCGTGAAGCCTTCACGATTTTCGTGTAAGGGTGGGGTGATACGTATTCGTAACCTCCACCTACTTCGCCGATTCCTATCTAACAACTTATTTTAATATTGAATCAATGAATGTCGGTTCTTCACGCCCCTGTGTAGGGTAAGGGCCTTATGCTGCTCTACGGTTTTTAACAGGGTTTCCAAACTGAGTGGGGATATGAACTTAGAGTAAGGGCAATAACAATTTAGGGTTTCCGAGGGTTTGGGTTCAGCGCAACAAAGGGTGAGCAAGGTCATGACGGTTGCGAATTTGCTGTTAAGGTAATTAAGGATTCGGGGTGGGAGTTTTCAACAAATAGGGGTATCAAGATGCTGGGGTTTCAGGGCGGATGATATTTTAAATTGGGGTGGTGGGGTCGCAAGGTGTCGCGATATACTTACCTTGCACCCAAGGATTCGACTAATGGTGTCGTTTCTTCGCTGCTTTAATAGGTGTCCTAGTTCTCCTTCCTGTTTGTTGTAGCCGCAACCCGGGTTTGCCGAGATAAGGCAACTTGTCGGAAGGTGCATGTCATTTGTCTGACTCGGGGGTTATCGTGGTTACCCTGGGTTGGTGCGTATTGCAGTCCGTCCCTTTTAGCAGTCCTGACTGTAACGCCTCTTCTTAGTAGTCATCCAAATCTTCCTTTTCTTTGGTCAGGGTCCTTGTCAAGTCTTTTGACGGGAGTTAGGACGAGGCGATTTATCGGGTAAGTGTACGTTACCCAGTTGTGGAAGTAAACTTATCTATTCGCACCCTTACCTGGTGTGGTAAGCGTAGGGGGGGTTCCTTTAAGTTAGAGAGGGATGAAGTGAGGGGAGGTTATGTGTAGGTTTCACAATCTCACTGCGCATCCTAAGATTCCTGGATCCTATGTTCCTAAGTACCTAGAGTTCAAGCCTAGTGTCCTAAAGTCCAATCTTAAGAGTCTTATCCTAGGGTCAAACTTAAGCTCTGATACCAACTGTAACACCCCAGATTTTCAAGACATTTAAAACTTATAAGAAAGGTAGAATCTTATGAAATCCCAAGATATAAATACAAGCGTTCGGGGTGCTATGCCACACCTGGGCTAGAGAACCCAAGTGCACAGGCTAACTAACTAATATCCTCAAAGCATAAATACGTAAACGTGGCACGCAGGCCAAAAGGGAAACTATCTACTTCTAAGTTTTAGCGCACTCCAGTGACTTAATCTTCTGTGCCTGAAAGCCAAATATATCTGTTCAGTGAGAGATGCTGGTAACCCACTCCAACGCGTTGAAATATAATACATATAGAGATATATATATAGATATACGAAAACCATTTTGAGCATGAAGATATATCCTACGAACTCTAGCTTTAAAAACTGGGAATGACTCGACAGATAAGGCTAGACACAAGCAATAGTTATAACCAGCGTATATGATCCACAACAGGCAAGACAGATAAAGATAAACACAATTAATAATCACAACCCAACATAAACAATCCCCAGCACAAACCCCTTAGTCACATCCCCCAATATACTCATAAACACAACTCCACCATATCTCATCACATAACACACTTTGTTGGCGCCACAGGACCAATCGCATGCCCATACATGAGGGTCAGCGCATATAGCTCTGACACAGCCCCGCAGCACCCTGCCCCGTCTCACATTACGGAGGAGCCGATCGCAACCGACTGATGGACCTTTGTCCTACATAATATTTATATACCTGACCGGTCTTTACCAGCCTGGTTAACAGTTGGGATGGTTCTCAGCCCATTCAACTGCCCGTATAGTGGACCTTTGTCCTATATAATATTTATATACTTGACCGGTCTCTACCAGCCTGGTTAACAGCCGGTATGGTTCTCAGCCCACCCGACTGCCCGTATAGTGGAACTTAGTCCTATATAATATTTATATACCTGACCGGTCTCTACCAGCCTGGTTAACAGCCGGTATGGTTCTCAGCCCACCCGACTGCCCGTATAGCCCGATTGATCTTAACCAACTCGGGGTTACATGCACACATAACACATAGCAAGTACATGCAACCCACATTAACACATTGGGAAGGGGGAGAAAACGTATAACAAAACCGATGCGTGATCCATCACATACTAGGAATAGTCCTAAGGGGTTCATACTTCTTCCACCTAGGTCAACGGGATACCAATTCAACTAGCATGCAATATAATAGACTCATAAACCTACGAACGGTACCCGAAATATCAAACTAGACATAGGCACGATTAACGGAGTCCGTTGGGACACCACGGGGGACGGGGGAAACATCAAACGGGGAAGCCGGGAACCCAAGGTGGTGGGAAATTCCAGCGGGTAGCCGGTGGGTGGGGGCCACCCGCCGGCTGCCCGCCAGAAAGTACTGTTCCGGGCAGCGGGTCGCCGGCGGGCAGCTGCCCGCCCACCGGCTACCCGCTGTCGGGCGGTGTTTCACGGCCGTGGGTAGGTGGCGGGTCCCCTACCCCCCACCTACCCCCCACTGTCTCTTTTCATCACTTTTGCGCCCCGAGAACCATTGTGGAACCCGAAACCATGCTTAGACACCTCACAACACAATTAACGACAACACGTAGACAATTAACGGATCAAATACGAGAAACGAACGGCACAAAACCTTTCATGCTTTTCTAGACATAATCAACACCCAAACATGCGATTTCCCCACCCCACAATCCAAGAATCATAACATACGATACAACCTAGGGTTCTAATCACTTTTATATCAACAAGGATACGATTCGTCTTCTAATTGCAAGATTCGGTAAGAATAACACATAATCATCAAGAGCATCACCCAATTAACAAGAACATCACATAATCATCATGAACTCCATATAATCATCATGAACTCCATAATTATCAAGAATCTCCCAATATCAAGTTTATCAAGATCCCTCATGGGATCATCACATCAAACATCAATAATCATCATCATATCTCGCCAATCACAATAATATGGGGGAAACCCTAAGGGGGAATCATAGCTATGAAAATAGGTTTTGTTGAGACATGGGTTACCTCTTAGCCTTAATTAATTCCTTGGCTATGAAGGATCTTTCTTTAAGCTTTCTTGATTTCTTGATTTCTCCTAAGGGGATTCTTGGAACTCTTTGGGTGGTGAGAGATTATTATGGTGGGGATTCTAGGTGCCTCCTAAGTTCCCTATCTATATATTTAAGACTCCTAGTTAGGGCCTGAATGGTATGGGTTTACTAATTCTATTCCTTGTAGGGCTAGGGCTTGTTTTAGGGATAAGGGTCCATGGTCCATAGTGGACCATATTAATTAAAGAGGATCCTAATCATAATCTGAATAGTAAAAGGCCTACTTCCTTTATTCCTAACAGGCTTAAGATTCTTATTCGGGCAAGGGAACACGGTTCATGGTGGACCTTACTAATTAATTAAAGGTAAACCTAACATAATTAAATCATATTTAATTATTATTAACGGGATTAATTAAATAATTAATCCGGGATTGAAGGCCGTAACACGGGGTGTTACAGCGGCGTAGGCTAGGAAAATCCTTATAGCTTCGAGTCTGTCTACCGGTGCAAAGGTTTTATCAAAATCTATTCCTTATTTTTGAGATATCCTTTTGCAACGAGCCTTGCTTTATTCCTAAAAACCACGGCTTCTTCGTTTGCTTTGTTCTGAAAGACCCATTTAGTTCCTACAACATTGTGGTTCAATGGTCTTGGAACAAGTTCCCAAACGTCATTTCTTTTGAATTGGTCGAGTTCCTCTTGCATGGCGTCAATCCAACTCGGATCATTTAGAGCTTCTCCCACTTCTTTTGGTTCAATCTGAGATAGATAACATGTGAACAATGCTTCCATGGTAGATGATCTTGTTTTCACGCCATCTCGAACATTTCCGATCACTAATTCTGGTGGGTGATTTTTGAGCCATTAAGTTTGGTTCAAATGGGTGCATGGTACTAGGTGGATTCACTGTTTTAGAAGTGATTCGAATTTCTGCTTCATTTTCTAGATTTCCAACTTCTCCAGTAATTGTATCCAAGGGCTGATTTGCAATTTCCACTTCAACTGCATCCCGGGGTTGATTTGCAATTTGAATACCAATTGCATCCCGCACTTCATTTCTTACTGGATGAGAGATGAGATTTTCTAGAGAAGTAATTCCCAACTCATCCATTCCCTGCAAAATATTTTCTTCACACGTATCATCAGTATCACAAAAATCAATATGACACTTGTTACCATTTTGTTCAATATTTTCACCATTTTCGTCTAGAGCATCAATATTGACGTGTGATTTTTCATCAAATACCACGTGTATGGATTCTTCAACCACCATTGTTCTTTTGTTCAAAATTCTGAATTCTTTGCTGGTAGTTGAATATCCTAGAAAAATTCCTTCATCTGCACGTTCATCCAAAGCTTTTAGATGCAATTTATCATTAATATTATTGGTCCCGAAAGGGTGGCGAGAAGTCTAGAGGGGGGGGGGGGGTGAATAGACTTCTCTAACTTTTCTAATTTTCTTCTAAAACACACAAGACAAATAACACTTGGTAATTTCAACTCTAAGTAACAAGCATTAACAAGATAAAAAAAGTTAGAGTGTGCAGCGGAATAGGTAGCGGTAAAGTGTTATGCTAAATAGTGCGGTGCTCAAAGAGAGATTCTAAACATGCAACACGTTAGAAACACTTGATATGGTTCAAGGATGATGTACATAAAGTTTGGCTTGCATGCAAACGTGGGAACAATCAAACCCAGACAGATAAAGATATGCGATAAATCGTAATCGGGTTAGTTAGCAGTTAGAATAAGCATGCACAAAATATATGAGCAGTATGTAAATAGAGAGAAAGATTTATAGTGGTTCAGAGGTGGTGTAATACTCCTAGTCCACTCTTCTCCTTTCACTTCAAGAAGGAAATTCACTATTCTTCGATCACCCAGATACAATAGTGAATAAGTGTCCACCTACACTTCTCCGAGTGCTTCGCACAAAGCTACACTCCTCCAAGGTTTTTCGCAAGCTCCTCTTGTTACTCCGCCTCCCCAAGTACTTTGCACCAAGCTGTACTCCTACACCACGAGAACTACGCACAAAGCTACGTCCTCACAGGGTTTTCTCAAGCTCCTCTTGTTACTCTGCCCTTTACACCGAGTGCTACGCACAAAGCTACACTCAACCAGGGTTTGTCACTCTCTCTAGTTACTCCGCCCTCTTTCTACACTCAGTAGAGAAATCTACAAAGAGATAAAATTTCCCTCTCACTCAGACTTGAATGTAATTCTATGAAGCTCTGTTTCCCCCTTTTCGGCTAATTAAAAAATGGCTTATATCTTTTGCTTGTATGTCTTAGCCATTGTTCAAGTCCTTCTTGTCTTCAAGTCTGCTTGGACAATTTATAGCTAGTGAAAGCTATTTGCCCGTTGATCAACTTTCGATCTCGATCGTCCATTTTGAATTGTAGTTGATCAAAAGATATTGTCAACTTGATCTGAAATATTAGGTAGATGTCATTTCTCCTTTTGTCAGATGATTTGAATAATTTGCCCGATGCCGTTTCTTGAGTTTTGTAGCCTCCAAAATTTGAATAAGTTCGGCGCGGCAAGCTTGATATTTCTTGTCCTTCATAAATGCTCTGACATGTCAAGTTGATCAAATAATTTATCTGCTGATTCTTGCTTGAGTATAAAACAATTTCTCCACGAATCAGCCTTCTTCGAGCGTCTCCGGTTCCACCGTAAAAACTTGATGTTCAGATGAAAATATATCAAATATTTTCTCCTTCATGATCCTTGTAAAATAATATACTGGAACCTCTGTAAAAACTTCATAGTTTGTTCATGGTGAGATGCTCTGTTTCGATTTTAAGCTTGGTCCACCATACTTGGTGTGTTTCTCCATCTGCTAGTCTCCTTCTTGGTTAGTCTCCAATACACTTGAGCTAGTCTCCCATACGATGGAGCTAGTCTCCCAAGCAAGGTAAAAATGCCTCATTTGAGATTCAAACTTAGGATCATTTGGCATAGCTCACACATGTTTCTTCCAACTCTTCTAGCCTGGTTCTTGGTGACTTATTCGCATCATAATTGTGTTAAGCTATAATCCCGCTTAACTTCTTCAAATAAATTATGATCTTCCAGACTTGTACATGGGTGCATGATATGGGTGCACCATACTCCGTAGACTTAAACTGACTCAAATAGAATAAAAATGGGGACTACTTGATTTTTCAAAAATACATTCGGCTCATCAAAATTTACAATATATTCCTAACAATTTCCCCCTTTTTTATGATGCCGAAACTTATACCCAAGTCATTTTGGCTTTGTCAATTTTGAAAAATAATTTCTTTTTAATTGCTTTTATTTCGACTAGCCAATTGACGGGTTTAACAAAAATTGTGACTTAGAGATTTTAAAATTTGGACAACCTAAACGTATATATGAGACTTTGATCGTGGGGAGTTCTTTTTTCCTTTTAGCTTGAATTTTTTTTTCTTCCCCCTAAATTTTATATCCTCATTTTTATACGTGTTACATTAATTTTAAGTCCAAATTAAAATCTTGTGACATACTAAATAAATAAAATAACTAAGACACACTAGTATGGTACGAAAAGTTGTCATGCATTTTCAACCCATTTTAGCTTAGCATAGATATAATATCAAAAAGTAGTGTGCTAGCTAAAATAAATTATACACCAAAAATTTGAATTGTCAACCAAATTTGTTACCTCCCTTTTAACTTAGCATTGATGTATTCTCTTAACTTCTTAAAATCCTTCTCGAGGCCCTTGTGTTGATACGGTGCGGCTACTTGTCCGGTGATATAGTTGCCATAAGCTTCTCTTATATTGTCTCCTTTCAACACTCCAGCTTCGTGCCAAAAGATGCACTCATCAAGTGTTCGGCCATCGCTCATTTGCTCACTTCGGTGTCCGAACTCCGTTTGAAGCTCTTGCAATTTTTGTATCCTCGTGGCAATTGGCTTCGACATAGCTGCAATCGGCGTAGGTGGCAACACACCATGAGAGGTTGAACTCGAGCTAGGACATGTTCCACTAAGATAGTCCATCATGCTCCCTCGGCTTTTAGGTGTTGTTGACGGTCGAACAAGTTCCACCAAAGGTCCTCTTGGTCATGGAGCTCTCGGTTGTGATGATGCATAAGCATAGGCCTGCGGTACAAAATGTCTTGCCAATCCTTCCCCCTTTTTGGCAGCATTAATGAACCTTTGAAAGGTGTCGGAGGAAGTTTGTTGCTTATCACGAACAGTTTCAAGAAACTCCAAGTTGATGCGTGATTGTTGTAGAAGACCATTCACTTGTTGCTCCAAAAGTTTGAGCCTAGAAGTTGTTTCGGACCCAAACTTTCCCATTTCAACAAACAATTTGATCACTTCATTCTTCAATTCTTCCTTAGCCGTATCAATTTCATTTTTCAATAGGCCTTGCCAATTGAACAATTGTACAACACGGTCCACCAGGTCTTTGTGATAGCCATCAAGCTTGTTATCCATTGCATCCACCTTGGTGTTTAATCCTCCCGTCGATTCTTGAAGAATTACCTTGACATCCCCAACAATTTCTTCCCGTAAGGATTGAGCATTGAACATTGGTTCACTTTGCACGGGTGGTGTTGGAATCGGTAATGGATGAGCAAAATCATCTTGTGGTGTGGTGATCATCGTTTCGGCCAGATTAGGTTCGGCTTCCTCATTGTTGTAGCAAAGTAACAAAGTAGAACAATTTCTCGGATGGTCTTGATCATAGAACTCATAAGAAGATGGCAAAGTAGGCAAGTTCCTTGTCTCATCCAAATTTAAAGAAATCCCTTGACTTGGTGCATGTTCATCCTCATGAATAGACCCCGTAACCTCCGTTGCAGGATGTGGAAAACAAGACTCATAACTTAAATTCTCGTCCCCAACAGTGGCAGGATACGGATCAATCTCCGGCAAGCTTCCATCATCAATCCGTGCCACCCTTCGGCTATCCTCCAAAGATGCAATGGTTGCCCGACGAATTTCATTAGGATCAAATTCACCTATTGGCACTTCGGATGCGGCTTCAACCATGACACTCTTCTCGGTCCTCTTTTTCTTTGCAAGCTTAGTCAAGAAACAAGAATTAATAACCGATAACTGGGTGGCTCAGGCAAGGTCACGTGTGCCTAGCCAACTCAAAAGAAGTTCTTCCATTTCCAAAGTTTGTGGCCCAATTGTCTCGGCCAACTTGTTGTGATCTCCCAATCTCCAATTTCTCCAATCAAGTGCACGTTTAAATTCCTCCAAAAGTGCACTATCCGCCCCAATTGTTGATATCTCATCATCACTTCCAACTTCAACTATGTCACTCACAACAACATCAACTTCCACTCTATTTTCCTCAACTAACCCGTGACTTTCAAGGATAATTGGGTTCGGGATTTGAATGGTTAAGGATCTTGAGATTGGGTGGCTTGATTGTTCTTCGTTGGATCGGACGGCATGGGTGTTTGATACTTCATGGCTTGGTTCTCGGATAAACTGTTTAAGGTCTTGGAAGGGGTTAGGCAATTTCCTTTTTCGGGTGGGTTTTGGTAGGCTTGTGTGTAAGGTAGAATTTTTTGGTTCATTTGTGTTGGGTGGCCGAAAGAGATAGCTATGGTTTGTGATGTGTTTGGCTTTGGAAAGGGTAACATTTTTAGTCCTTAAAATTTCACCAATTGCAAACCCGTAACCAATCTCCTGTTGAAACCATCCATCCACCAAGGGCTTTGCTTTCTTCAAAGACTCACACAACCTCCCAAACATAAAAGCACCCCAATCCACACAAACATTGTTCAAGATAATATCCATAATCAACAATTTATCCCCCGACAACTTGTCACGGCAATGATACCGGGACTCTACACATTTATGCCCAATATCCAACAATAACCCGTAGTACTTCTTTAAATCCTTTTTGTTTCCGTTAATCTTCGCAGTTAGCGGTGCGTTTGCATCGTGAATCTCGGCCCAAATGGCATTGACATCATGCACATAATTTTCTACCCTTAAACGTGTTTCAACAAGATTGAACATTATCCGAAAATCATCAAGTTTTATTTCTACATCAACTCCTTTGATCATAGAAATAATTGAGCCATTTTCTATTCTAGCATGCATGTAAAATTTGGTCACCTCATCTTTATAAAATCCAACATATCTAAAGGTGCAAAAATTTAACAACCCACAAGATTCAAGAGAGTTAATAATTTTTACCCCAATAGATTTGTCCTCCACTTGTTTGTTGAAGTCGGTGACGTCAAGGATCATTCCACTGAGCACATGGCTAGACTTCCTTATTTCTCCGGTGGTGATTGTCTCCATCTCCACTTGATTAACATCCATTGAGTAGAAATTGAGTTTTGGAATTTTGGGTGAAATTTGGGCTATTTCGCCGGTGAAGTCCGAAAATGGGTAGAGGGAATGGGTATTTGGATTGAGAGGATATTTGGGTAAGATTTTGGGTTTGGGTGATGGGTTTTTGTGCGTGGAAGAAATTTATGTAGAAGATTTAGGATAGGTGTCTAAGCATTGGATGATTTTAGGCTTCTTATTGTTCGAAGAATCCGGCTAGCGAGAGAGGAAGATGAAGAAGACTTGTGTCCTTTTTGGGTCTCCACTTCTACCCGTTAGGATTGAGGGAGAACAAGTGCGAAATTACTCCTTTGCCCTCTAGTGGGTAGAGAGAGAGTATTGATCTCTTTGAGGATAAAATTGACCTTCCACATGATTTAAATTTGCCAGCTCAGATTTATATACTCCATTTGTGAGTACATGGCGCAAAAAATTGTGCTTCAAATAACCGCTAACCTGGAGCAAATCAGATACAAAAAATCTCGAAAATAATCTGTTAGACCAAAAAATATACTCCAGATAAATATTATTATCTCAAATTCATATTTCAATAAAGCTGATTTTCTGAAAAGAAACCTGATAAAAATAAATTGATCAGACAGATACCTAATATCTGAAAAGAAATTTCAAGTTCCCAAAACATTAAAAACAATTGACTTTGTATATGGGCCTAACTTTTTGACAATTGATTTCCACATTATGGACAAACTTTCATTAGAATAAACTTCTTTAACATGCAAACCCAATTGGGCACATAAAATCTAAATTTCCCTTAAACATATACTATTTCAACAGAATTAACCCAATTGAAAATTTATTCCCCCTAAATTGCATAATAAGCTTAAATCAAATAAGCAAATTAGTCAAATAAATTACACAAATTAACGTAACGAAATAAATAGCCATCCGTAACACAGGTACGCAACTTTCATAAGATAAGATTATAGCACATTTAGGTACATATAAATTTGACGAAAATATTGTACACAACTGAACATATATCACAAGTACAAAAATAAAATAAGGCACGTAGATCACATAAATCACATACAACATGCACAGTGCAAATCAAAAATAAAGAGTTTAGAAATTGCTTAGCTAATTTTGATCATTCCCATTTCATGCCTTAGAGTCACCAAACGAGATTCACACAATGGCTTTGTGAGAATATCGGCAATTTGATTCTCCGTGGGAACATGATTGATTTTTAAATCTTTCTTTTCGACGTGGTCTCGGATAAAATGGTGTCGAACGTCGATATGCTTGGTTCGCGAATGAAGCACCGGATTTTGGGTTATAGCGATTGCACTAGTATTATCGCATAAAATGCTGACATTTTCGCAGTTAATCCCATAGTCCAATAATTGTTGCTTCATCCACAAGATTTGTGCACAACAACTCGCAGCTGCAATATATTCGGCTTCGGCAGTGCTCGTAGCTATGGAGTTTTGCTTTTTGCTAAACCAAGAGACCAATCTTTCCCCTAAGAACTGGCATGTCCCTGAGGTACTTTTTCGGTCTATTTTACAACCTGCAAAATCTGCATCTGAGTAACTAGTTAGTGTAAAATCTCCTTCTTTCGGATACCATAATCCCACATTGATTGTTCCTTTGAGATATCGAATTATCTTCTTGGTTGCAATCAGATGACTTTCTTTAGGCTTAGATTGGAATCTTGCACATACGCCAACCGAGTAGGATATGTCCGGTCTGCTTGCGGTTAAATATAGTAACGATCCAATCATCCCTCGATACATCGTTTGATCGACGTCTTTTCCTTCATCATCTTTATCCAATTTTTGAGATGTACTCATGGGAATTTTGACTGAGGATTTTCCATCTATGCCAAATTTCTTGATAAGATCTCTTGTGTACTTGGCTTGATTTATGAAAATTCCTTCTTCAAGTTGCTTGACTTGCAGTCCCAAAAAGTAATTTAATTCTCCCATCATACTCATCTCGAACCTATTCTGCATGAGCTTTGAAAATTTCTCACATAAAGATTTATCAGTA
Source organism: Ipomoea nil (assembly GCF_001879475.1). Taxonomy (NCBI): domain Eukaryota; kingdom Viridiplantae; phylum Streptophyta; class Magnoliopsida; order Solanales; family Convolvulaceae; genus Ipomoea; species Ipomoea nil. Next base: position 1,367,346 of record NW_017616542.1, read on the forward strand.
CTTCCAAAGATAATATCATCAACATAAATTTGTACTAATAAAATGTGATTGTTTTCTTGAATTCTAAAGAGGGTTTTATCGATTAGACCTTTGGTGAATCCAAAACTAATTAAGAACATCGATAAGGTGTCGTACCAAGCTCGCGGAGCTTGTTTTAACCCATACAATGCCTTCTTTAATTTGTAGACTTGATCACCAACGTCTTTTACCTCAAAACCGGGTGGTTGTTCGACATAAATTTCTTCTTCAAGTAAGCCATTAAGAAATGCGCTCTTTACGTCCATTTGATAAACAATGAAATTCTTGTGCGCTGCATATGCTAGGAATATCCGGATCGCTTCGAGCCGTGCGACGGGGGCGAATGTCTCATCAAAATCAACGCATTCTTCTTGTGAATACCCCTTCGCAACTAATCTTGCTTTATTCCTAACAATGACGCCGTCTTTGTTTGCTTTGTTCCTAAAGACCCATTTAGTGCCAATTACATTTTGGTCCATTGGTCTTGGAACAAGTTTCCATACGTCGTTGCACTTGAATTGATCTAATTCCTCTTGCATGGCATCTATCCAACTTGGATCGGCTAAAGCTTCATCAATTTCTTTTGGCTCCAGTTGTGATAGAAAGCATGAGAACATTGCATCTTGTTGTTGGTTCCTAGTAGATGATCGCGTTTTCACTCCGTCCCTCAGATCTCCAATGACTAAGTCATGTGTGTGGCTTCTTAGCCATTTTCGATTCGGTTGAAAGCTTATTGGATTCTCAGAGTTTCCTTCTTGTTGCAAAGTCACTTGGTGTGAATCCATTTGTTGCGAATTGTTGACGGATACATCTTCTTGTTCATCTACTGGAATTTCTTCTTCCTGAATTCTGGGGGCAATTTTGGTTGTACGTGATATTTCGGGTATCACATTGGATATTGCCTCAATTTGGTGAACACCCATATCACTTGATTCTTCTACTTCCTGCAACACATTATCTTCCAACATATTGTTAGAAATAATTAAATCACTATTGCCTTCACTATTTTTGCCATTATTGTCGTGATTTTCATCGAACACAACGTGAATCGATTCTTCTACCACCATGGTTGATTTGTTGAATATTCTATATGCTTTGCTGGTGGATGAATATCCCAAGAATGTTCCTTCGTCCGCTCGCTCGTCAAAAGTCTTTAAATGAGACTTTCCATTAACAAGTACAAAACATTTACAACCAAATGTATGAAAATAGGTGAGATTGGGTTTTCTCCCTTTCCATAATTCATATGGTGTTTTGTTATAAGACTTGTGGATTAGACTGCGATTTTGAGTATAGCACGCCGTGTTGATCGCTTCTGCCCAAAATCTTTTTGGTAATCCGGCGGCTGATATCATGACTCGTCCGGCTTCCTTGAGTGTTCGATTTCTTCTTTCAGCTACACCATTTTGTTGCGGCGTTCGTGCGGCAGATAATTGATGTAAAATTCCTTGTGAATTGCAGTACGATTGAATTACTCTGTTCATGAACTCTGTTCCTCGATCGGTTCGTATTGTTGCAATCTTCATGTCTTTTTCGACTTGTAGTAGCTTCAATAGCTTTGGAAACTTTGATAAGACTTCATCCTTTTTCTTGATGAATATTGTCCAAGTGTACCTGGAAAAATCATCAACAACAACCAAAGTATATTTCTTGCCGCTTATACTTACTGGGTCTACTGGACCAAATAAATCCATGTGCAGTAGACTTAAGGGTCTTGATGTTAACTCTTGAGCTTTGGCTTTGAATGATGCTTTGATTTGTTTTCCTTTCTGGCATACATCACAAATTTGATTTTTCTTAAACACAATGTTGGGTAGTCCTTCGACTAGATTATTTCTTGCAAGCTTGTTGATGGTTTTGAAATTCAAATGATTTAGCCTTCTGTGCCATTCCCAACTAGCTTCGTTCGAATTATTTGCCATCAAGCATACAGAATCTTTTGTTGTGCTCCAATCTACAACATACATGTTTTTCTTTCTTGATCCGGCGAGTACGACTTCATTTGTGGATTCGTCTTTGACTTGACATTTGCCTTTGTAAAATTCTACGAGATATCCTTTGTCTTCAAAATTGACTTGTACTAAACAAGTTAAATTTTAATCCTTCAACATAAGATACGTCATCAATTCGTAGACCATTTTTCACAATTGCGCCGGTTCCTTTTGTCATTCCATATCGATCGTTTCCACCGAAAATTACTTTTGGTCCTTCGATACTTTTGAACTCAACTAGACTAGCCTTATTGCTGGTCATATGTCAAGAGCAACCGCTATCGAAATGCCAAACTTCATGCAATAAAGATTAATTATTTTTAGGTACCCATGCTTGATTGGGTCCTTTTGTGTTAGTAATTTTTGGCATCCAAATCCACCTAGATCCCACTGATCCAAGAGTAGGTGATTTGTAACCATTAAAGACTCTATAATCGTAACGCACTTGCGAATAATGCTTTGGTGCGGGTTGAGAAGCAGATAGTTGCTTGATTCTATGAAAAAGAGCAAATCTGGACTTGGTCCATGGTTTGTCATCAAGCGATCAATCTTTTTCTAAGGGATATAATCTCCCAGCCCCAATTCTCGGAACTCTTCCCATATTCCTATGAGGTTTTGTTGCACTAGACTCGTTAGCTCTCTTTGGAGATACAAATTTTTTCCTTTTTAAATTTTGTTGCCTATCCGAGATATTAATTTTTGGATTCGGCCTTGCAACATTTTTCTCGGCATTTATTTGATTACCAACTCCTTGTCTCATTGTGCTATACTGACCGTTCACAAATTTTACCAATGGAACTTTATTAATTAAAGTAGTAGTAGAATTAGTCAGTTTCTCAGGGGTTTGAGAACATGATGGATCATAGCCTAGTCCGGCTTTATTTCCAGCGGGTTTTTGCATGTTTACCATTTTATCCATTATTTTGGATGAATTTGTAAATGATGCGATTACTTCCCGAAGGTTATGTTCTCAAACCTCTCTAGCTTTGCACTCTTCTTGAAGTCGAACATTTTCGGCTTTCAAATTACTCATTTCATTTAGAGAATTTTGCAATTTTTGTGACATTTCTTCCTTTTCAAGGATTAACGTATTATTGCGCTCTTTGATTTGAGTATGAGTGGCCATGACTTTTTGACAATCTTCCATAAGACTTTGAAAAGATTCATGAGTCTCGAAAGAGGTGTCAACGGAACTAAAAGAACTAAAAGAACTAGAAGATACCTCTCCGTCGGTTTCACGCGCCATATAGCATTCCTCATGTTCGGATGTCTTGCTTACTAAACATAGTAGCGCCGTATCTTCTTGTGATGAATCACTCTCGTCGCTAGATGATTCTTCGGATTCACTTGCTTCTAGCGGATCGCTTATTAGTGCCTTCCGTTTGCCCTTTTTGAATTTCTTCTCTTTGGATTTGTATTCCACCTGTGGAGAAGTATTCGAATTTTTGTCCGCCTTGGGGTGTGGACATTCGGCCATAAAATGTCCAGGCTTTCTACAATTGTAACACACATTTGTGTTATCTTCGACCGGTTCCCTTCTTGATCTTCTATTCTCTCGAAAAGAATTTCCTTGTGGTGATCCTTTGTTCTTTCGCATGAACTTCTTCAATTTCCTAACAAATAAGGGAAATTGTTCGTCAGATAAAAAATCATTATTTACTACTAACCTTGATGAAGAAGTTTGTTCGGCCATTAGTGCGGATGTTCGTTCATCACGTTCTTCTTCGACTCGTGTCTTCATTTCGAACTCATACGCCTTAAGATCACTAAAGAGTTTATCCGTAGATAATGTCCTTAGATCTCTATGATCGCGCATTGCGGTCACCTTCATATCCCAATTTGTAGGTAGTCCGCGTAACACTTTGAGCGATATTTCCTTCTGGGTGATGGTGTTTCCTAGATCGGTGATTTCTCCAAGAATTTTGATCAATCGAGCTTCCATGTAGGTGAAGATTTCGTTCGGTAGCATTTTGAAATCTTCGAACCTCTTCATAGCAATGGTTAGTTTGTTATCCTTTTCTTGTTCATCGCCTTCACCGATACTAATGAGAGTATCCCATATTTCTTTTGCTGTGGTGCACTTTCGAATCTTTGGGAATATGGTGTCATCGACCGTTTTGAACAAAATGTCCTGGGCAATACTGTCCAAGTTATTTCGTCCTCTATCTTCCTTTGTCCATTCCATTTTTGGCTTTGGAATATATCGTGGAGCATTTGGATCTCGTGGAGTAGCGGTATTAGCTTACATAATTTGGATAGGACCATTTGTGATGACTTCCCACATTTCATCATTTAAAGCAGATAAGTGCACCTTCATACGTATTTTCGAATCAACAAATTTATCAAGTGAGAATAGCAAATTTTGAGCGAGAACCATATCTCTCTTCATCTTGAAGATTTTGAGATCTATCTAGCAGTCAAGAAATGACTCAAATAGACAACCGCTCCGATACCACTTGTTGGTCCCGAAAGGGTGGCGAGAAGTCTAGAGGGGGGGGGGGTGAATAGACTTCTCTAACTTTTCTAATTTTCTTCTAAAAAACACAAGACAAATAACACTTGGTAATTTCAACTCTAAGTAACAAGCATTAACAAGATAAACAACTTAGAGTGTGCAGCGGAATAGGTAGCGGTAAAGTGTTATGCTTAATAGTGCGGTGCTCAAAGAGAGATTCTAAACATGCAACATGTTAGAAACACTCGATATGGTTCAAGGATGATGTACATAAAGTTTGTCTTGCATGCAAACGTGGGAACTATCAAACCCAGACAGATAAAGATATGCGATAAATCGTAATCGGGTTAGTTCGCAGTTAGAATAAGCACGCACAAAATATATGAGCAGCATGTGAATAGAGAGAGAGAGAGAGAGATTTATAGTGGTTCAGAGGTGGTGTAGTCCTCCTAGTCCACTCTTGTCCTTTCACTTCAATGAGGAAATTCACTATTCTTCGATCACCCAGATACAATAGTGAATAAGTGTCCACCGACACTTCTCCGAGTGCTTCGCACAAAGCTACACTCCTCCAAGGTTTTTCGCAAGCTCCTCTTTTTACTCCGCCTTCCCCAGTACTTCGCACCAAGCTATACTCCTACACCACGAGAACTACGCACAAAGCTACGTCCTCACAGGGTTTTCACAAGCTCCTCTTGTTACTCTGCCCTTTACACCGAGTGCTACGCACAAAGCTACACTCAACCAGGGTTTTTCACTCTCTCTAGTTACTCCGCCCTCTTTTTACACTCAGTAGAGAAATCTACAAAGAGATAAAATTTCCCTCTCACTCAGACTTGAATGTAATTCTATGAAGCTCTGTTTCCCCCTGTTCAGCTAATTAAAAAATGGCTTGTATCTTTTGCTTGTATGTCTTAGTCGTTGTTCAAGTCCTTCTTGTCTTAAAGTCTGCTTGAACAATTTATAGCTAGTGAAAGCTATTTGCCCGTTGATCAACTTTCGATCTCGATCGTCCATTTTGAATTGTAGTTGATCAAAAGATTTTGTCAACTTGATCTGAAATATTAGGTAGATGTCATTTCTCCTTTTGTCAGATGATTTGAATAATTTGCCCGTTGCCGTGTCTTGAGTTTTGTAGCCTCCAAAATTTGAATAAGTCGGCGCGGCAAGCTTGATATTTCTTGTCCTTCATAAATGCTCTGACATGTCAAGTTGATCAAATAATTTATCTGCTGATTCTTGCTTCAGTATAAAACAATTTCTCCGTGAATCAGCCTTCTTCGAGCGTCTCCGGTTCCACCGTAAAAACTTGATGTTCAGATGAAAATATATCAAATATTTTCTCCTTCATGATCCTTGTAAAATAATATACTGGAACCTCTGTAAAAACTTCATAGTTTGTTCATGGTGAGATGCTCTGTTTCGATTTTAAGCTTGGTCCACCATACTTGGTGTGTTTCTCCATCTGGTGCATGGCTCTTGTGAGACTTGTGCATTTACATGGGTTAGTCTCCCAAGCTAGCTAGTCTCCTTCTTGGTTAGTCTCCATGTTAGGTAGTCTCCAATACACTTGAGCTAGTCTCCCATACGGTGAAGGTTAGTCTCTCATACGACATTAGCTAGTCTCCCATACGGTGGAGCTAGTCTCCCAAGCAAGGTAAAAATGCTTCACTTGAGATTCAAACATAGGATCATTTGGCATAGCTCACACACATTTCTTCCAACTCCTCTAGCATGGTTCTTGATAACTTAATCGCATCATAATTGTGTTAAGCTATAATCCCGCTTAACTTCTTCAAATAAATTATGATCTTCCAGACTTGTACATGGGTTGCATGATATGGGTGCACCATACTCCGTAGACTTAAACTGACTCAAATAGAATAAAAATGGGGACTACTTGATTTTTCAAAAATACATTCGGCTCATCAAAATTTACAATATATTCCTAACAAATATGAATAAAGCACTTGCATCCAAAAATATGAAAATAACCAATATTTGGTTTTCTCCCTTTATATAGCTCATATGGCATCTTGCTATACTGCTTGTGGATCATGCTTCAATTTTGAGTGTAACAGGCAGTGTTGATAGCTTCCGCCCAATATATTTTCGGGAGACCGGCTGCACTAACCATCACTCGTGCGGCATCTTTGAGCGTCCGATTTCTTCTTTCGGCAACACCGTTTTGTTGTGGTGTTCTAGCAGCAGATAGTTGATGAGAAATTCCATGTGAATTGCAAAAAGCTTGTATCACGCTGTTCACGAACTCTGTTCCACGATCGGTTCGGATTTTTGATATTCGCAATTCTTTCTCATTTTGTATTTGCTTCAACAGCTTTGGCAACTCTTGTTCAACTTCGTTTTTCTTCTTGAGAAACACGGTCCAAGTGTACTTGGAAAAATCATCATCAACAACAAGAAACTATTTCTTACCACTTACACTTATTGGATCAACCGGTCCAAATAAGTCCATGTGTAACAAGCTTAGCGGTCTTGATCAACTATTTGCCCGTTGATCAACTTTCGATCTCGATCGTCCATTTTGAATTGTAGTTGATCAAAAGATTTTGTCAACTTGATCTGAAATATTAGGTAGATGTCATTTCTCCTTTTGTCAGATGATTTGAATAATTTGCCCGTTGCCGTGTCTTGAGTTTTGTAGCCTCCAAAATTTGAATAAGTCGGCGCGGCAAGCTTGATATTTCTTGTCCTTCATAAATGCTCTGACATGTCAAGTTGATCAAATAATTTATCTGCTGATTCTTGCTTCAGTATAAAACAATTTCTCCGTGAATCAGCCTTCTTCGAGCGTCTCCGGTTCCACCGTAAAAACTTGATGTTCAGATGAAAATATATCAAATATTTTCTCCTTCATGATCCTTGTAAAATAATATACTGGAACCTCTGTAAAAACTTCATAGTTTGTTCATGGTGAGATGCTCTGTTTCGATTTTAAGCTTGGTCCACCATACTTGGTGTGTTTCTCCATCTGGTGCATGGCTCTTGTGAGACTTGTGCATTTACATGGGTTAGTCTCCCAAGCTAGCTAGTCTCCTTCTTGGTTAGTCTCCATGTTAGGTAGTCTCCAATACACTTGAGCTAGTCTCCCATACGGTGAAGGTTAGTCTCTCATACGACATTAGCTAGTCTCCCATACGGTGGAGCTAGTCTCCCAAGCAAGGTAAAAATGCTTCACTTGAGATTCAAACATAGGATCATTTGGCATAGCTCACACACATTTCTTCCAACTCCTCTAGCATGGTTCTTGATAACTTAATCGCATCATAATTGTGTTAAGCTATAATCCCGCTTAACTTCTTCAAATAAATTATGATCTTCCAGACTTGTACATGGGTTGCATGATATGGGTGCACCATACTCCGTAGACTTAAACTGACTCAAATAGAATAAAAATGGGGACTACTTGATTTTTCAAAAATACATTCGGCTCATCAAAATTTACAATATATTCCTAACAAATATGAATAAAGCACTTGCATCCAAAAATATGAAAATAACCAATATTTGGTTTTCTCCCTTTATATAGCTCATATGGCATCTTGCTATACTGCTTGTGGATCATGCTTCAATTTTGAGTGTAACAGGCAGTGTTGATAGCTTCCGCCCAATATATTTTCGGGAGACCGGCTGCACTAACCATCACTCGTGCGGCATCTTTGAGCGTCCGATTTCTTCTTTCGGCAACACCGTTTTGTTGTGGTGTTCTAGCAGCAGATAGTTGATGAGAAATTCCATGTGAATTGCAAAAAGCTTGTATCACGCTGTTCACGAACTCTGTTCCACGATCGGTTCGGATTTTTGATATTCGCAATTCTTTCTCATTTTGTATTTGCTTCAACAGCTTTGGCAACTCTTGTTCAACTTCGTTTTTCTTCTTGAGAAACACGGTCCAAGTGTACTTGGAAAAATCATCATCAACAACAAGAAACTATTTCTTACCACTTACACTTATTGGATCAACCGGTCCAAATAAGTCCATGTGTAACAAGCTTAGCGGTCTTGATGTTGATTCGTGCGTCTTAGACTTGAATGATGATTTGATTTGCTTTCCGCGTTGGCATGCATCACACAGTTGGTCCTTCTTGAAGATAATACTTGGTAATCCTTCGACTAGATTTTTCTTTGCAAGTTGATTGATAGTCTTGAAGTTTAAATGGTTGAGCTTTCTGTGCCATTCTCGATTTGCTTCATTTGAATTTCTGGCCATTAAGCATACTGAATCCTTGCTTGTGCTCCAATCAACCACGTACATGTTCTTTCGCCCTTTTCCAGTGAGCACAACTTCATTTGAGAGCTCATTTTTTATTAGGCAATTATCTTTGGAAAATTCCACAAGATAGCCTTTATCACAAAATTGACTAGTGCTCAACAAATTGAATTTTAGGCCTTCAACAAATGAAACATCTTCGATCTTTAAACCATTTCTTTCAATTGTACCAACTCATTTTGTAGTTCCATAATTTTGATTTCCTCCAAATATAACTTTTGGTCCATCGATTTTCTTGAAGTTCACTAGATATGATTTATTTCTAGTCATGTGGCGCGAGCAACCACTATCGATGTACCAAACATCCTACAAAAAAGATTAGTTGGTTTTAGGTACCCATACTTGCTTGGGTCCTTTATTGTTAGTGATTTTTGGTAACCAAACCCACCTAGATCCTATTGAATTAAGATAAGGTGGTTTGTAACCATTTGAAACACGACAATCATAATTAACTTTTGAAAATATTTTTGGTGCCGGATTTTGAAAAATATTTTTAAACTTAGGCACCTAGGAAATGGATTGTTGCTTTGGTCTATACGAAGCATTAAAACAAGATTTACATAACCAATCCTTTTGAGTGGAATGAAATCTTCCAACTTTATTTCTAGAAAAGCTTCCCTCTTTTCTAAAAATTCTTTTTGCACTTGACTCTTTGGCATATCTTTGCTTGAAGAATTTTTGTTGCTTTGTCGTAATATTGAACGGTTTCGGCTTATCAACATTCAACTTTGCTTTCTCATGATAGCCAAGTCCTTGTCTCATCGTGCTATACTGACTTTTAACAAATTTTACCACTTGCACTTTATTGGTTAAAGGAGTAGTAAGATTAGTTAGTTTCGGAGGGGTCTGAGAACATGTGGAGTCATAACCGAGTCCGGTTCTATCTCCTGATGGCTTTTGCATTTTTACCATTTTATCCACAATTTTGGACGAATTAGTAAACGTAGTAATGGTAGCCCGAATGTTATGTTCTCTAACCTCTCTTGCTTTACACTCTTCTTGAAGTTGAATATTTTCACTCTTCAAGTTACTCACTTCAAGTAAAGCATCTTGCAATCTTTTATTCATCTCTTCTTTTTCAAGAATTAGAGTATTATTGCGCTCCTTGAGTTGAGGATGAGTGAACATAATCTCTTGACAATCTCGCATTAGACTGCCAATAGATTCACGAGAAAAAGAAGAACTAACGGCATTGAAAGAATTAGATATTACCTCTTCTTCCTCTGCTCCAAGAGCGATTAAGCAATCTTCGCTTGAACTCAACTCAATTGACTTACATATTAGAGTCGTGTTATCTTCCGAACTTGAGCTTTCATCACTTGATGACAATCCATTCGACTCATCATTTTCATTTGGTTCATTGCTAACGAGAGCTTTTCTTTTGTCGCGCTTGAACCTTCGATCTTTGCTTTCAGATTTACTCAGTGTAGATTCAACATTTATGCCTTGATACTTACTAACGATCGGATACGGACAATTTATTTTGAAATGTCCGGGTTTGCGGCAATTGTAGCATAAATTGTTGTTTTCTTCGACTTTTTCTTCTTGTGTCGTGCGAGAGACAAATTTTCCACGAGCATAATTTTTGTTGTCTCCTTTTCGCATTAACCTTTTGAATTTTCTAACAAAGAGAGCAAATTGTTCGTCAGTCATAAAATCAACATTATTTTCTACTGACCTGGAGGTTGACGGTTGTTCGGCCATTAGAGCTGGATTTCGAATTTCATGAACATCATCATCTTTGGCCTTCATTTCGAACTCATATGCTTTTAGATCACTAAATAATTTGTCGGTTGACAATATTCTTAGATCTCGGTGATCTCGCATAGCCGTAACCTTCATGTCCCATGTAGATGGTAAACCTCGTAGAACTTTGAGATTAATTTCCTTTCGGCTAATATTTTTGCCAAGGTCATTAATTTCTCCAAGGATTTTAATCATTCGAGCTTCCATATTAACAATGGATTCGTTTGAGAGAATCTTGAAGTCCTCGAACTTCTTCATAGCAATAGTGAGCTTGTTATCTTTTTCTTGTTAATCTCCTTCTCCGAACTTGATGAGAGTATCCCAAATTTCTTTTGCACTTGTACATTTTCGAACTTTTGGGAATATTGTATCATCAATGGCTTTGAACATAATATCTTTGGCAATGTTGTCAAGATTGTTCCTCTTTCTATCATCCGATGTCTATTCCGGTTTTGGCTTTGGTATGAATTGTTGAGCATCCGGTGATAGAAGAAAAGCCGTATTTACTTTCAATATTTCGATCGGGCTGTTAGAGATAACTTCCCACATTTCATCATGTAAGGCTAATAGATGAACCTGCATACGAACTTTCCAATCATAAAATTTATCAAGTGAGAATAATAGATTTTGAGCTAAATCTTTATTCATCTTCTCGGTGGATACGAGAGATAAATAATCCAATTACACACACTGGGTAAGATGGATCTGCCTAGCAGTCAGAAACAGGTTGACCCAAATAGACAACTTGCTTTGAAACAAATTTGACTCAAATAGGCTACAGGCTCTGATACCAATTGTAACACCCCGAAATTTTTCAACTTTTAAGACTTATATAATAAAGGTAAATTCTCATTAAATCCCAAAACATAATATAAAGAGTACGGGGTGCCATGCCACACCTGAGCTAGAGAACTCAGGTGCACAGGCTAACTAACTAATATCCTCAATAATGTAAATGCATAAGCGTGGCACACAAGCCGAAAGGGAAACTATCTATTTCTACGCTCCAATACTCTAGCGCGCTCCAGTGTCTACCCCTCTGTGCCTGAAAGCCAAATATATCTGTTCAGTGAGAGATGCTGGTAACGCACTCCAACGCGTTGAAATACAATACATATAGGCATATATATAGATATAAGAAAAACCATTTCGAAGCATGAAGATATATCCTAAGAGACTCTAGCTTTTAAAACAGGGAATAGACTCGACAGATAGGGATAAGCACAATCAACAGTCATATAATTCACAAGCATAGGGAACAGACTCGACAGATAGAGATAAGCACAGCCAATAGTCATAACCAAACATATACGGTTTACTAGCATGTATCCTATGGTCACACTTTCATAACATTCGTAACATCAAACCATCCATATCTCATCACATAGCACACTTCGTTGGCGCCACAGGACCAATCACATGCCCATACATGAGGGTCAGCGCATATAGCTCTGACACGGCCCCGTAGCACCTTGCCCAGTATCGCAACACGGAGGGGTCGATCGCAAACGACCGATGAACCGCAGCTCATCATAATGTTTGATCGCAACCAAATAGTGGACCGCAGCCCGAGAGTAGTCTTCTGACCGCAGCCAGGAATATGAACCGCAGCTCATGTAAAACGTTTGATCGCAACCAAACGGTGGACCGCAGCCCGAGAGTGTAAATCTGACCGCAGCCAGCTTCTGAACCGCAGCTCAGGAATAACCAATTTGATCGCAACCAAATTGGGGTATCATGCACACATAACACATAGCAAACACATGCAACACACATTGGCACATTGGGAAAGGGGAGAAATTGTATAACGAAACCTATGCGTGATCAACCACATACTAAGAATAAACCTAAGGGGTTCATACTTCTCACACCTAGGCCAACGGGATACCAATTCAACTAGCATGTAATATATATGACTTATTCAACCTACGAATGGTACCCGAACATCAAACTAGACATAGGCACGATAGACGAAGTCCGTTGGGACACCACGGGGGTCGGGGGAACATCAAACGGGGAAGCCGGGATCCCGAAGTGGGACTATTTCCGGCGGGTAGCCGGTGGGTGAAGGGTCACCCGCCGGCGACGAATTTCCGGGCAGCGGATGCCCGGCGGGGAGTCGCATACCCGCCGGCTGCCCGCTGCCGGCGACGTCAAAATTGGCCGCGGGTAGGTGGCGGGTCCCCTACCCTACCTACCCCCCCCACTGACTCTTTTTCACAAATAACGCCCTGGGAACCTTTGTGGAACCCGAAACCATGCTTAGACATATTTAAACGTAATTGATGATAACACGTAGTCAATTAACGGATCAAAAGCAAGAAACATACGGCACATATCCTATCACGCTTTCTAAACATAATTAACACCCAAACATACAAATTCCCACCCAATATATCAAGAATAACACCATACGAGTTTCACGATACATCCTAGGGCTCTAATTTTATTTAAATCATCAAGAACGTAATTCATCTTTTAACACTAAGAAACAATACGATTTATCAAGAATATCACACAATCATTAGGAATCTAGGTTTATCAAGAACATCACACAATCATCAAGAATCTCTTTCCATCATCAAGATTATCTAGATTACCCAAGAAAGCGTAACATTAAGTATCAAGATCACACCATCAATATCATAAACGAATCATCAATACACAAGAATGTAGAGGGATGCCTAGAGGGAGATCATAGCTAAGAAAATAGGTTTTGTTGAGACATGGGTTACCTCTTAGCCTTAATTAATTTCCTTGGCTATGAAAGATCTTTCTCTAAGTCTTTCTTCTTTCTTGATTTCTCCTAGGGGAATTCTTGGAGCTCCTTGTGTTGTGAGAGATTATTGTGGAGTGGGTTCTAGGTGCCTCCTATGTCCCCTATTTATATATCTAAGAGTCCTAGTTAGGGCCCAATACTATAGGCTTGCTAACTCTATTCCTTTTAGGACTAGGGGTTGGGTTTAGAGATGAGGGCCCATGGACTATGGTGGGCCTTTTCCTATTTAACTATTGTAATTTAATTCTTTCTATGGATAATTGGTTAAATGAATAATTGGTTTTAGGGGTCGTAACACGGGGTGTTACACTTTCCCCCCCCCCCCCCCCCCTTATAAGGGGCTTCGTCCCCGAAGCCCGGTGTGTTAATCCATTCTTTCACCCCCGGACATCCCGTATTTTGGCATCCTGGTTAGGAACGCGGCCCCACGTTTTGTCTTTGTTGGGGTAGATTGGACTTCTGGTGTCGTGGTGATAGGAAGGTTTGGGTCTACCTTGGTTTCCTGCTCCGGAGCTGGATGCCCTGTGAGTGCCCAAGGTGGCCTCGGTTGCTGCCACCCTCTGATCTAATGCACGTGTCGTGTGGATTAAGGATGAGAACCCTTATTCCATGATTTGGTTTTGCCGGGTGAGTTGTGCTAGGATGCGCTCATTGACCGAGTCTTCGCTTCGTCCCCTTGGGTTTCCTCCCGATCGTGTGTGTGCCGGTGGGTTAGGCTCGTTATCCTCTTCCTGATCCTCACTTCCCTCTAGTCCCCCACAATCTTGCATTGCCCGTTTAAGCTTTTTGTTGGAGATGTCCAATCGGTCAACCAACTCTCTACGCTCCTCCTCGGGTTTGAGACAAATTTCCTCGAGGGTGACATACTGTCTTCCCTCGGTGTAGTAGATATCATTGCGACGAAGGTTTTGGGCATTAAAAATCATCCCATTCGCGGTCTTGACCTCAGTGTGGCTCAGATCCACCCCCTTTTTCTGCATGATCCAACTTAGGATCATCCCGTAGGGGACGCTAAGCCGGTTGCTAGTTTTGCAAAATTCTATGTGTTTCAACATGAGGGCCGGTAGGTTGAACTTGATTTTGTGTTTCAAGAGTTAGGCGAAAGTGCACTCTAAACTCCCCACGTCCTTGCTCTTATTATTCGTGGGCAAAAGGCTGTCAGTCACAATCATAACCAATATCTTTTGCTCCGCATTTAGCCACTTCCTATTTGGTCGTGTGGCCGAGGTGAACCCTTCCTCTTTCCCGAGTAGGTACCCGAGGTAGTCTTTGTACCCCATATTTTGGGTATCAATCCACCCCTTTCGGTCGTAATTTGACACACCCGTGGTGGTCAATTTCAAGAGTTTGGCCAAGCCGCCTTCGGAGAGTATGATTTCCTTGCCGCGGACCTTGGTGGTGATTTCTAGTTTATCACCCCGTTTGGTGGCTACTAGATGTTGATAGAATTCTTTCACCAATTCGGGGTACGTATCCCCCTTGATGGTGAGGTACGTGTCCAAAAGCCCTTGGTGATTAAGCATATCGACCAATTCTGGAGAAAATTGGTCGGGTTCAAGGGCTTTACCTCCGATTACGGTATAGCCGGCGCTGCTCCATTCCGGGGTACGGGTTCCGAGGGGCTTTTTTGGTATTTTTGGGTAGATGGCACTTTTCCGGTGACCTTCCGGCGGAATTCCGGCGGGTTTCCGGCGGTGCGGTTTTCTCCGTCGGCGAGGAAGGCGGCGGCGAGCTCGGCTCCGGTGACGGCTCGGCGAGGGGAGGAGGCAATTTTGGGGTGGAGTCGGGCAGGGTGTGGCAGCGGGCGGCGTGCAGGCAAGTGGCGGGCGGCGCTGGTGTTGCGGGTTCCCTCCGGCGACGATGGCGGCGTGCGACGGGGTGCGACCTTGGCGGTCGGCGGTGGCCCGGCTGCTGGCGGCGGTGGGTTCGTGGGTCCGGCGTTGGGGGGCGGTGAAGTTAGTGGGAGAAGGGAGGAGAGAGGGAGAGGAAGTGAGGAAGAAGAAGAAGAAGAAGAAGGGTTTTTGATTTGGGGATTTTGGTGGGTTTTAGGGATTTGTAGGGGTTTTAAGAAGGGAGTGTTCCCTTGAGGTTTCAAGAAGCATCCTTAGCCTAGTGGTCAAGATCTTGGTCTTGTATGTGGGAGGTCAAGGGTTTAATTCCCATTGGTAATACTAGGCTTTTGATGGTGTGGTCCTTGTCTTTTTCCTTCTTTTGTCTTCTAGTGGCGGGGGGCTTGGCTTGTTTTCCTTATGTATAATTTTAGTTCCACCCTCGTAAGTAGAGTCGAATTTGGATCTAGTCTTTTATTTATAATAATTCCGAAGTAATTAAACTAAGTAAGTAGTTCCACTATGAAGGTGGTTACAAGGAATTTGCCGGTTTATCCTAGACAGAACTCGTCTTCTTGGTTTTCTTCCGTGGGGTTTGCGTGGTCCTTGTCTTCTGGGGTTAGGTTCCCCCCCTCGAGGTTGTTCTCGTTCCTAAGTTCGGCCTGGGTGCGGCTCATAACGAATATCTTTCCGGGAGCGCCCTAGTTTCCTTGGTGAGTGGTGCCCCCGTGATAACCCACGGTGGTGGTGCTTGCCCATGCAGTCCTTGCCTCTATGGCTTTTGTTGCATTTTGGGCAAGGGAAGCTTCTTGTGTTAGCTTCATTGTTCCCCAGGGGTGGACTTTGGCTGGCCAGGTTGCTCGGTCTTGTGTTGGTGTCGTTTCTTGTCCTTTTTACGGGTGGTGTTCCACCTCTGGTGTTTCTTTTCTGTATCTACTCTTGGACTCCTCGTTGTAGCAGCTGGATTCGATAGAGATTTGCGGCACTAGAGTAAGCCTCGTTGAGGGTCCGGGGTCTGCTTACCACTAGTGCTTTTCGGGCTTCGAAGTTGAGACCCGATACGAATCTCTCTATTTTGGTCACCTCAGTGGGGACTAGTTCCGGTGCGAAGCGTGCTAGTTCTAGGAATCGTTTGTGGTATTCCATGACGGTGGTCGTTCCTTGTTTTAGATGGAAGAACTCTTTTTGCATAGATGCTTTTACGTGTGTTGGATAGAATCGCTCTCATAGGCGTGTTTTGAGGTTTTCCCAGTTGAACCCTGGTTCTTGTCGGTAAGCGGGTCCCTCGTGGATCCACCAAAGGTCTGCCTCGTGTCCGAAGTAGAACGAGGCTATCTCCACGCGACGTTTTTCTGGGCATTCTACTAGCCCTAGAATTTTGTCGAGGGTCCAGATCCATTCCTCAAGTGTTACGGGGTCTTCTTCTTCCGAAAACGTGGGGGGGTCGATGATTCGAAACTTGTCGGGCGACGTCCGAGTTTGTGTTTGATGGAGATGGTGGGGGCCTGTTATTGCGAAGAGCCACGACGCTTAGTGCTTGGGCGACTTGTGTCAGTTGCTACAGGGTTTGGGTTAGGGGTCGTGTACGTTGGGTTCTAGTGTCCTTGATTGTCTTCTGTTTGGCGCCATGTTGTCGTCCTTCTGGGTCAATGTTTATAGGGATGTTAGGTGAGAGTTTTGCACTCTTACTTTGGCGTGATAAGCGGAGAGAAAGTCCCCGTTAGATAAGTGAAGGGTAAAGTGAGGGAGGGTTATGTGTAAGGTTCACAGTCTCATCGCGCGTCTTAAGGTTCCTGAGTCCTACGTTCCTAAATACCTAGAGTTCAAGCCTATTGTCTTAAAGTCTAGTCTTAAGAGTCTTATCCTAGGGTCACACTTAGGCTCTGATACCGACTGTAACACCCCGAAGATATATCCTAAGAGACTCTAGCTTTTAAAACAGGGAATAGACTCGACAGATAGGGATAAGCACAGTCAACGGTCATATAATTCACAAGCATAGGGAACAGACTCGACAGATAGAGATAAGCACAGCCAATAGTCATAACCAAGCATATACGGTTTAATAGCATGTATCCTATGGTCACACTTTCATAACATTCGTAACATCAAACCATCCATATCTCATCACATAGCACACTTTGTTGGCGCCACAGGACCAATCACATGCCCATACATGAGGGTCAGACTCTAACACAGCCCCGCAGAACCCTGCCCCGTATCGCAACACGGAGGGGTCGATCGCAAAAGACCGATGAACCGCAGCTCATCATAATGTTTGATCGCAACCAAACAGTGGACCGCAGCCTGAGAGTAGTCTTCTGACCGCAGCCAGGAATATGAACCGCAGCTCATGTAAAACGTTTGATAGCAACCAAACGGTGGGCCGCAGCCCGAGAGTGTATATCTGACCGCAGCCAGCTTCTGAACCGCAGCTCAGGAATAACCAATTTGATCGCAACCAAATTGGGGTATCATGCACACATAACACATAGCAAACACATGCAACCCACATTGGCACATTGGAAAGGGGGAGAAATCGTATAACGAAACCTATGCGTGATCATCCACATACTAAGAATAAACCTAAGGGGTTCATACTTCTCACACCTAGGCCAACGAAATACCAATTCAACTAGCATGTAATATATAAGACTTATTCAACCTACGAATGGTACCCGAACATCAAACTAGACATAGGCACGATAGACGGAGTCCGTTGGGACACCACGGGGGTCGGGGGAACATCAAACGGGGAAGCCGGGATCCCGAAGTGGGACTATTTCCAGCGGGTAGCCGGTGGGTGAAGGGTCACCCGCCGGCGACGAATTTCCGGGTAGCGGGTACCCGGCGGGCAGTTGCCGGCCCGCCGGCTGCCCGCTGTCGGCGACGTCAAAACTGGCCGCGGGTAAGTGGCGGGTCCCCTACCCCCACCTGCCCCCCCCCCCACTGACTCTTTTTCACAAATAACGCCCCGGGAACCTTTTTGGAACCCGAAACCATGCTTAGACATCTTTAAACGTAATTGATGATAACACGTAGACAATTAACGGATCAAAAGCAAGAAATATACGGCACATATCCTATCATGCTTTCTAAACATAATTAACACCCAAACATACAAATTCCCACCCAATATATCAAGAATAACACCATACGAGTTTCACGATACATCCTAGGGCTCTAATTATATTTAAATCATCAAGAACGTAATTCATCTTTTAACACTAAGAAACAATACGATTTATCAAGAATATCTCACAATCATTAGGAATCTAGGTTTATCAAGAACATCACAAAATCATCAAGAATCTCTTTCCATCATCAAGATTATCAAGATTACCCAAGAAAGCATAACATTAATTATCAAGATCACACCATCAATATCATAAACGAATCATCAGTACACAAGAATGTAGAGGGATGCCTAGAGGGAGATCATAGCTAAGAAAATAGGTTTTGTTGAGACATGGGTTACCTCTTAGCCTTAATTAATTTCCTTGGCTATGAAGGATCTTTCTCTAAGTCTTTCTTCTTTCTTGATTTCTCCTAGGGGAATTCTTGAAGCTCATTGTGTTGTGAGAGATTATTGTGGTGTGAGTTCTAGGTGCCTCCTATGTCCCTTATTTATATATCTAAGAGTGCTAGTTAGGGCCCAATACTATAGGCTTGCTAACTCTATTCCTGTTAGGACTAGGGGTTGGGTTTAGAGATGAGGGCCCATGGACTATGGTAGGCCTTTTCCTAATTTACTATTGTAATTTAATTCTTTCTGTGGATAATTGGTTAAATGATTAAATGGTTTTAGGGGTCGTATCATGGGGTGTTACACCAATTGTTGGTCCCAAAAGATGTAAGGTGAAAGTCTAGAGGGGGGGGGGGGGGGTGAATAGACTTTCAAACCTTTTAGCACAGTACAAAAATTGCTAAGGCAACAGAGAAACCAAGACTCTTAACTAGATTGTTAGAGTCCGGTGCACAGCGGAAATTAATAAATGATACGGTGTGTGTGTATATTGTATCAAGATTATTCTCGTGAGAAGCAAGCAAGAGCAGTAAGTAAAGAAAGCAGTAAAGAACACAAGGCAATTTACAGTGGTTCGGAGGTGGTGTAATCCTCCTACTCCACTTGCTCTTATCTCCAAGAGCAATTCACTATATCCACCACTTCTTGGTTTCAAGATACAATGAATTCCGTGATCTAGTGCTTTGATCACCAAGCCCACACTAATCACGCCCAGTGCCACCAACACTGCTGCTTCGGGTTTCACGTCGCCACGTTACTTTACCAGGATTTCACGACTCCGCGTTACTCCCCCCCCCCCCCCCCGTCTTCTACACTCCGGTAGAAACGTATTCCGTGATCTAGTGCTTTGATCACAAAGCCTGCACTAATCACGCCCAATGTCTTCCAACACTGCTGCTTCGGAACTCACAGCTCCGTGTGACAATCCAGGATTTCACAACTCCGTGTTACTTTCCTCCTTTCACTTGTTTTGCTCCAAAACAAGTTTTGCCTTGCTTCCAACTTCGAGACTCTGTAGATGATCTTCGATGATGCCCTTAGTCTCTTGTAGTTGATGAAGATTCTAACACTCTTAGATATTTGTTTTGTAAGCTCTGTATCACTCTGAGTGTTTATCTCACTGAGAATATATCAATTTAATCTCTTCAGATGGAAAGCTTTCTTTGAATTTCGTATGCTCTGTTTAGTTCTGTTATTTGCTCTTTGTATTCTTGCTTCTTTCCACTGCTTCAATCTTCATCTTTTTATAGCTGGTAATGAGAATCTGTCCGTTGGAAAGAAAAATTCTCATTTTTGAATTTCATCTAGCTGTATAGCCTTTTCAAAGGATAAGATAAAGTTGCAGATATGTCAGAGATTCTCTGCAACTTGAGCTTGAGGTTTTCGCAAAAACGGCGTTGATCACGCCTCTTGGGATTTCTATCTTCAAAATATAATCTCCAATTTAATCCCTTACTAGTTTAGACTAGTATTTTTTCTTCTGCAACTTCTTCTTGTATTTTCCTCTGTACTTCACGTCTGGGTCTGTGTACTACTTCCAGACTTCATCATCTAAATTGACTTGGGAAATCTCTTCCCACGTAAACTTCATCCCTTACTATATTTGGTAGTGAAATCTCATCTCTTCCTTGATTTGTCAATTGAAATCTCTCTTCCCATGTAAATGTAAACTTCATCCCTTACTATATTTGGAAGTGAAATATCATCCCTTCCTTGATTTGTCAATTGAAATCTCTCTTCCCATGTAAACTTCATCCCATACTATATTTGGAAGTGAAATCTCATCCCTTCCTTGATTTGTCAATTGAAATCTCATCCCTTCCTTGATTTGTCAATTGAAATCTCATCCCTTACTTGATTTGAACTTGCTATTTATATCTTTTCAATTTTGAGATACTTCATCCCTTCAAATTGAAATTGCATCCCTATTTCAATTTTGAGATACTTCATCCCTTTGCATCCCAATTTCATCTTTGAGAAACTTCCGCAATTGACATTGCAACTGCTTCCCTTCGGCCAAATTTCATCTGATGGATTTAAACTTGGCTTCTTTAAAAGAAGATGTGAGATGTGAGATTTGAACCTATGACCTTACGCATAATATTTCAAACTTCTTCCAACTCGTCCATACAACCTTTTAGTTATCATCTTGTTTCACTTGGTGTACTCCTTTCTTTCTATAGATGGTTGATCTTCAAGATAGCTTCATGCAAACTTCAAGTCACGTTCTTTCTTCTTCGGGATTTCTTGAGGGATTTCTTCTTGAATTTCTTGAGAGATTTCTTCTTAAGATGATAGTCTTCATAACTTCTTCATACGCATACATCTTCCTCTTTTGTTTGCTATTTTCTCTAGGCAAATTCTTGATTTTAGGCTTTATCTCTTCTGCATCCATTTCCTCAACTAATGAATTTATTTTTCCCTTTCTTGGTCTATGACTCGACTAAAATAAAAATGGGGTTCTACGATTTACAATATGGCATATCAAAATCTATTACAATTTATTCCTAACACGAAGTCTGATATGTAAGAAACAGAATCAATAGCATGTCAAGGTAAGTTATTTATAATCAGAGAATGATATGTGACAAAGCATGTAAGAGTATGCATGGATATCATAACTTTGGAGCAAGCGTAGAAAGCAAGGAACAAGAATAGGGAACTTAATAGAAAGCAATAAATAAACTCACAGTCTCACGGCGTGTCCTAAGATTCTCCTAGTCCACTCTTCTCCTTTCACTTCAAGGAGGAAATTCACTATTCTTCGATCACCCAGATACAATAGTGAAGAAGTGTCCACCGACACTTCTCCGAGTGCTTCGCACAAAGCTACACTCCACCAAGGTTTTTCGCAAGCTCCTCTTGTTACTCCGCCTTCCCGAGTACTTCGCACCAAGCTGTAGTCCTACACGACGAGAACTACGCACAAAGCTATGCTCTCACCGGGTTTTCACAAGCTCCTCTTGTTACTCTTCCCTTTACAACGAGTGCTACGCACAAAGGTATACTCAAACTTGGTTTTTCACTCTCTTTAGTTACTCTACCCCTTTTCTACACTCAGTAGAAGTGTTTACAATGAAATACAATGATTTCTTTCTTCAGACTTGATTTTTTTCTAATGAAGATCTATTCCCCCCTTTACTGGCTAATAAAAATATATCTTGCTTTTTTCAATTAGCCGTGCTTGCTTGCTCATTTGTTGTGTGATCTTTGTCTTGTCTTCAAGTCAGCTTGGACAATTTATAGCCAATGAAAGCTATTTGTCCATTGATCAACTTTCGATCTCGATCGTCCATTTTGAATTGTAGTTGATCAAATAATTGTGTCAACTTGGTCTGCAAAGTCATTTCGCCGTCCGTAAGAAGATTTGAATAATCTTGTCGTTGCTCTTCATTAATATGACAAAACTTTTCTTGGAATGTGTAGCCTCCAAATTTGAATTAATCTCAGGCTTCACTTTTGTTGAATTATTGATCTGATATGCCAAGTTGATCAAATAATATGTCTGTTGATTCTTGCTTGAGTATAAAAAAAGATTTCCTTCATGAATCAGCTTCTTCAACTCCTTCTTCTTCCTTTGCAAAACTGGCGGGTTCCAAAAAGACATCCTGTCTAACAATTGTACAATGATGATGTCATAGCTTTTTTGATGATGTCATATCCCGATTTTATATCATATCTAACTTGTATCATGTACTTGTATCATGTCTAACTTGTATCATGCACTTGTTATTGTTAGTCCCAAAAGAGGTAAGGTGAAAGTCTAGAGAGGAGGGGGGTGGGTGGGGGGGGGGGGGGTGAATAGACTTTCAAACATTTTCGCACAGCACAAAAATTGCTAAGGCAGAGAGAAACCAAAAATCTTAACTAGATTGTTAGAGTATGGTGCGCAGCGGAAATAAATAAAGATAAAGTGTGTGTGAGATTGTGACAAGTATATCTCGTTTGAAGCAAGTAAAGAGCAGTAAGTAAAGAAAGCAGTAAAGAACACAAAACAATTATAGTGGTTCGGAGGTGGTGTAATCCTCCTACTCTACTTGCTCTTATCTCCAAGAGAAATTCACTATATCCACCACTTCTTGGTTCCAAGATACAATGAATTCTGTGATCTAGTGCTTCGATCACCAAGCCCGCACTAATCACGCCCAGTGACACCACACTGCTGCTTCGGGTTTCACGTCTCCGCGCTACTATCCCAGGATTTCACGACTCCGCGTTACTTTCCCCCCGTCTTCCACACTCCGGTAGAAACGTATCTCGTGATCTAGTTCTTTGATCACAAAGCCCGCACTAATCACGCCCAGTGCCTCCGACACTGCTGCTTCGGATCTCACAGCTCCGTGTGACAATCCAGGATTTCACTACTCTGTGCTACTTTCCTCCCTTTTCTTGTTTTGCTCCAAAACAAGTTTTGTCTTGCTTTCAACTTCGACACTCTGTAGTTGATCTTCACTGATGCGCTTAGTCTCTTTGATGAAGATGTAACACTCTTTGAAAGATTTCTCTTGATAGCTCTGAGTGTTTTCTCTCTTTGAATGTATCAAGTAAAGCACTTGATTTTTATGCTCTTTTTAGCTCTGCTTTTAGAACTCTCAGAATATTTTTCTTTGAAGCTCCCTGAGTTCTTTTTCTTTTCTCACTTGAAGATTTCTTTTGGTATGCTCTGTGTACCAAATGAGATTTTTGCTCAATGTATTCTTGCTCTTATTTCATGAGTTCGTGTTCCCTGCTCTTATCTTCAAGTCTTCATATCGTCATCCTTATATAGCTGGTAATGAGAATCTGGCCATTGGAAAAAGACGATCTCATTTTTTGAATTCTTGTATCTTTTGTCAGAGATCTTATCTTATCTTCTGGCAAAGTGTCAGAAAAGATAAGCTAGCCGTTTGTAGAGCTTCAACTTAATGCAAATGAGTTCCCAAACTTCATCTGATATTCCTCTGGTTTTCTCACGTTTCTTGGGAATATCTGGGTCTCAGTTTCGTGTAGAACGGCGTCTCTGATCAGCTCTGAAGTGGTTCTTGGGATTTAAATACTTCAAAAATAATTTTCAATTTAATCCCATACTAGTTAGACTAGTATTTTTCTTTTCTTTCTGAGAAATTCTTCACCAGTAAGTTTTCTCATCTTCTTCGTCTGGGTGTTCTGATATTTCAAACTAGCTTTGAACATCCTCTGAATTTCCTCCCAATTTGAATTTCTCCTTTGTAATTGACACCCAATTCGTCTGGTTGTTCTAATATTTCAAACTGGCTTTGAACTTCCTCCCAATTTGAATTTCTCCTTTGTAATTGACACGCAATTGCAATTGACTTCAAAATTGGCTCCCAGACTTCTCCTGGTATTGAATTTGAACTTCCTCCCAAATTGAATTTCTCCTTTGTAATTGACACCCAATTTCAATTGACTTCGAAATTGGCTCCCAGACTTCTCCTGGTATTGTTGACTTCGAAATTGGCTCCCAGACTTCTCCTGGTATTGAATTTCATCTCAATTCAATTACTTCCAACGTCTTCTTTTAATTGGTCCCCAACTCCACCAAAGCCAAATTTCTACTTGTAATTGACGCCCAAAGCCAATTGCTTCTCAATTCAATTGCTTCCCAACGTCTTCTTTTATTTGGTCCCTAACTCCACCAAAGCTAAATTTAACATCTTCTTTTAATTGGTCCCCAAGCATTTCCGAAAAATGATCATTTTTTTACGACTATGTATTTGTATATTTTGTATCTAATCTATATGAAAACTCTTTTCCTTTGACTATTCTTTTATTTATTTATTAATTTGACTATATATTTATATTTCAATTTCTTATATGTAACATAATATGTTTGTTTATTAACTATTATTTATATTTCAATTTCTTATATGTAACATTATATGGTACATGGGACCAAAAAGACGAAATGATAAGAAAAAGTGTATATGCAAAAATTGTATATATAGAATGAGAATGCAAAACAAGACAAGAATTCTCTACAATTACACTGTGGAACAACTGAAGGGATGTGGCGCAGCTTGGTAGCGTGTTTATTTTGGGTACAAAATGTCACGGGTTTGAATCCTGTCATCCCTACCTATTACTGCTACGTCTTCTTTTAATTGGTCCCCAACTCCACCAAAGCCAAATTTCTACTTGTAATTGACGCCCAAAGCCAAACTAGCGCCCCACTTAATTAATTTTGGCTTCTCAAATTTTACCTTGTAAAATTATTAATGGTGAGATTTGAACTTAAGCTATTTCACATAATAAATCATGCATCTTCCACTTCATTCGTACAGTGTATTAGTTAAATCTCTAATCTCCTTTGATGTACTCCTTTATTTCCATAGATGCTTGATCTCCAAGTCAAATTCATGCAATCTTCCAATCTTAATTTTCTTCAACGAAAATTCTCCTGGGAATTCCTTTGAGTAGCATTGACGTGATTTTCATGTTATTCATCTTCTTCTTCAATTTGTCATTTTCTCCAGAGAAATTCTTGATTTTAGGCTTGATATCTTCTTCTTCTATTTTCAGGCATCTTCCACTGTTTTTCTCTTTTGCAACCTAACTAATTTCCCGATCATGATATAAGACTCTACTAGACCTATATAAATAAAATTGGGGGTTATACAAATACATATTTGGCATATCAAAACTATTACACTTTATTCCTAACAATTCCCCCCCCCCCCCCCCCCCTTTTCATAATGCCAAAACCTATACTCAGTCATTGGCTTTAAGTCTTTGAAAAATAATCATTTTGCTCAATTTTATTTGACAAAGTCAAGATGAGTTTAACAAATGGTTTTCTAGACACAATCAAAAGAAACTTGTGAATTAATTTTTAGACAAGCTCCTAAACGCATCTTGAATTATTTTATTTTTTATCATCAGTTTTTTAATTTTTATGTGCGTTTTGACATTACTTGTCTTTTTAATTCACGAATGTCTAATTACAAAAGACAAATAAAATTATAAACTCAAAATAGACCATGGGAAATTATTATTGATATATTTCGAATTACTTAGAGAAAAACGCAACAGAGGTTCGAAAATAGCGAAAATATCAGGTTTAAGAGATTTTCCAGATTACCTTCTGGGTTTCTTCACAGCCATGTCTTTCTTCACGATTTCCTTGACATGTTCTCTGAGCTTGAAGAAATCATCTTTGAACTTCGCATTCTGAAATCTCTTTGTAACTTGCCCAGCCATGTGAAATCCAAAAGCTTCCTTAATATTGTTGCCTTGAAGAACTCCAGCTTCCCACCATACAACACATTCTTCGAAGCTTCTTTCTTCTCCAAGATTCATGCCATATTTCCAGTGAAATCTCTTAGTTCATACCACATCTCGGTTCTTTTCTTTTTGCCTTCTTCTTCTTTATTCTTGTCCGAGACCCATTGGGCTTGATCGGCTGCAGGCCATTTCTTTATCATGCTTGGTAGATTTTCTTTGGTCCATATTGTTGTCTGAGTGGCGGGACCTTTAGAGCTTTAAAACTAGCCACGAGTTTCAGCAACTTTCGATGTACTCGTACCAAGACTAGGACTCGCGAACTGAGCAAAACCAATATGAGATGGTCATTGTGTGGATTGTCCACGGTTTCGGCCTCGACCTTGGGTCCGTATTACTGGCTGTTGTTGGCTTCCAAGAATAAATTCTTGTTGTTGCAAAGCCAAGTGACTGAGAATTTTTTCTCCCCTTTTGGAGTTATCAACCAAAAATGCAAGGGTCTTACTGTAACACCCCGAAATTTTTCAACTTTTAAGACTTATATAATAAAGGTAAATTCTCATTAAATCCCAAGACATAACATAAAGAGTACGGGGTGCTATGCCACACCTGAGCTAGAGAACTCAGGTGCACAGGCTAACTAACTAATATCCTCAATAATGTAAATGCATAAGCATGGCACGCAGGCCGAAAGGGAAACTATCTACTTCTACGCTCCAAGACTCTAGCGCGCACCAGTGTCTACTCCTCTGTGCCTGAAAGCCAAATATATCTGATCAGCGAGAGATGCTGGTAACCCACTCCAACGCGTTGAAATACAGTACATATAGATATATACATAGATATAAGAAAAACCATTTCGAAGCATGAAGATATATCCTAAGAGACTCTAGCTTTTAAAACAGGGAATAGACTCGACAGATAGGGATAAGCACAGTCAACAGTCACACAATTTACAAGCATAGGGAACAGACTCGACAGATAGAGATAAGCACAACCAATAGTCATAACTAAGCATATACAATTTACTAGCATGTATCCTATGGGCATGATTTCATAACATTTATAACATCAAACCATCCATATCTCATCACATAGCACACTTTGATGGCGCCACAGGACCAATCGCATGCCCATACATGAGGGTCAGCGCATATAGCTCTGACACAGCCCCACAGCACCCTGCCCCGTATCGCAACACGGTGGGGTCGATCGCAACCGACCGATGAACCGCAGCTCATCATAATGTTTGATCGCAACCAAACAGTGGACCGCAACCCAAGAGTAGTCATCTTACCGCAGCCAGGAATATGAACCGCAGCTCATGTAAAACGTTTGATCGCAACTAAACGGTGGACCGCAGCCCGAGAGTGTAAATCTGACCGCAGCCAGCTTTTGAACCGCAGCTCAGGAATAACCAATTTGATCGCAACCAAATTGGGGTATCATGCACACATAACACATAGCAAACACATGCAACCCACATTGACACAATGGGAAGGGGGAGAAATGGTATAACGAAACCTATGCGTGATCATCCACATACTAAGAATAAACCTAAGGGGTTCATACTTCTCACACCTAGGCCAACAGGATACCAATTCAACTAGCATGTAATATATAAGACTTATTCAACCTACGAATGGTACCCGAACATCAAACTAGACATAGGCACGATAGACGGAGTCCGTTGGGACACCACGGGGAAGCCAGGATCCCGAAGTGGGACTATTTCCAGCGGGTAGCCGGTGGGTGAAGGGTCACCCGCCGGCGACTAATTTCCGGGCAGCGGGTGCCCGGCGGGCAGTCGCCTGCCCGCCGGCTGCCCGTTGCCGGCGACGTCAAAACTGGCCGCGGGTAGGTGGCGGGTCCCCTACCCCCACCTACCCCCCACTGACTCTTTTTCACAAATAACGCCCCGGGAACCTTTGTGGAACCCGAAACCATGCTTTGACACCCTTAAACGTAATTGATGATAACACGTAGACAATTAACGGATCAAAAGCATGAAACATACGACACATATCCTATCATGTTTTCTAAACATAATTAACACCCAAACATACAAATTCCACCCAATATATCAAGAATAACACCATACGAGTTTCACGATACATCCTAGGGCTCTAATTATATTTAAATCATCAAGAACGTAATTCATCTTTTAACACTAAGAAACAATACGATTTATCAAGAATATCACACAATTATTAGGAATCTAGGTTTATCAAGAACATCACACAATCATCAAAAATCTCTTTCCATCATCAAGATTATCAAGATTACCCAAGAAAGCATAACATCAATTATCAAGATCACACCCTCAATATCATAAACGAGTCCTCAATACACAAGAATGTAGAGGGATTCCTAGAGAGAGATCATAGCTAAGAAAATAGTTTTTTTTGAGACATGGGTTACCTCTTAGCCTTAGTTGATTTCCTTGGCTATGAAGGGTCTTTCTCTAAGTCTTTCTTCTTCCTTGATTTCTCCTAGGGGAATTCTTGGAATTCCTTGTGTGGTGAGAGATTATTGTGGTGGGGGTTCTAGGTGCCTCCTATGTCCCCTATTTATATATCTAAGAGTCCTAATCAGGGCCCAATTACTATAGGCTTGCTAACTCTATTCCTTTTAGGACTAGGTGTTGGGTTTAGAGGTGAGGGCCCACGGACTATGGTGGGCCTCTTCCTAATTAATTACTGTAATTTAATTCTTTCTTTTGGGTAATTGGTTAAATGATTAATTGGTTTTAGGGGTTGTCACACGGGGTGTTACACTCTCCCCCCTTAACGGGAAGCTTTGTCCCCGAAGCTTGGTCCTTGCCGAGTGACTTCCTCTTGGTTACCTGTTGTGAAGAGTTGGGGGTAGCGTTCCCTCATTGTGTCCTTGAGTTCCCATGTCGCTTCCTCGGTCCCATGATTGGTCCTGAGGACTTTTACCATTTCTATGGCTCGACGACGGGTGGTTCTTGTCTTGGTGTCTATGATTCTTACGGGTTTTTCTTCGTATGCTTGTGACTCGTCGAGGTCCACGACCTCGGGTTGTACCACATGGCTTGGGTCGTTCACGTATTTCTTTAGCTAGGATATGTGGAATATGTTGTGTACCCGTTCTAGTTCGATGGGCAGAGCGAGGCGGTAGGCTCGGTTCCCGACTCTTTCTACGATTTCATAGGGGCCGATAAATCGAGGGTAAGTTTTCATTTGCTTCCGAATCTCATTACCCCTCGTGTGGGTGAGATTCTCCACCAGACCTTGTCCCCGGGGCTGAATTCGACTTGTTTTCTCCTTAGGTCGGCGTAGGATTTCTGGCGGTCCTGGGCAGCCTTCATTCTTTCTTGGATGTGCTTGACTTTGGTTATGGTGTCTTGTAGGTATTGGGGCCCTAGTGTGACTGGGTCGACCATGTCTTCCCAACATAAGGGTGTTCAACACTTTTGTCCGTATAGAGCTTCGCAGGGTGCCATACGAATGCTTGTGTGGTAGCTGTTATTGTACGAGAATTCAACGAGGTCTAGATGTTCTTCCCATGTCCCTTGAAAGTCTAACACACAGGCTCTTAGCATGTCTTCGAGAGTCTGAATGGTTTTCTCGGTTTGGCCGTCAGTGGTGGGGTGGAAGGCAGTGCTTAGTTTTAGTTGTGTCCCCAAGGCTGATTGCAGCGATTTCCAAAACTGTGAGAGGAACCTGGAGTCTCTATCGGACACAATGTTTCGAGGAATTCCGTGGTATTTCACCACCCGGTTCAGGTAGGCTTGGGCCAGTTGTGTCATCGTCCATGTTTCCTTCATGGCAATGAATCGCGCCGTTTTGGTTTGCCGGTACACTATGACCCAAATTTTATCCTTGCCGGTTTTTGTTGGGGGTAACCCCCCGACGAAGTCCATGGATATGGAATCCCACTTTCCTTGTGGTATCTCAAGGGGTTGTATGAGTCCCTTGGGCTTGCATCGTTCGGCGTTCACCCTTTGGCAGTTCAGGCATTTGGCCACAAAATCCGCAATTTCCTTTTTCATATTGGGCCACCAAAATGACTTTTTCACATCTTGGTATAGTTTGTCACCCCCTGGGTGAACTGAGTATGGGGAGTTGTGTCCCTCCTTCAAGATTTGTTGTTTTAAGTGGGGATGCATTGTGGGCACGCACCACCTACCTTGGTAGCGGAGACTGCCATCTTCGTGTATTTTGAAGGGTCCTTCCTTTCCCTGGGTTAGATCGAGACGAATTTTATCTAGTCCCGGATCCTTCTGTTGTCCCGTTTCGATTTCTTCGAAGAGTGTGGGTACGATTTGGGTGTTGAATAGGTGGATTTCAGGGTGGGTTTGATCTTGCTCTATTATTTCCAAGTTTAGCTTCTGGAAGTCTCTGTACCGCTGATCTGGTAGGACCCAGGTGGCGTTGAGGGAGTGGTTAGTCTTCCTGCTTAGGGCATCTACCACGATGTTAGCTTTTCCCTCGTGGTACTGGATGTCTAGGTCGTAGTCTTTTATGAGCTCTAGCCACCTTCGTTGCCTCATGTTTAGGTCTTTCTGGGTGAAGATGTACTTTAGGCTTTTATGGTCTGTGTAAATCTTACATTGTACTCCAGATAGGTAATGCCTCCAAATTTTTAGTGCGAATACGATAGCGGCTAGCTCGAGGTCGTGGGTGTAAGACCCCAAAATTTTTCAATTTTTAAGACTTATATAATAAAGGTAGATTCTCATTAAATCCCAAAACATAATATGATGGAGTACGGGGTGCTATTCTAACACCCCAGATTTTCAAGACATTTAAAACTTATAAAATAAAGGTGAAACCTCATTAAATCCCAAAACATAATACAAGAGTATGGGGTGCTATGCCACACCTGAGCTAGAGAACTCAGGTGCACATGCTAACTAACTAATATCCTCAATAATGTAAAGGCATAAGCATGGCACACAGGCCGAAAGGGAAACTATCTACTTCTACGTTCCAAGTTCTAGCGCGCTCCAGTGACTTATTCTTCTGTGCCTGAAAGCCAAATATATCTGTTCAGCGAGAGATGCTGGTAACCCACTCCAACGCGTTGAAATACAATACATATAGAGATATATATAGATATACGAAAACCATTTTGAGCATGAAGATATATCCTACGAACTCTAGCTTTCAAATCCGGGAATGACTCGACAGATAAAGTTAGACACAAGCAACAGTTATAACAAGCGTATACAATCCACAACAGGCAAGGCAGATAAAGCTGAGCACAATTAATAAACATAACCCAACATAAACAATCCCCAGCATAAATCCCATAGTCACATCCCCTAAGGTACTCATAATCACAGCTCATCCATATCTCATCACATAGCACACTTTGTTGGCGCCACAGGACCAATCGCATGCCCATACATGAGGGTCAGCGCATATAGCTCTGACACGGCCCCGCAGCACCCTGCCCCGTCTCACATTACGGAGGAGCCGATCGCAACCGACTGATGGACCTTTGTCCTACATAATCTTTATATACTGGACCGGTCTTTACCAGCCTGGTTAACAGTTGGGATGGTTCTCAGCCCATTCAACTGCCCGTATAGTGGACCATTGTCCTATATAATATTTATATACCTGACTGGTCTCTACCAGCCTGGTTAACAGCCGGTATGGTTCTCAGCCCATCTGACTGCCCGTATAGTGGAACTTAGTCCTATATAATATTTATATACCTGACCGGTCTCTACCAGCCTGGTTAACAGCCGGTATGGTTCTCAGCCCACCCGACTGCCCGTATAGCCCGATTGATCTTAACCAACTCGGGGTTACATGCACACATAACACATAGCAAGTACATGCAACCCACATTAACACATTGGGAAGGGGGAGAAAACGTATAACAAAACCTATGCGTGATCCATCACATACTAAGAATAGTCCTAAGGGGTTCATACTTCTTCCACCTAGGTCAACGGGATACCAATTCAACTAGCATGCAATATAATAGACTCATAAACCTACGAACGGTACCCGAAATATCAAACTAGACATAGGCACGATAAACGGAGTCCGTTGGGTCACCACGGGGGACGGGGAAACATCAAACGGGGAAGCCGGGAACCCAAGATGGGGAAAATTCCAGCGGGTAGCCGGTGGGTGGGGGGCCACCCGCCGGCTGCCCGCCGGATTCACTATTCCGGGCAGCGGGTCGCCGGCTGGCAGCTGCCCGCCCGTCGGCTGCCCGCTGCCGGGATCACCACTGACTCTTATCACACAATTTCGCCCCGGGAACCATTGTGGAACCCGAAACCATGCTTAGACACTTTACAACGCAATCAACGACAACACGTAGACAATTAACGGATCAAATACGAGAAACGAACGGCACATAACCTATCATGATTTTCTAAACATAATCAACACCCAAACATGCGATTACCCCACCCGATAATCTAAGAATAATATGATACGATACAACCTAGGGTTGTAATCACTCTTATATCAACAAGAATACGATTCGCCTTCTAATTGCAAGATTCGGTAAGAATAACACATAAGCATCAAGGGCATCACACAATTATCAAGAACAACACATAATCATCAAGAACTCCATATAATCATCAAGAACATCATAATTATCAAGAATCTCCCCATATCAAGATTATCAAGATCCCCCATGGGATCATCAAATCAATCATCAATAATAATCATCACAAGTCATTAATACACAATAATTTGGGGAAACCCTAAGGGGGAATCATAACTATGAAAATAGGTTTTGTTGAGACATGGGTTACCTCTTAGCCTTAATTAATTCCTTGGCTATGAAGGGTCTTTCTTTAAGCTTTCTTGCTTTCTTGATTTCTTCTAAGGGGATTCTTGGAGCTCTTTTGGGGTGGTGGGCCGTTAATCTTGTGGGAGCGGTTCTAGGTGCCTCTTTAGGAGTCCTGACTAGGAACTAATATTATAGGCTTGCTAATTCTATTCCTTTTGGGACTAAGGATTGGGTTCCATGGTCCATAGTGGACCATATTAATTAATTAAAGAGAATCCTAATCATACTCTGAATAGTAAAAGACCTACTTCCTTTATTCCTAATAGATAACTAGGTCTAGGATTCCTAATCAGAATCTGAATAGTAAAAGGTTCACTTTCTTTATTCCTAATAGGCTTAAGGCTCTAATTTAGGCAAGGGCCCACGGTTCATGGTGGGCCTTATTAATTAATTAAAGGGAAACCTAACCGAATTAAATCATATTTAATTATTATTAACGGGATTAATTAAATAATTAATCTGGGATTGAAGGCCGTAACACGGGGTGTTACACTCTCCCCCCCTTACGAGAAGCTTCGTCCCCGAAGCTTAGAAATTATAACGGGGATAACGAGTCTAACTTGTACGGTGGTTACGTAGAGAAAGTATTCTACGAGGAAAATATATAATTATATATCTATGTACGCTGGGTTTTTGGAAATGATTGGGTTAAGAGGATAAAGAGAGGCGGCGGTTCGGGTTTCAAACCTGAGGACAAGTTGAGTTTAGGAATTAGGATCAAAGTTTTCACGGTTGCAAATTAGGAGGTGAGGTTGCTACCTTGTATGGAATCATTAAAATGGGGAGTCAAGAATGAGGCTTGAAAGGTAGAAAGGGTTTTGTAATAAGACGGGGTTCGATTGTTGAAGGGAAGAGATGGAATTCGGCTAGGGTGGTTTAAGGATTCCCGACATTGGGTGATTATTCCTGTTTGAAGCCCGATTATAACGTCAAGACGAACTGATGACCCCTTTTTCTTTAGTTTTGGCCCTGCTCGGCTCCAAGATTTCCGTTGATATTTCCTTTCCATGCTAGGGTCTCATCCATTCTTACGGTTTTTTGAAAGATTTCTTGTGATGAATCCCGTGATGATTCAACACGTGCTTCCTTAATGCGCCCAAGGTCTTGACCAAGCTTGGTCAACCAAGCCAATCTTTTTAGGGCGCACTTCCAACTTCTTCCCAAAGTCTCTTGGGAATCAATAAACTTTGGGTTTGACTTTCTCCCCCTATTGAATTTCATCTTCTTTTTAGCGAATGAAATTCTTAGTAAGACTTCATGTCTTCCCTGGGGTTCGGTTTACGGTGCCCTTTTGCATTACTTTTAATGATGAAGGTGCCTTTGCGTGCTCCTCTTCTTCTTGAAGTGCGGTTGGTTACCCAATCTTGTTGCGGAATGTCTCGGTGACTTTACGAGTCATCTTATTTCCTTGTTGGTCCTTGATAACCCTTGAGGCCTTGGCACAAATGTGCTCTTTACTTTTTCCTTAGCGCCACGGACAACGTCATTCTTGATTTCATACAACTTGTAAGGAGCCCTCTGATTTACTTGAACGATATCCATGGTTTGATGGAGTCCCGGTTTATCCTTAGTGTTTTGACTTTAAGGCCCTTGTGAGTCCTCAGCACGAGTTCCCAACTCGCCTCCTTGGTTTCCACAATCCTTCTCGTCAATCACTCCTAGTCGGTTGCATCGTAGAGTCCAACGATGATTCCCTGTGTAATGCAATTGGTTGTGCTCTTCCGATGGTGTTTCGCGGGTCAAGGTCTTTTACCGAGGTCACCATGTTTGGACAACCCATGATTCCTTCTCAAGACTCGCATTCATCGCCCGAGGCACACAAGTGCGCCATGAATTAATAAAACGAGGAGTTAAGGAATCAGCACATTGTACCAGTGGGCGCGAGGTGGGCGGTCGTCCGCCTGCCAAGCTCCTGTCAGGGACCCGTCAAGGTCCCGCCAAGGTCCCGTCAAGGACCCGTCAGGGTCCCATCAAGGTCCCGTTGGGGACCCGCGGGAAGGTGACTAGGAAAAGTGAATTCCTTCGGGAAAAATCCCAAGAATGCACAGATTCAAGTCCCGACAAGCCCCATGTCCATGTGCACAATAGAAGGGACTTGAATACATAGGGTGGCCCATCGTATAGTTTTATTGATCCTTAGGTACGAGTTATAGATGAGTCAAGACTCTCGCATGTTCTTTTTGCTCAGTAGGTTGGGTCCGGTTTCCAACTCGCAACCTCATCGTCTTCACCGGGTGGTTGGTTATAAGCCAACTTTGTCTTTGCTTTGCTTGATTAATGATAAGCCTTCTTGTTTTTTTTTTTCTTGGAGTTTGGCTTGTCGCTTGTTCTTTGATCAGTCCTTTGGTGACCAAGTGCTGGGTGATGCATTTCTCTTCCTTGGAATGCATTGATTGACTGCCTTTGACGTCGCATGGCGTTTTGGCGATTTTGTGTGTCTCATGTACTTCTTACGGTGTCTTAAAACCATCGAGGTCTTTGTTCCAAGGTACGACCTTGATTGCTGGGGAGCTTTAGTTGTGTGGTACTTTCCACGCGTCTGTCGCCTCTTCTTGCCATGTCGAGTCCTTTTCGACAATTCGCATTACAGGTTGAGGAAGGATGCTGTTTATGTGTTACTTTACATCCTTGTATTTTAATTGGCGTTTCCAGTCCCTTTTACAGGTGGTCCCCCACTTCTGTTACTCCTTCCCTTGGGTTTGTTCCTGAATTCCCCGTTGTAGAGGTTGGATTTGATAGAGGTCAGCAGCACTGGTGTAGGTTTTGTTAGTGGTTCGGGGTTTGCTTAGATTAGGGTCTTCTGGGTTTCGCAGTTTGCGGTCCATCGCAGACTTCCTTATCTTGGTTTTCTTCCGCGGGGTTTGCGTGGTCCTCGGCATCTAGGGTTTGGTTCCCTTCTTCGTGGTTGCTTTCGTTCCCGAGTTTTGGCCTGGGTGCGGCTCATGACAAATATCTTTCCGGGGGTGCCGTAGTTTCCTTGACGAGTGGTGCCCCCGTGTTGACCCGTGGTGGTGGTGCGTGGTCTTTGGGGTTGAGTGCACTGGAAGGCCTTGTGTCCTTCCTCTCCGCAGTTGAAGCAGCGTCAGGGATTGCCCATGCAGTTTTTACTTTTATGGCTTTTGTTGCATTCCGGGCAAGGGAAGCTCCTTGCGTTAGCTTCGTTGTTCCCTAGGGGTGACCTTTGGCTGGCTAGGTTACTCGGTCTTGTGTTGGTGTCGTTTCTCGTTCTTTTACAGGTGGTGCTCCACCTCCGGTGTTTCTCTTTCGTATCTGTTCCTGAACCCCACGTTGGAGTAGTTGGATTCGATAGAGATTTGCTGCACTGGAGTAAGCCTCGTTGAGGGTCCGAGGTCTGCTTACCACTAGTGCTTCTCGGGCTTCGAAGTTGAGGCCCGATACGAATCTTTCCATTTTGGTTATCTCGGTGGGAACTAGTTCTAGCGCGAAGCGTGCTAGTTCGAGGAATCGTTTATAGTACTCCATGACGGTAGCTGTCCCTTGTTTCAAATGGGGGGGGGGGGGGGGGGGAACTCTTTGTATATGGATGTTTTTACGTGTGTTGGATAGAATCGTTCTCGTAGTCGTGTTTTGGGGCTTTCCCAGTCGAACCCTGGTTATTGTTGGTAAGAGATCGGCCTCGTATCCGAAGTAGAATGAGGTTATCTCTACGCGACGTTCTTCTGGGCATTCCACTAACCCGAGGATTTTCTCTAAGGTTTGGATCCATTCTTCGAGGGATGTGGGGTCCTTGACTAACTTCTCGTTGGCGCTGTGCTGCTGGTTCTCTGGGCCAATATTTATTATAATGATGCGTTGATGTGTTGTACCCTTACCTTGGTGTGGTAAGCGAATGGGAGTTCTTTAAATTAGTGAGGGATAAAGTGAGGGGAGGTTATGTGTAGGTTTCAGAATCTCACCGCGCGTCCTAAGATTCCTGAGTCCTATGTTCCTAAATACCTAGAGTTCAAGCCTAATGTCCTAAAGTCCGGTCTTAAGAGTTTTAGCCTAGGGTCAAACTTAGGCTCTGATACCAACTGTAACACCCCAGATTTTCAAGACATTTAAAACTTATAAAATAAAGGTGAAACCTCATTAAATCCCAAAACATAATACAAGAGTATGGGGTGCTATGCCACACCTGAGCTAGAGAACTCAGGTGCACAGGCTAACTAACTAATATCCTCAATAATGTAAAGGCATAAGCATGGCACACAGGCCGAAAGGGAAACTATCTACTTCTACGTTCCAAGTTCTAGCGCGCTCCAGTGACTTATTCTTCTGTGCCTGAAAGCCAAATATATCTGTTCACCGAGAGATGCTGGTAACCCACTCCAACGCGTTGAAATACAATACATATAGAGATATATATAGATATACGAAAACCATTTTGAGCATGAAGATATATCCTACGAACTCTAGCTTTTAAATCCGGGAATGACTCGACAGATAAGGTTAAACACAAGCAACAGTTATAACAAGCGTATACAATCCACAACAAGCAAGGCAGATAAAGCTGAGCACAATTAATAAACATAACCCAACATAAACAATCCCCAGCATAAATCCCATAGTCACATCCCCTAAGGTACTCATAATCACAGCTCATCCATATCTCATCACATAGCACACTTTGTTGGCGCCACAGGACCAATCGCATGGCCATACATGAGGGTCAGTGCATATAGCTCTGACACGGCCACACAGCACCCTGCCCCGTCTCACATTACGGAGGAGCCGATCGCAACCGACTGATGGACCTTTGTCCTACATAATCTTTATATACCTGACCGGTCTTTACCAGCCTGGTTAACAGTTGGGATGGTTCTCAGCCCATTCAACTGTCCGTATAGTGGACCTTTGTCCTATATAATATTTATATACCTGACCGGTCTCTACCAGCCTGGTTAACAGCCGGTATGGTTCTCAGCCCATCTGACTGCCCGTATAGTGGAACTTAGTCCTATATAATATTTATATACCTGACCGGTCTCTACCAGCCTGGTTAACAGCCGGTATGGTTCTCAGCCCACCCGACTGCCCGTATAGCCCGATTGATCTTAACCAACTCGGGGTTACATGCACACATAACACATAGCAAGTACATGCAACCCACATTAACACATTGGGAAGGCGGAGAAAACGTATAACAAAACCTATGCGTGATCCATCACATACTAAGAATAGTCCTAAGGGGTTCACACTTCTTCCACCTAGGTCAACGGGATACCAATTCAACTAGCATGCAATATAATAGGCTCATAAGCCTACGAACGGTACCCGAAATATCAAACTAGACATAGGCACGATAAACGGAGTCCGTTGGGACACCACGGGGGACGGGGAAACATCAAACGGGGAAGCCGGGAACCCAAGATGGGGAAAATTCCAGCGGGTAGCCGGTGGGTGGGGGGCCACCCGCCGGCTGCCCGCCGGATTCACTATTCCGGGCAGCGGGTCGCCGGCGGGCAGCTGCCCGCCCGTCGGCTGCCCGCTTCCGGGATCACCATTCCGGCCGTGGGTAGGTGGCGGGTCCCCTACCCCCCACTGACTCTTATCACACAATTTCGCCCCGGGAATCATTGTGGAACCCGAAACCATGCTTAGACACTTTACATAACCAATTAACGGATCAAATACGAGAAACGAACGGCACATAACCTATCATGCTTTTCTAAACATAATCAACACCCAAACATGCGATTACCCCACCCGATAATCCAAGAATAATATCATACGATACAACCTAGGGTTCTAATCACTTTTATATCAACAAGAATACGATTCGCCTTCTAATTGCAAGATTCGGTAAGAATAACAGATAAGCATCAAGGGCATCACACAATTATCAAGAACAACACATAATCATCAAGAACTCCATATAATCATCAAGAACATCATAATTATCAAGAATCTCCCAATATCAAGATTATCAAGATCCCCCATGGGATCATCACATCAATCATCAATAATAATCATCACAAGTCATTAATACACAATAATATGGGGAAACCCTAAGGGGGAATCATAACTATGAAAATAGGTTTTGTTGAGACATGGGTTACCTCTTAGCCTTAATTAATTCCTTGGATATGAAGGGTCTTTCTTTAAGCTTTCTTGCTTTCTTGATTTCTTCTAAGGGGATTCTTGGAGCTCTTTTGGGGTGGTGGGGCGTTAATCTTGTTGGAGCGGTTCTAGGTGCCTCTTAAGTCCCCTATTTATATATTTAGGAGTCCTGACTAGGAACTAATATTATAGGCTTGCTAATTCTATTTCTTTTGGGACTAAGGATTGGGTTCCATGGTCCATATTGGACCATATTAATTAATTAAAGAGAATCCTAATCATACTCTGAATAGTAATAGACCTACTTCCTTTATTCCTAATAGATAACTAGGTCTAGGATTCCTAATCAGAATCTGAATAGTAAAAGGTTCACTTTCTTTATTCCTAATAGGCTTAAGGCTCTAATTTAGGCAAGGGTCCACGGTTCGTGGTGGGCCTTATTAATTAATTAAAGGGAAACCTAACCGAATTAAATCATATTTAATTATTATTAACGGGATTAATTAAATAACTAATCCGGGATTGAAGGCCGTAACACGGGGTGTTACAGCTATGCCACACCTGAGTTAGAGAACTCAGGTGCACAGGCTAACTAACTAATATCCTCAATAATGTAAATACATAAGCATGGCACGCAGGCCGAAAGGGAAACTATCTACTCTACGCTCCAAGTCTCTAGTGCGCTCCAGTGCCTACTCCTCTGTGCCTGAAAGCCAAATATATCTATTCAGCGAGAGATGCTGGTAACCCACTCCAATGCGTTAAAATACAATATAGGTATATGTATAGATATAGGAAAAACCATTTTGAAGCAAAACCGGAATAGACTCGACAGATAGGGATAAGCATATCAGACAATAATAACAACATCATAAGGAATACGCATTTACGGTCACAAGCCACTTCTCAATTCCAATCCACATCGTCATCCAATCATCATTCATAGCACACAATCATCGATGGCGCCACGGGACCAATCGCATGCCCCGAACATGAGGGTTAATGCCTATAGCATTAACACTGCCCCGCAGCACCCTACCTCAGTACCGCAGTACGAGGGGAGTTGATCACAACCAACCCTTGGAGAACCGCTGACGAACTCAACGTCGGACCACGATCCGACACACCGCTGATGCGCCCAGTCGGTGGACCGTGATCCCCTTTACAAGGGGGGACTTACGACCTACACACCGTTGGTGCGCACAATCGGTGGGCCGTAGCGGATCAAGCCCGACACACCGCTGAGCTAAACTCAGTCGGTGGGCAAAGATCCTCGGAGACTACGGTCCTGCATACCGATGTCCCACCATTCGGTGGATCGCAGCCAGTCGTAGCCCTACACACCGCCTGATTACTCAGGTCAGTGGACTACAACCTTCCTCGTCTTGTTGGCCCCATACCGCCTGGCGCATCCTGGTCGGTGGGTCATATCACCGAGGCCCATGTGGACCTTCAGTCCTATACATAATCTTTATATACCTGACCGGTCTCTACCAGCCTGGTTAACATTTGGGATGGTTCTCAACCCATTCAACTGCCCGTATAGTGGACCTCAGTCCTATATCATATCAATATCCCTGACCGATCTTACCCGGCCTAGTTAACAGTTGGGATGGTTCTCAGCCCATTCAACTGCCTGTATAGCCCAATTGGTCTTAACCAAGTTGGGGTCATGCATCACGTAACACACAATAGCACATAATGACACATTGTTCACATGGGGAAGGGAGAACATATAATTCAGCTTACATGTGATCATTCACATTCTAAGAATAGTTCCTAAGGGCTCATATAATTTCCACCTAGGTCCACGGGTTACCACTTCAACTAGCATGCAATTCCTAAGACTCGTTTAACCTACGAATGGTACCCGAAATTCCAGACTAGACTCAGGCTCGACAAACGGGGTCCGTTGGGACACCATGGGTAACGGGGAACATCAAACGGGGAAGCCGGGGACCCGGGGTGGGGTGTGGACCAGCGGGTAGCCGGTGGGTGGGGGTCACCTGCCGGCTGCCCGCCGGTGGGCGCTGTTTCGGGCAGCGGGTAGCCGGCTGCCCGATGGCTGCCCGCTGCCGGGCAGCGCCTCTTTGGGCAGCGGGTAGGTGGTGGGTTCCCCTACCCTCACCTACCCCCCACTGACTCATTCATCACAAATTTGTCCCGGGATCCTTTGTGGAACCCGAAACCATGCTCAGACACTTTTAAACGCAAATAA
The DNA here is from genome assembly GCF_001879475.1 of Ipomoea nil. NCBI lineage: Eukaryota > Viridiplantae > Streptophyta > Magnoliopsida > Solanales > Convolvulaceae > Ipomoea > Ipomoea nil. The sequence continues at coordinate 1,408,272 of NW_017616542.1, forward strand.
CGACATCACATAAGCAATTAACGGATCAAAAGCAATAATCATGTAGGACTTATCCTATTATGACTTCTAAATATAAACAACACCCGAACATGCGAATTCCCACCCAAATATAAATCAAGAACATCCTCAATACAAATTCCCAATCCAACCTAGGGCTCTAATCCCACCCAAATCATCAAAAACATATTTTATTCTTAATATCAAGAAAATGTCAAGATTCGTCAAGAATCATCATATCGTAATCAAGAACTTCTTTTTAACGTCACGGTCATCAAGATTCCCAAGAAAGCATATAAATCATCTTATCAATCATCAAGAACATAACATAATTATCATAGAAGAAATCAATCAAGACACAAGAATATAGAGGGAGGCCAAGGAAAGAGATTATAGCGAAGAAAATAGGTTTTGTTGAGACATGGGTTACCTCTTAGCCTTAATTACTTTCCTTGACTATGAAGGGTCTTTCTTTAAGATTTCTTCTTTCTCGATTTCTACTACGGGAGTTCTTGGAAATTTCTTGTGTGGTGAGGGATTCTTTGTGGTGTGTGTTCTACGTGCCTTCTATGTCCATATTTATATAATTAAGAGTCCTAATTATGGTCTAAGTGGCATGGGTTTACTAATTCTATTCCTTAGAGGAGTAAGGGGTTGGCTTTAGGGATAAGGGCCCATGGACCATGGTGGACCATATTAATTAATTAAAGAGAATCCTAACCATAATCTGAATAGTAAAGGTATACTTTCTTTATTCGTAATAGGCTTATGACTCTAGTTTAGGCAAGGGTCCACGATCCGTGGTGGACCATGTTAATTAATTAAAGGGATTTCAAATCAAATTAAATCCTTTTTAATTATTATTAATGGAATTAATTAAGTAATTAATTCGGGATTAAGGGCCGTAACACGGGGTGTTACAGTGGGTGGGGTAATTTTCTTCGTGGGTTTTGAGTTGCCTAGATGCGTATGCTATCACCTTGCCTTTTTGCATTAGTACGCACCCCAACCCCTTTTTGGACGCGTCGCTGAAGACCTCGAACCCTTCCACCCCGGAGGGGATGGCTAGTACGGGTGCCGTGGTTAGCTTATCCTTCAATTCCTGAAAGGTTGTGGCGCAGTCGTCGTCCCACCATAAGGGGGTCTCCTTCTTCATGAGTCTGATGAGAGGTTGAGCTACCTTGGTAAAGTCGGGTACAAACCTCCTGTAGTAGTCGGCCAAGCCCAGGAAGCTTTGGACCTCTGAAAGTGAACTCGGTGTGGTCCATTCCTTAACGGCATGGATTTTGGCGGGGTCCACCTTAATTCCTTCCTTGGTTATTACGTGGCCCAGGAAGGCTACGCTGTCTTTCCAGAATTCGCATTTGGAGAACTTGGCGTATAGCTGGTGTTCTCTTAGAGTTTGTAAGGTTATGCGGAGGTGTCTTTCATGTTCTTCCTTGTTTCGGGAGTAGACTAGGATGTCGTCAATGAATACAATGACGAAGTCATCCAGGTGGGGTCGGAATACTCGGTTCATGAGGTCCATGAATATGGCGGGTGCGTTGGTGAGTCCGAAGGGCATTACGGTAAATTCGTAGTGGCCGTAACGTGTTCGGATGGCCGTTTTCTGAATGTCTGCTTTGGCCACTTGTATTTGGTGATATCCGGATCTTACGTCAATTTTCGAGAACACCCCTGCCCCCTTAAGCTGATCGAACAAGTCATCGATTCTGGGAAGGGGGTACCTATTCTTTATTGTGACTTGATTTAGTTCCCTGTAGTCGATGCACAGGCGCATGCTCCCATCTTTCTTTTTTACGAATAGTACTGGTGCTCCCCATGGGGAGGTGCTGGGGCGGATGTAACCTTTATCTAGTAGTTCTTGAAGTTGCGTTTTCAGCTCCTTCATTTCTTTTGGTGCTAGCCTGTATGGTGGTTTAGAGATCTGGGCAGCGCCCGGTACGAGGTCTATTGTGAACTCGACTTCCCTGGCCGGGGGAGCCCCGAGAATCTCGCCTGGGAAGACGTCGGCGAATTCGTTTACTACTGGAATGGTTTGTGGTTCGGGTGTTTTGGTGTTGAGGTCCTCGACCGAGCATAGGAAGGCCTCGCTTCCTTGGTTTAGGTATTTATTTATTTTCACCATGTTTACAAGTTTGATCTCTGGACCCTGGCGAGTTCCATGGTACGACACCCTCTTACCGTTTGGTCCCCGTAGGACCACTTTTTGTTCTCCGCATAGGATTTGTGCTTGGAATTTCCGTAGCCAGTCCATGCCCAGGATTACTTGTACCCCATCCAGTCTGAATTGTATTAAGTTGCTGGGAAATTCCACTCCTTGGATGGTGATCATTATGTTCTCGTACATGCGGTCGCACTTTATGATTTCGCCGGAGGCCACTTTGACCTGGAGTCGGACTTTGGTGCTGGTGTTAAGGCCGAGTTGAGTGGCAAACTCGGTTGCTATAAATGAGTTGGTAGCCCCCGAGTCAAATAGTATAGTGGCGGGGGTGGCGTGTACTAGGAAGGTTCCGGAGACTATGTTGCTGTCTCCGATCCTGGCTTTGCTTAGGGTAAGGATTCTTCCTTGAATGGTTGGCGTTGCGACCTTGTGGGGTGAGACGGTCCTGGGGTTTTTAGGCCCTCGGGTGGGAATTGTGTGACTCCCCTCAGGTTTCCTTTTGTATCCCATATGCGTCTCCCGGGGTTGGTTTTGTAACACCCCAGATTTTCAAGACATTTAAAACTTATAAAATAAAGGTGAAATCTCATTAAATCCTAAAACATAATACAAGAGTACGGGGTGCTATGCCACACCTGAGCTAGAGAACTAAGGTGCACAGGCTAACTAACTAATATCCTCAATCATGTAAATGCATAAGCATGGCACGCAGGCCGAAAGGGAAACTATCTACTTCTACGCTCCAAGTCCTAGCGCGCTCCAGTGACTTATTCTTCTGTGCCTGAAAGCCAAATATATCTGTTCAGCGAGAGATGCTGGTAACCCACTCCAACGCGTTGAAATACAATACATATAGTTATATACATAGATATACGAAAAGTCATTTCGAAGCATGAAGATATATCCAAAGAGACTCTAGTTTTCAAATCAGGGAACCGACTCGACAAATAGGGGTACACACAATCAACAGTCATAATCAAGCATATACAATTCTCACATAGGGCATAGTTATAGATAAGCACAACCAATAATCACAATTAAGCATTACTAGCAAGAGCCCTATGGTCACATTTCCATTACAGTCATATCATCAATTCTTCTCATCTCATCACATAGCACACTTTGTTGGCGCCACAGGACCAATCGCATGCCCATACATGAGGGTCAGCGCATATAGCTCTGACACGGCCCCGCAGCACCCTGCCCCGTCTCACAATACGGAGGGGTCGATCGCAACCGACCTATGAACCGCAGCTCTATATAATATTTATATACCTGACCGGTCTTTACCAGCCTGGTTAACAGTTGGGATGGTTCTCAACCCATTCAACTGCCCGTATAGTGGACCTTTGTCCTATATAATATTTACATACCTGACCGGTCTCTACCAGCCTGGTTAACAGTTGGGATGGTTCTCAACCCATTCAACTGCCCGTATAGTGGACCTTTGTCCTATATAATATTTATATACCTGACCGGTCTCTACCAGCCTGGTTAACAGCCGGTATGGTTCTCAGCCCACCCGACTGGCCGTATAGCCCGATTGATCTCAACCAAATCGGGGTAACATGCACACATAACACATAGCAAGAACATGCAACCCACATTAACACATTGGGAAGGGGGAGAAACGTATAACAAAACCTATGCGTGATCCTTCACATACTAAGAATATTCCTAAGGGGTTCATATTTCTTTCACCTAGGTCAACGGGATACCAATTCAACTAGCATGCAATATATAAGACTCATACGGCCTACGAACGGTACCCGAAAATCAAACTTGACATAGGCACTATAGACGGTGTCCGTTGGGACACCACGGGGGTCGGGGGAATATCAAACGGGGAGGCCGGGATCCCGAAGTGGGGTACAAACCAGCGGGTAGCCGGTGGGTGAGGGTTAACCCGTCGGCTGCCCGCCGGTGTTACTGTTCCGGGCAGCGGGTGCCCGGCGGGCAGCTGCCCATCCGCCGGCTGCCCGCTGCCGGGACTGCCCATTGACTCTTTTTCATCAATTAATGCCCCGGGAACCTTTGTGGAACCCGAGACCATGCTTAGACACTTTCAAACGCAATTGATAACACACGTAGACAATTAACGGATCAAAATCAAGAAACATATGGCACATAACCTATCATGCTTTTCTAAACATAATTAACACCCGAACATGCGATTTCCCACCCAATACACCAAGAATAATATCATACGATACAACCTAGGGTTCTAATCACTTTTAAATCATCAAGGACACAATTCATCTTCTATTATCAAGATTCGGTAAGAATATCACATAAACACAAAGAACATCCTACAATCATCAAGAACATCATATAATCATCAAGAGCGTCATATAATCATCAAGAACACCATAATTATTAAGAACCTCTCATCATCAAGATCACCCATGGAATCATCACACCAATCATCAATAATAATATCACAAATCATCAATACACAATAATATGGGGAAATCCTAGGAGGGGAATCATAGCTATAAAAATAGGTTTTGTTGAGACATGGGTTACCTCTTAGCCTTAATTAATTCCTTGGCTATGAAGGGTCTTTCTTTAAGCTTTCTTCTTTCTTGATTTCTCCTAAGGGGATTCTTGGAACTTCTTGTGTGGTGAGAGATTATTGTGGTGAAAGATCTAGGTGTCTTCTATATCCCTATTTATATATTCAAGACTCCTAATTAGGGCCTGAATGGTATGGGTTTACTAATGCTATTCCTTATAGGACTAAGGACTTGTTTTAGGGATAAGGGTCCATGGTCCATAGTGGACCATATTAATTAATTAAAGAGAATCCTAATCATAATCTGAATAGTAAAAGGCCTACTTCCTTTATTCCTAATAGGCCTAAGACTCTCATTTAGGCAAGGGTCCACGGTTCATGGTGGACCTCATTAATTAATTAAAGGGAAACCTAACCGAATTAAATCATATTTAATTATTATTAACGGGATTAATTAAATAATTAATCCGGGATTGAAGGCCGTAACACGGGGTGTTATAGGTTTGATACTTGTTGTAGTTGGAATGCCTTGGCATAGGCTTCCCCGAGGGTTCTCGGTTCTTGTGTGGTCAGGGCTTTCCGGTGTTCGGGATCGAGGCCTGTTGTGAACTTCTTGACCTTGATCATCTCGGTGGGTACCAGCTCGGGGGTGAGGCGAGCCAGCCTGCGGAATTGCTGGTAGTATTCCGTGATCGGGGCTGCCCCTTGTTTTAGGTGGAGGAACTCTTCGTATATGGTGGCTTTTAGATGGTTGGGGTAGAATTGTTCTCGTAGTCTTGTTTTTAGGGTTTCCCAGTTGAATTCGGGGCTTTGTTCGTATGTGTGTCTTTCGTGGGCCCACCAGGTGTCGGCCTTGTGTCTGAAGTTGAAGGAGGCTATTCTCACTTGGTGGTTTCCTGGGCATCTGGTTGCCCTGAATATCTTGTCAAAAGTCCCGATCTATTCCTCGAGGGTCGTGGGGTCTTCGTTCCCCGAGAAGATGGGTGGTTGGTGTGCCGAGACCTGGCGGTGGATTTCCAAGTTCTCGTTTGTTGGTGATGGCTAGGGAACGGTAGTACTCAGTGCCTGGGCAATTTGGGCCAGGCGTTGCAGATTCTGAGTCAAGAATTCCTTGGTGGGGAGTTTCGGTGTTCCTACATGTTTCCTTTTTGGCGCCATCCTGGTGTTCATGGGCCGATGTTTATTTTGCATCCTTACCTTGATGTGATAAGCGGAGGGGGAATTTCTTTAAATAACTGAGGGAGGGTTATGTGTAGGTTTCACAGTCTCACCGCGCGTCCTAAGGTTCCTGAGTCCTATGTTCCTAAATACTTAGAGTCCAAGCCTATTGTCTTAAAATCTAGTCTTAAGAGTCTTATCCTAGGATCAAACTTAGGCTCTGATACCAACTGTAACACCCCGAAATTTTTCAACTTTTAAGACTTATATAATAAAGGTAAATTCTCATTAAATCCCAAGACATAACATAAAGAGTATGGGGTGCTATGCCACACCTGAGCTAGAGAACTCAGGTACACAGGCTAACTAACTAATATCCTCAATAATGTAAATGCATAAGCATGGCACGCAGGCCGAAAGGGAAACTATCTACTTCTACGCTCCAAGACTCTAGCGCGCTCCAGTGTCTACTCCTCTATGCCTGAAAGCCAAATATATATGTTCAGCAAGAGATGCTGGTAACCCACTCCAACGCGTTGAAATACAGTACATATAGATATATACATAGATATAAGAAAAACCATTTCGAAGCATGAAGATATATCCTAAGAGACTCTAGCTTTTAAAACAGGGAATAGACTCGACAGATAGGGATAAGCACAGTCAACAGTCACACAATTTACAAGCATAGGGAACAGACTCGATAGATAGAGATAAGCACAACCAATAGTCATAACCAAGCATATACGATTTACTTGCACGTATCCTATGGTCATGATTTCATAACAATTATAACATTAAACCATCCATATCTCATCACATAGCACACTTTGATGGCGCCACAGGACCAATCGCATGCCCATACATGAGGGTCAGCGCATATAGCTCTGACACGGCCCCGCAGCACCCTGCCCCATATCGCAACCGCAGCTCATCGTAATGTTTGATCGCAACCAAACAGTGGACCGCAGCCCAAGAGTAGTCATCTGACCGCAGCCAGGAATATGAACCGCAACTCAGGAATAACCAATTTGATCGCAACCAAATTGGGGTATCATGCACACATAACACATAGCAAACACATGCAACCCACATTGACACATTGGGAAGGGAGAGAAATCACATAACGAAACCTATGCGTGATCATCCACATACTAAGAATAAACCTAGGGGGTTCATACTTCTCACACCTAGGCCAACGGGATACCAATTCAACTAGCATGTAATATATAAGACTTATTCAACCTACGAATGGTACCCGAACATCAAACTAGACATAGGCACGATAGACGGAGTCCGTTGGGACACCACGGGGGTCGGGGGAACATTAAACGGGGAAGCCGGGATCCCGAAGTGGGACTATTTCTAGCGGGTAGCCGGTGGGTGAAGGGTCACCCGCCGGCGACGAATTTCCGGGCAGCGGCTGCCCGCTGCTGGCGACGTCAAAACTGGTCGCGGGTAGGTGGCGGGTCCCCTACCCTCCACTGACTCTTTTTCACAAATAACGCCCCGGGAACCTTTGTGGAACCCGAAACCATGCTTAGACACCCTTAAACGTAATTGATGATAACACGTAGACAGTTAACGGATCAAAAGCAAGAAACATACGGCACATATCCTATCATGTTTTCTAAACATAATTAACACCCAAACATACGAATTCCCACCCAATATATCAAGAATAATACCATACGAGTTTCACGATACATCCTAGGGCTCTAATTATATTTAAATCATCAAGAACGTAATTCATCTTTTAACACTAAGAAACAATACGATTTATCAAGAATATCACACAATTATTAGGAATCTAGGTTTATCAAGAACATCACACAATCATCAAGAATCTCATTCCATCATCAAGATTATCAAGATTACCCAAGAAAGCATAACATCAATTATCAAGATCACACCATCAATATCATAAACGAGTCATCAATACACAAGAATGTAGAGGGATGCCTAGAGGGAGATCATAGCTAAGAAAATAGGTTTTGTTGAGAGACGGGTTACCTCTTGGCCTTAGTTGATTTCCTTGGCTATGAAGGGTCTTTCTCTAAGTCTTTCTTCTTCCTTGATTTCTCCTAGGGGAATTCTTGGAATTCCTTGTGTGGTGAGAGATTATTGTGGTGGGGGTTCTAGGTGCCTCCTATGTCCCCTATTTATATATCTAAGAGTCCTAATTATGGCCCAATTACTATAGGCTTGCTAACTCTATTCCTTTTAGGACTAGGGGTTGGGTTTAGAGGTGAGGGCCCACGGACTATGGTGGGCCTCTTCCTAATTAATTACTGTAATTTAATTCTTTCTTTTGGGTAATTAGTTAAATGATTAATTGGTTTTAGGGGTCGTAACACGGGGTGTTACACTTACAATCTCGGTCTTGGTTTGCTTTCACAGTTTCAACACAATTGTGTGTTTCAGTAGAAACAGCTTGTATATTTTCCAGCTTGTTTGTTGCAACTGTGAGTTCTACTTCAAGTTTGTTGATTCGGCTTTCTTGATCTTGAATCGCCTTGATCTGTCTCAAGTGACGTTCGTTGTGAATCTTTTCGGCTGCTTCAAGTTTTTTCATCATGAGTTGGATCACTTCAAGTAAGCCTTTTGTCAATTCTCCATTCAAGATTCTTTCAGCTTTGTCAATCTGAGTTTTCAAGCTATTTTGATACTCCATTAATTCCTTCAGATTGACTCTGGTATCCGTGTGTTGTTGTTCCATCATTTGATTTTGTTCAACCAACTTTTCTCCAATGTTTTGGCAAACAACATCACCGGATTCGAAAACTTTGGCAAATAAGGATGTGAAAATGTCATCTTCTTGATCACTTGTCTGCATAAAATTTTGAGGAGATCCAAATGGACTCCTTCTCGGATCTGTGAGAACGGGTGTATCAACGAGTTGCATCCCTTCTTCTTCTCAGGTGATTCGACTTCTTGATTGAGATCACCAATCTCTTATTCTAAAACTTCTGTTCGCGTGTAGTTATCTGCAAATAAATTCTCATCTTCTAGAACAGGGTCCATGATAGGCATGGGGGTAGACTCAGTATTGTGTACTGGCAATACACTGGATAAATCTTTTGTGATTAGTTGTCTACTCTTAGTAGCAACTTCTACTGGAACTTCAACTGGTGTATCTCTTTTTACTTCTTCTGACACTTCTCCTCTTAATTCTTTTCTTCTTTTATCCCTTCTTGTAGCCATAATATATATATATATATATATATATATATATATATATATATATATATATATATATATACATATATATATATATATATATATATATTAATTTCTTTTTATTCTCCTTTTTTTGTTTTTATTCATATATTTTTCGTGTATCTTTTTGGCTAAAAAACTTTTGATCTTTTTATATGCCTTAGGGATTTTTCATTTTTAGGAGTGAGACATAGAGAGAACCAGTAGCAAAAACAACCATTTTTCTTTTATTTATCTCCTTCTTAGGGAGAGAGAGAGATAACATTTTCATATCACATCACATATTCTGGCTTCATTGGTAGAGAGAATAGCGCCGTGATTAGCCTTAAGATCAGCATGCGGTCGAGACGGAGAGCTTGATTTTGAAGCATAGACTAATCCAGATTCCATTGGAGGTCGAGCAGATCACTTAAAGCTGCGGGTTTGAGGTCGAGATGACAGGGGTGATGGTGTTGAGCATCGTAGCTGCACTACTGAGACTTTCTGGCCTTTTTGAACTTGATGTCCTCCATTTGCAGCACGTCGAGCTCTCAACATCTCTTGTCTTGCTTGCTCGGCTACTCTATTGGAAGATCTTCTCTTTTCTTGATTCTTTGGAGTCATCGAAGCCTGCAAAATTAGATACAAACAAAAGAAATCTCCACACAGACTTGTTTGCTTCAGGTCCAAATTTATAGGCTTAGGAATGTGCTAGAACCATGTGTGTGACACCCCGTAATCCAAATTCAATTATGGGATTAATTAAGTAATTAATCCTAAACCAATTGGTATTCTAATTCCTAAAAATCATGAAAATTTAATAATCGGGGACTAGTAATTGACTAGGCAACCCTAAAGTCAAAGTTGTACCTTGAGCTTTGAGAGGAGTTCCCTTGTTCTCTTACACCTCTTCATTTTAGTAAGGGTATTCATGACTTTTCACTTTGTGTTAGTAAGGCAAGCTAACCTAGTAGACAATTCTCATTTCTCTCCTTACACTTCCCAAACTTTAGCTCTATCTTCTCTCTAAAAAGGTATATAGCTTTTCTTCCAAGCAAAGTTGAAACTTTGTCAAATTTTCAAGAGTTGTCTCCAAGATTCTACCTTTCATACATTTGGGCATCTAGGAGGGTAAGATCTATGTTCATCTTGTGTTTTTAGTGTTTTCTTAGGTGTCTTTTCTTGAAGATAGAATCTTTATGATCTTTTGGTGTGTTCTTGAAGTGGCTTTGGAAGGTGAGCCTTATTAGGAGCTTGGTGAAGTGTTAAGTGAAGGTTTTTGTCTACAAGAGGTAACCCATGCTCTACAAAATCTATTTTGCTTACCTATATGATGATTTCTTGGATACTACATGTGTTTTGCTATAAAATGTGAGTGTTTATGCATTGTCTTGTGAAAATGCATATCTAGAGCTTGTTATTAGGGTTCTTGTGTGCCATTGCTTGGCTATTACTTTGATTCAAGTCATTTTGTTTTATTTGGTGAGATTTGGCATGTTTTGGACTTGAATTTGAGCTTGGAGTTGAAAATCCCCGAAGGGATATTTTTGGGCACAGCTGTGTACCCGCGGGCGGAATGACGGGTACGCGTCCACCCGCCGCCCACCCGCGGGGGAACATTGGCCAGTGGGTGTTGTACCCGCGGGCGGAACAACGGGTGGGAGCCTACACGTGGGTCCACCCGCGGGGAACATCAAGGTGGATGTTCGGGATTTGTTCCCCGTGATTCTTTTGACTCGGTATTTAGTCTTTTGACTTCCCGTTGTTCTTTTGTGGAACTATTTGAGTGTCTTCTTGATGTTTCGTATGTCTAGAACTATATGGTAGGAATCCATGTAGGTTTTGGTGTCTTGAATCGTGCTAAGTGTACAACATTGTGTTTCGTTGAACCGTGATGAGTCTTGTGTGTTCTTCGGAACTACGTTTGGTTTACCCGTTTGTTAAGCATGCTAGTTCGGTGTTTAAATGCTAGCGTGTGTGTTGTTTGTACCTTCTCATTGGTTGATGATAACTTGCGTTATTCATCGTTGTTATTGGACTGTGATCCATTCGTTGATTGAGTATGGTTTCATATCTTCATTGAGATCCGTTGATTGATTCCTGTTGTGGTGTGATGTGTGTGTGGCTTTACCTGGATTGCACAATTAGTCGTATGGGACACTAGTCACCAAGGTATTGCAGTGGTCTTCGTGGTGGCCATGACGTGATTATGGAGTTGTGGCCTTTGTGTAAGGTTCACGTATTTATTTCTGGGATAACATGTGTTATCCAGGGCATGTGTTGCCATGTGTGATCGGTACCCTCGTGTACTATGAAATTGGTGGTTTTGTTGGCGGTCGTTGGCGGATGGAGACGACGGTCCTCGGAGGGAAAGGTTGGACTTGGCTGTACAGGGGTCCTGGAGGTAATGGTTGGAACTAGACATAAGGTTGGGGGTAGCCATAAGGGTGGAACCGGGCATAAGGAAGGCATATCAACTCGTGATGGGTGATGTCACGAGGGCTTGTGTAGCCATTGTTGTGAGTTCTCTTCTTGTGACGTGTGTAGTGACAAAGGCATGTGTTGCCGTTGGGTGTGTCCTTATTCTTTTGAGTTGTGTATGTCGGGTGTTAATCTATTGTGTGATGATAGATTATACCTTGATCCGTCCTTGGGATTTGTTGCTGTCTTTTGTGGTCTTGGGATGTGTTCCCTTATCTCGTTGTGAGTGCTTTGAGTCTCATGTTAACCTTTGCTCTTGGTTTTGAACTTATATATATGTATAACGTTTCGCAAATGACTTTAGAAGTGTATATCTTATCTATGTATGATATTTCACATGTATTGGTGGGTTACCAGCATTATTCGCTGACCGGGCTTCGTCCCATCTTTGATATGTTTCTTTCAGGTGATGTCTAGATGAGAGCGCGGTATAGTGTCAGGTAGTGTAGCTCCTTTCTTGAGTTTTTTGGCATGTGAGGCCAGTTTTGACTTAGTACGTTGAACATGTATGGTTTTAGATGTTGAATTATGCAAATGTTAGCCTCTGCGTTCATCTCTAGATGAGCGTGGCATGGCACCCCTTTTACTTCCAGTTTATATATTCCTCTTTCAGTCTTCCGCTGTGTTGATGTTTTGTTTAGATATCTGCATAATTAAGGCTTTAAATAGCTTGGAAATTAGGGGGTGTTACAGTTGGTATCAGAGCCTAGGTTAGAGCCTAGGAGGGTAAAGTCTAGACTTCTAAGTGGCTAAGTATGGTTTGAGACCTTAAAGTGACCTTAAGAATCTAAGTGTTAGGCTTAGGACTTTAGCACACGCGGTGAGGTTGTGAGTTCTTATGTTGTTTTCTGTGCTTTGTTTTCCTTTTACCTTTGGTTCTCTTTAGTTAAGGCACCAGGTAAGGGTGCGGGTCCTATGTTTCCTGCCGTTATCATGCTGTTGCTGTAGAAGTCGAGGATGGCACCATCGAGACGTCGTGCAAGGTCTTCAGAAGTAGTCACCAGTGAACAGTTAGCTCAAAGACTTCATCAACTGATGCAGATCACCCAGACGCTGAGCAACGCCATCCTCAATAACCACCCTCTTCAGAATGGGAATCGTGACATAGTACGCCAAGTCGCAAGTCTCTGTCCCCCAATCTTCGCCGGTGAAGAAGATCCCGCAGTGCTGGACGAGATGTTTGACAAGATCTTCGAAATTGTGGTATGCCCGAAGAATTGGAAGGTGAAGTTGGCTACGTTCTACCTTCGGCAAGAAGCGGACTCGTGGTGGATGCTTGAAAGGCCAGCTTGTAGACAAGATCCGGAGTTCAGTTGGGAAGACCTGAAGGTTAAGTTAGCTGAACGGTTCTATCCTGCTCGTGTCAAGGAAGCCTACCTTTGTGCAACCGACCCCTACCGAGTTCAGCAGGTTTAGAAAGGAATCTGGGAGAACCGCAAGAGAAAGCTTGATGAAAGTGTTACACCTGCGGTTAGGAATTTGATGGCTACCGATGCCGAATCTAGCGGAAGTTTTCAAAGAGATGGCTCTAAGAGAGGTAAGGCTCCCCAGCCAATCTAGAAGATCAAGGTTAAGGGAAGGCGCTCCGTTTGCAAGAAGTGTGGAAGTGCCCACCCCGGTGTGGACTGTCTTGGGAAACCAGTTGAGTGCTTTGCCTGTGGCAAGAAAGGTCATCGGTCCTTTGAGTGCAGGTCTAAGAGGAAGACTTCAGCGGACTCGAAACCAGTTGGTAGTGTGAGACCCCGGTCGGGAAGTAAGCATCGAAGTGGAAGCAACGATGGGCTAAGTGGAAGTAATAACCAGGAACTGTGTACGAGGTCGGGACCTCGGCAAAGCAAGATCAGCAGTCGCGAGGCAGATGCAAGTAGGAACCGTTGAAGTAAGCTCTTGTACCCTTTTGCTGCACCTTCCTTTATCTTTGTGCCCTTCCTTGCGTGTTAGTTTCAGGTGTTATCTTGTTCGAGAGTCACCCTTGACCCTCTGTAATCTCTCTTTTCCTTTAGACAAACCCAATCACTCTTTTTGCTAAGTGATCCATTTTCTTCCAAACCTTGTCTTGTTTTCTTTCCGAACCATCTTTTGCAAGACGGCGGTGACATATGCTTTTGAAGGAATCGGGCAAGGTCTAAGAGTTAAGCCGCGTCCGAGTCGAAGTCGAGAGCCTTCAGTTCGTCAATAGTGCAGTGATCGAAGCATCAAGTCGAAGAAGTAGCCTAAAGTCTAGAATCCTTAACCATCTTTAAGCCGTCTTTCTATCATCTTCTTGTCAAACCAATTGTCTCTTTCCCAAAAATCTTTCCTATCTCTTCGAGCGTCGTTCTCGTTTCCTTCTTAATTTGATTCTATACAAGATGACAACCTCATTTTCCTAAGTTGTAATCTTGAAAATCTTGATTTCCTTCCTAACCTACGCTATTCTTTAGCCTAAATCTAGTACCCTTCGTTGGGAAATCCTTTCAATCCTTTCAAACCTCGTTCTTGTTCCTCTCTTGATTTGATTCTGTGCAAGGTGGCAACCTTATTTCCTAAGTTGCAACTTTGATCCGACTCCTAAGTAACGTGGTCCTTGAGTTTCGGAACCCAAACCCTTCACTCTAATCTTTTTCGTTGAACCAAACCTCTTCTTGTAAGCCTTCTTTTCCCTGAGTTACCTTTTTCTTTTGTTACCGTTCCTGTTTTTGACCTTTCATCCGAACCGAAGTTTTGAAGTTTCAAGCGTTTCCTTGCAGTGTGTTGTGGTTGTGTGCTAATGCAAATGTTAAGTCGGTAGCCTGCATCAAGTTCACCCTAGAGCCGGAGAGAAGGTCAACCAACTCGTGTTTTGGATCTAGCAGTTGTAGCCTTGTCGGAAGTGTCGAATCAAGTTCAAGAAGATGCCGAGCTCAAGTTAAGTAGTGGGGGTACCTTGTTTCCTTTGGTTGAAGAAGCCAGCAGAGATCAATTGAAGATGCAACCCTGGTTCTGTGATCCCGAGTGATCTAGTTTAGGGTTCTTGTGGTGTCAGTTTCTGTTTGTGGCTTGTTACTTAGCTGAGCTGTCTCGTTTTGAGTAGATCGTTGGCTAGTTTTGAGCAGGAGTTAGGCTCGGTGTGAAGTTAGCTTTCCTTTCCGGTCAATCTTGTATCTATCACCTAATCTTTCTTTCTTGTCTGACCTTTGTGAACCCTCAACCTATCTCTAAGTCTTGTCTCTCGTTTTGTCAACCGACGGTTTTGGTGTTGAACTTCGTTGTGACCAAACCTATCTGTTAGGAATAAAGTGTAATGGTTTTGATATGCCAAATTTGTATTTGTAGATCCCCCAATTTTATTTTATAGGTCTAGTAGAGTCTTAGACCATGATCGGGAAATTATTTAATTATGAAAAGAGAAAAACAGAGGAAGATGGATGAAAATAGAAGAAGAAGATATAAAGCCTAAAATCAAGAATTTGTCTGGAGAAAATGACAAATTGAAGAAAAAGATGAATGATATGAAATCACGTCAATGCTACTAAAAGAAGATATCCCAGAAGAATTTTCGTGAAGAAAATTAATGTTGGAAGAATACATGAAATTGACTTGGAGATCAAGCATCTATGGAAAGAAAGGAGTACATCAAATATTATTGGAGATTTAATCTAAAGCTGTACGGATGAAGTGGATGATGCTTGATATATTATGCAAAATGGCTCAAGCTCGAAACTCACCGTCAACAATTTAACAAGGTAAAATTTGAGAAGCCAAATTAAATTAATCAAATTAAATTAATCTGATGGAGTTGGGCCGATTACAAGTGGAAATTGAGATGCAATTGCACTTGGGAGCAAGTTTCACATGAGAATCAATTCAAGATGGGAGCCAATGTAGAATTGAAATTCGGAACAAGTTTCACATGAGAATCAATTCAAGATGGGAGCCAATTGAGGTTGTGGAGCCAATGTACAATGTAGTTGAAATTGGGAGCCAATTTCGAAGTCAGAAAAATACTGAAGAATATTTTTAAATCCCAAAGATACAAGGACCACTTCAGAGCTAATCAGAGAAACCGTTCTACACCCAGATATTCCCACTCAACGTAAAACCGTTCTACACCCAGATATTATCCTTTTTGACATCTTTGCAGAAGATAAGATAAGATCTCTGACAAAAAGATATAAGATTTCAAAAATGAGAGCGTGTCTTTCTAACGGACAGATTCTCATTACCAGCTATAAAATGATGAAGATAAGAAGACTTGAAGAGCAGAAGAGCATAACACGAACTTGAAAAGAGATAGAGCAGTTGAGAAAATTCGAACCCATCAAAGGGGAACGAATAGAGCAATTAAGCTTGAAAAGATCATAGAGCAAAAATCTCATTTGGTACAGAGCATACCAAAAATCTTCAAGAGAGAAGTGAGAAAAGAAAAAGAACTCAGAGAGCCTCAAAGAAAAATATTCAGAGAGTTCTTAAACAGAGCAAAGCAGAGCAAAATATCAAGTGCTTTACTTGATATATTCAAAGAGAGAAAACACTAAGAGCTATCAAGAGAAATCATTCCAGAGTGTTTATCTTCATCAAAGAGACCTGTGCATCATTGAAGATCATCTACAGAGTCTCAGAAGTTGGAAGCAAGACAACACTTGTTTTGGAGCAAAACAAGAGAAGGGAGGAAAGTAGCACGAAGCTATGAAATCCTGGATTGTCACACGGAGCTGTGAGATCCGAAGCAGCAGTGTCGGAGGCACTGGGCGTGAGGGTGTGGGCTTGGTGATCAAAGCACCAGATCACGGGATACGTTTCTACCGGAGTGTGGAAGACGGGGGGAAAGTAACGCGGAGTCATGAAATCCTGGGATACTAGCGCGGCAACGTGAAACCCGAAGCAGCAGTGTGGTGTCACTAGACATGATTAGTGCGGGCTTTGTGATCAAAACACTAGATCACGGAAATTCATTGTATCTTGGAACCAAGAAGTGGTAGATATAGTGAATTGCTCTTGGAGATAAGAGCAAGTGGAGTAGGAGGATTACACCACCTCGCGAACCACTATAATTGTCTTGTGTTCTTTACTGCTTTCTTTACTTAACGCTCTTTACATATTCGTTCTACACGAGATATACTGATCACACAATCTCACACACACTTTATGTTTATTTATTTCCGCTGTGCACCATACTCTAACAATCTAGTTAAGAGTTTTGGTTTATCTCTGGCTTTGCAATTGTTGTGCTGTGCAAAAAGTTTGAAAGTCTATTCACCCCCCCCCCCCCCCCTCTCTAGACTTTCACCTTATCTCTTTTGGGACCAACAATTGGTATCAGAGCCTGTAGCGTATTTGAGTCAGTTTATACCAGCCTTTGGTATTAAAACACGTTGCCTAACTGGGTTAACTATTTTTGACTGCTAGGCTGATCCATTCTACAAAGTGTGTGAATTGGATTAATCTTTCATATCTCTCGTGATGATGATGAAGAAGGATTTAGCTCAAAATCTATTATTCTCACTTGATAAATTTGATGATTGGAAAGTTCGTATGCAGGTACACTTATCCGCCTTACACGATGAAATGTGGGAAGTTATTTCCACTGGCCCTATAGAAATATTAAAAATCAATACGGCGTTTGTTATATCCCCGGATGCTCCACAGTACGTACAAAAGCCAAAACCGGAATGGACATCGGACGATAGAACGCGGAATAATCTTGACAATATTGCCAAGGATATTCTATTCAAAGCCGTTGATGATACAATATTTCCGAAGATCCGAAAGTGTGCCACTGCCAAAGAAATATGGGAAACTCTTATCAAGATTGGCGAAGGAGATGAACAAGAAAAAGATAATAAGCTCACAATCGCCATGAAGAAGTTTGAAGATTTCAAAATGCTCTCAAATGAAAGTGTTGCAGACATGGAAGCTCGAATGATCAAAGTTCTTGGAGAGATTAGTGATCTTGGCAAAAATATTAGCCAAAAAGAAATTAATCTCAAAATCCTACGAGGCTTACCATCTGCATGGGATATGAAGGTTATGGCTATGCGCGATCACCGAGATCTAAGAATGTTGTCAACAGATAAATTATTTAGTGATCTAAAAGCATATGAGTTCAAAATGAAGGCCAAAGATTATGATGTTCATGAAGCTCAAAATTCTGCTCTAATGGCCGAACAACCGTCAACCTCCAGGTCAGTAGAAAATAATGTTGATTTTATGACTGACGAACAGTTTGCTCTTTTTGTGAAAAGATTTAAAAGGTTTATGCGAAAAGGAGACAACAAAAATTCTGCTCGTGGAAAATTCAACTCTCGCATAACACAAGAAGAAAAAGTCGAAGAAAATAAGGATTTATGCTACAATTGCCGCAAACCCGGACATTTTAAAATAAATTGTCTGTATCCGATCGTTAGTAAGTATCAAGGCAAAAATGTTGAATCTACGCCGAACAAATCCGAAAGCAAAAGGTTCAAGCACGACAAAAGAAAAGCTCTCGTTAGCAACGAACCAAACGAAAATGATGATTCGGAAGATTCATCATCAAGCGATGAAAGTACATGTTCAGATGATGATACGGCGCTAATATGCAAGTCAATTGAGTTGAGTACAAGTGAAGATTGTCTTATGGCTCTTGAAGCAGAGGAAGAAGAGGATGTTTGGTACATCGATAGTGGTTGCTCACACCACATGACTAGAAATAAATCATATCTAGTGAATTTCAAAGAAATCGATGGACCAAAAGTTATATTCGGAGGAAATCAAAATTATGGAATCACAAAAGGAGTTGGCACGATCAAGAAAAATGGCTTGAAAGATTGAAGATGTTTCTTTCGTTGAAGGCTTAAAATTTAATTTGTTGAGCACTAGTCAATTTTGTGATAAAGGCTATCTTGTAGAATTTTCTAAAGATAATTGCCTAATCAAAAATGAGCTCACAAATGAGATTATTTTGTCTGGAAAACGGCGAAAGAATATGTATGTTTTTGATTGGAGCACTAGCAAAGAATCAGTGTGCTTAATGGCCAGAAATTCAAATGAAGCCAATTGGGAATGGCACAGAAAGCTCAACCACTTAAACTTCAAGACCATCAATCAGCTTGCAAAGAAAAATCTAGTAGAAGGCTTGCCAGATATTATCTTCAAGAAGGACCAAGTGTGTGATGCATGCCAACGCGGAAAGCAAATCAAATCATCATTCAAATCAAAGACACACGAGTCAACGTCAAGACCGCTAAGCTTACTACATATGGACTTATTTGGACCTGTTGATCCAATAAGTGTAAGTGGTAAGAAATATACTCTCGTTGTTGTTGATGATTTTTCCAGGTACACTTGGACCGTGTTTATCAAGAAGAAAAATGAAGTTGAGCAAGTTCTACCGAAGCTGTTGAAGAAACTACAAAATGAGAAAGAATTGCAAATATAAAAAATACGAACGGATCGCGGAACCGAGTTCGTGAATGGAGTTATAGAAGATTTTTGCAATTCACATGGAATTTCTCATCAATTATCTGCCGCAAGAACACCGCAACAAAACGGTGTTGCCGAAAGAAGAAACCGGACGCTCAAAGAAGCCACACGAGTGATGATTAGTGCTGCCGGTCTCCCGAAACGATATTGGGCAGAAGCTATCAACACTGCTTGTTACACGCAAAATCGAAGCATGATCCATAAGCAGTACAAGAAGACACCATATGAGCTATATAAAGGGAGAAAACCAAATATTGGTTATTTTCATATTTTTGGATGCAAATGTTTTATTCATATTAATGATAAATTGCATTTAAAAGCTTTTGATGAGCGTGCAGATGAAGGAATTTTTCTAGGATATTTGACTACCAGCAAGGCGTTCAGAGTTTTGAATAAAAGATCAATGGTGGTTGAAGAATCCATACACGTGGTATTTGATGAAAAATCACAGATCAAGAATGATGCACTGGACGAAGAAATTGCACAAAATGGTAACAAGTGTCATATTGATTTTTGTGATACTAATGATACGTGTGAAGATGATGTTTTGCAGGGAATGGATGAGTTGGAAATTAATTCTCTAGAAAATCCCATCCCTCATCTAGAAGAAGTTGGAAATTCTTTTAATAATAATTTTGGGAGTGATGCCTCACATGAGAATGAGGATGCAGTACAAGTTGGTGATCCAATTAGTGATCAAGTTACTGGTGAAGTTGGTGGTCAATTTCAAAATGAATTAAATGTGGAAATTCGAACCAACTCTCCCAGTACACAACAAATGGATCCACCCAGTACCATGCACCCATTTGAACCAGATTTAAGATGGCTCAAAAATCACCCTCCAGAATTAATTATTGGGAATATTCATGAAGGCGTGAAAACAAGATCATCTACCATGGAAGCATTGTTCACGTGTTATCTATCTCAGATTGAACCAAAAGAAATTGACGAAGCTCTCAATGATCCGGATTGGATAAATGCTATGCAAGAGGAGCTCGATCAATTCAAAAGAAATGATGTTTGGGAACTTGTTCCAAGACCGGCGAACCACAATGTTGTAGGAACCAAATGGGTCTTCCGGAACAAAGCAAACAAAGAAGGCGTGATTGTTAGGAATAAAGCAAGGCTTGTCGCAAAAGGATATTCTCAAGAAGAAGGAATTGATTTTTATGAAACTTTTGCACCGGTAGCCCGACTTGAAGCAATCAGAATTTTCCTAGCCTACGCCGCACACAAAGATTTCACCGTTTATCAAATGGACGTGAAAAGCGCATTCTTGAATGGTCTACTCGAAGAAGAAGTTTATGTCGAACAACCCCCAGGTTTTGAGGTAAAAGGCGAAGGTGATAAAGTCTACAAACTTAAAAAGGCATTGTATGGGTTGAAACAAGCACCTAGAGCTTGGTATGATACTTTGTCAATGTTCTTAATAAGCTGTGGATTCACCAAAGGCCTTGTTGACAAAACTCTATTTAGAATTCAAGATGGTGATCATATTTTATTAGTGCAAATATATGTTGATGATATTATTTTTGGAAGCACTAACAATTCTTTGTGTGAGAAATTTTCGAAGCTTATGCAGAATAAATTCGAAATGAGCATGATGGGTGAATTGAATTACTTCTTGGGCTTACAAGTCAAACAACTGAAAGAAGGAGTATTCATCAATCAAGCAAAGTACAGCCGCGACATGATAAAGAAGTTTGGCCTTGATGGAAAATCATCGATCAAAATTCCAATGAGCACATCAATAAGGCTAGACAAAGATGAAGATGGAAAGGATGTCGATCAAACTAAATATAGAGGAATGATTGGTTCACTTCTATATCTTACTGCAAGCAGGCCGGACATTTCTTATGCTGTGGGCGTGTGTGCAAGATTCCAAGCAAATCCAAAAGAAAGCCACCTCACCGCAACAAAGAAGATCATACGATATTTGAAAGGCACAATCAATGTTGGATTATGGTATCCAAAAGGTACAGATTTTACTCTAACAGGTTTTTCAGATGCGGATTTTGCAGGTTGCAAAATAGACAGAAAAAGCACTTCCGGGACATGCCAGTTCTTGGGGGGAAGGCTTGTTTCTTAGTTCAGCAAAAAGCAAAATTCCATTGCAACTAGTACCGCCGAGGCCGAATATATTGCTGCAGGAAGTTGTTGTGCGCAAATTTTGTGGATGAAGCAACAATTGAAGGATTACGGAGTTAATTGTGATGACGTTAGTATTTATTGTGATAATACTAGTGCAATCGCTATCACTCACAATCCGGTGCTTCACTCAAGAACCAAACATATCGACATTCGACATCATTTTATAAGGGATCACGTTGAAAAGAAAAATCTGAAGATCGAATATATCCCTACGGAAAACCAAGTTGCTGATATTCTCACGAAGCCTTTATGCGAAACGAGATTTTCTACCTTAAGGCACGAGTTGGGAATGATCGAAATGAGCTAAGTATCACTGGACTTAATCTCTCTATTTAAATTGATACTTGTGCTCAAAATAAATTGTTCTATATGAATAAATTGTTTTATGTGTTTATATGCATGTTTTTATTCGAAATTTTTATATGATAAAATTGCAATATGTGTTAGGATCTTATTTGTGCATTTGTATGTGTTATTTAACGTGAGATCATATGTCATGCAAATTAATGAAATCGTGATTTATTTGATAATTTGTTTAAAATTACATGTTTAATGTGTTAATCAGTTTTTGAGTATGTGTTCATGTTTCTGTAAATTAACTAACTTGTTTGCATGAACAATTTGCTCTAAAAATGATTTACCGTGTTTGTGTGATAATATATACGTGTTATGTGCAAAATGTGACTTAATGTGTGTTTCGTATATATGCAGTATATGTGATATAATTTGCAATAAAATGTTTTAGAAATCTAGAAGTTAAAATTTTTGTTAGTTTCTAAAATATTTTGGAATCTGATTTGTGTGCTAATTATAAAGATGTTTCTAAATGTTAATTGGAATATGAATGTTAATCTTGTTAATTTTCCAAAATGTGTTTAATTTTTGATTGGAAATTACCGTGTATGAGTTTAATATAATTGGTATGTGTGATTAATTATTTGTGGAGTAATTTTTGCTACGAACGAGATTTTGAGTGTTATTATGTTTGTGGTACACGAATTTGAGAAGGAAATCAGGAGATAAAGGAGGAAAATTTAGAGTTTAATTGGGTATCAAACTTCCACCCATAAACCCCTACCCTTTCTAAACCTCCACCCAACCTAAACCTCCCCCCATAATCCTCTCCTAGATCAAATCTTTCCAAACTGATATTCTCTCTCTCTCAAATCGACACCACATACCTTCTCTCAGCTTAATAATATCAATCGTCTCCCACAGAGCAATTAAAACCTAACCCCTCATTAAACTCTCCCCTCTAAACCGTTGCCCATCAACCGCCATCTTAGCCAATGAGAAGTCTTGCCGCTATCCATCACATCCGTAAACTCTAAACGACGGCAAGAAGAATTAACTCTCCATCGGCAAGTGAACCGATTACACTCCTGACCGCCCTATATATTGGGAGACAGCCGAGACATACCTATTGTGGAAGATTTTGTTGTTTGAATTTTTGCAGGTGCAAGATGGTGTCCAGCGAGTCTCAGGAAAACGAGATAAGGAAGCAAAGTCAGAGAACCTGGGAGAAAGTTCTCAAACAACCCCGAAGGGCAACACGCACGGACGGACGAAAAATGGCAGGAGAAACACCAAGCAACCCTCTGGTGTTAATATCTGATGAAAGGGAGCAAGAAAAGGAGTCGCCACAAATTCAAGCAGTTGCAGAATCACCACCGCGTGAACCGGGCTTTATCTATGAAGAAGATGATGGTGCCAAGAAACCATTGGCAGAACAAGACCGAGTGGAAGGGTCTGAGCCTCCATTCGTGAAGTTCTCTCCGGTTGTTCAACCTGCCATATATGCTGAAATTCTGAATATGAGCAATTCAGAATATCTCCAGTATTTAAAACAACTGACTTTTGGACCGGTTCTACCTCCTCCCGGTTTCGGTTTTGATGGGCTCTATCAACCTCCTCCTCCACCAGAGCCTCTCACGAAGTTTCCACCAAGTCTGCCAGTTCTTGCACCTCTGCCACAAGAAATCCCTGCTCCTCCACCGCCTCCTCAGCAGATGCCACTCAACCCGTTCATCCGTCCTCGAGTGGACTTTACTAGGTTTTTTAATCAAACGGGTCGATGTTCGAGGAAAGTGAGTCCAGTGGTGACTCAGGACCGGGATATGCTCCTTCACCACCAGGAGGCTATGACTCAGAAGACTGCATGAGTACTGGCTTCTCGGCTTGTTGAAGAAATGCTATGTTAACTCTCTCTCTCTCCCTCTCCTTCTCTGTACGAAGGAGATAAATAAAAATTTATGGATGTTTTTGCTACTGGTCTTGTCTATCTCTATTTTCTCTCTGTCTCTCTCTCCTAACAAACGAAAAATCCCTACGTATATAAAAATATCAAAAGTTTCGTAGCCAAAAAAACACACAAAAAATATATGAATAAAAATAAAATAAAAAGAAATTAAAAAAAAAATATATATATATATATACACACACACACACACACACACACACACACACACACACACACACACACACACACACATATATATATATATATATATATATATATATATATATATATATATATATATTATATGGCTACAAAAGCGATAAAAGAAGAAAAGAATTAAGAGGAGAAGTGTCAGTACGAGAAGAAATAAGAGAACAAGTGTCAGAAGAAAGAAGAAGAGATATACCAGTGGAAGTTGCAGTAGAAGTTGCTACTGAGAGTAGACTGCAAATCACAAAGGATTTATCTAGTGTATTGCCGGTACACCATACCGAGTCTACCATGCCTACCATGGACCCTGTTCTAGAAAATGAAGAATTACTTGCAGACAATTACACGAGAACAGAAGTCCTAGAAGAACAGGTTTGTGATCTAAACCAAGAAGCCGAATCACCTGACGAAGAAGGGATGCAACTTATTGATACAGTTGTTCTCACAGATCCGAATAGAAGTCCATTCGGATCCCCTCAAAACTTTGTGCAGATGAATGATCAAGATGATGGCATATTTTCATCCCTATTTGCCAAAGTAGCCGAATCGAGTGATGTTGTTTGTCAAACAATTGGAGAAAAATTGGTTGAACAAAACCAAAAGCTAGATCAAAAACACACGGATACACGAGTCAATCTGAAGGAATTAATGGAGCATCAAAATATTTTGAAGACCCAGATTGACAAAGCAGAAAGAATCTTGAAAGGAGAATTGACAAAAGGCTTACTTGAAGTGATTCAACTCATGAAGAAGGAACGTGAAGCAGCTGAAAAGATTAACAACGAACGTCACTTGAGACAAATCAAAGCGATTCAAGATCAAGAAAGCCGAATCAACAAACTTGAACCTGAACTCGCAGTTACAACAAACAAGCTTGACAACGTGCAAACCGTTTCCATTGAAACACACAACAGTGTTGAAACTGTGAAGGCAAATCAAGATCGAGATTTTAAGACCCTCTCATTTTTGGTTGATAACGCCAAAAGGGGGGAAGAAATTCTCAGTCACATGGCTTTGCAACAACAATAATTTATTCTTGGAAGTCAACAACAGCCAGTAGTGTCTACTCAAGGTAGAGGCCGAAGCCGCGGACAATCCTCACAAGGACCATCTCATATTGGTTTTGCTCAGTTCGCGAATCCTAGTCTTGGTACGAGTACATCAAAGGTTGCTGAACAGCGTGGCTGGTTCGAATGCTCTAAGGGTACCGCCACTCAGACAACAATATGGACTAAGGAGAATCTACCAAGCATGATCAAGAAATGGCCTGCAGCCGATCAAGCCCAATGGATCTCGGAAAAGAATAAAGAAGAAGAAGGCAAAAGGAAAAGAACCGAGATGTGATATGAACTAAGAGATTTCACCGGAAATATGGGCATGAATCTTGGAGAAGAAAGAAGCTTCGAAGAATGTGTCTTATGGTGGGAAAACGGAGTTCTTCCGGGCAACAATATCAAAGAAGCTTATGGACACTATATGGCCGGACAACTTACAAAGAAATTTTAGAATGCAAAGTTCAAAGATGATTTCTTCAAGCTCAGAGAACATGTCAAGGAAATTTTGAAGAAAGACTCTGGTGTGAAGAAACCCAGAAGGTAATCTGAAAATTCTCTTAAGCTGATATTTTCTCTATTTTCGAACATCTGTTGCGTTTTTCTCTATAAATTCAAAATATATCAATAAATATTTCCCATGGTCTATTTTGAGTCTTTAATTTTATTTGTTTAATGTAATTAGACTTTCGTGAATTAAAAGACAAGAAATATGTCAAACGCACGACAAAATTAAAAATTGATGATGATCAAAATAAAAATAATTCAAGATGCGTTTAGGAGCTTGTCTAAAAATTTAATTCACAAGTTTCTTTTGATTATGTCTAGAAAACCATCTGTTAAACTCATCTTGGCTTTGTCAAATAAAATTGAGCAAAAAGATTATTTTTCAAAGACTTAAAGCCAATGACTGAGTATAGGTTTTGGCATTATCAAAAGGGGGGAAATTGTTAGGAATAAAGTGTAATGGTTTTGATATGCCAAATTTGTATTTGTAGATCCCCCAATTTTATTTTATAGGTCTAGTAGAGTCTTAGACCATGATCGGGAAATTATTTAATTATGAAAAGAGAAAAACAGAGGAAGATGGATGAAAATAGAAGAAGAAGATATAAAGCCTAAAATCAAGAATTTGTCTGGAGAAAATGAAAAATTGAAGAAGAAGATGAATGATATGAAATCACGTCAATGCTACTCAAAGAAGATATCCCAGAAGAATTTTCGTGAAGAAAATTAATGTTGGAAGAATGCATGAAATTGACTTGGAGATCAAACATCTATGGAAAGAAAGGAGTACATCAAATATGATTGGAAATTTAATCAGAAGCTGTACGTACGAAGTGGATGATGTTTAATATATTATGCGAAATGGCTCAAGCTTGAAACTCACCATCAACAATTTTACAAGGTAAAATTTGAGAAGCCAAATTAAATTAATCTGATGGAGTTGGGCACTAGGGTGGCAATTGAGATGCAATTGCACTTGGGAGCCGATGCCAATTCTTGCTTTGGGCACTAGGGTGGCAATTGAGATGCAATTGCACTTGGGAGCCGATGCCAATTCAAAAGAATTGGGAGCCGATTTCCTAGCAATTGAAATTGGGAGCTAGTTCGAAGCAATTGAAATTGGGAGCCAATGTAGAATTGAAATTAGGAGCTAGTTCGAAGCAATTGAAATGGGGAGCCACTGTAGAATTGAAATTGTGGCATTGTGGCAATTGCATGCAATTGCACTTAGGAGCCAATTCAAAAGAATTGGGAGCCGATGCCAATTCAAAAGAATTGGGAGCCGATTTTATAGCAATTGAAATTGGGAGCTAGTTCGAAGCAATTGAAATTCGGAGCCAGTTTCAGAGAAATTGAAATCAATTGAAATTGGGAGCAAGTTTCACATGAGAATCAATTCAAGATGGGAGCCAATGGGATGCAATTTCAAGTTGGGGACCGATTCAAAGAAGACATGGAGATCAAATTGAATTGAGATGAAATTCAATACCAGGACAAGTCTGGGAGCCAATTTCGAAGTCAAAGTCAACAAATCAAATTGGGAAGCAATTGAAAGCGCCAGGAGCAGTTTGGGAGCCAATTGCAAGTCAAAGTCAATTGGGAGCCAATTACAATGGAGAAATTCAAATTGGGTGCCAATTACAAGCCAATTGAAATTGGGTGTCAATTACAAAGGAGAAATTCAAATTGGGTGGAAGTTCAAAGCCAGTTTGAAGTCTGAGAACACCAAAACGTGAGAATGAAGAAGATGAAGATGAACTTACAGTGAAAATATTATCACAAGGAAAAATACTAGTTTAACTAGTATGGGATTAAATTGAAGAATATTTTTAAATCCCAAAGATACAAGGACCACTTCAGAGCTAATCAGAGAAACCGTTCTACACCCAGATATTCCCACTCAACATAAAACCAGAGGAAATATCAGATGAAGTTTGAGAACCCATTTACATGGAGATGAAGCTCTAACAACGGCTAGCTTATCCTTTCTGACATCTTTGCATAAGATAAGATAAGATCTCTGACAAAAAGATACAAGATTTCAAAAATGAGAGCGTCTCTTTCCAACGGACAGATTCTCATTACCAGCTATAAAATGATGAACATATGAAGACTTGAAGAGCAGAAGAGCATAACACAAACTTGAAAAGAGATAGAGCAGTTGAGAAAATTCGAACCCATCAAAGGGGAACGAATAGAGCAATTAAGCTTGAAAAGAGCATAGAGCAAAAATCTCATTTGGTACAGAGCATACCAAAAATCTTCAAGTGAGAAGTGAGAAAAGAAAAAGAACTCAGAGAGCCTCAAAGAAAAATATTCATAGAGTTCTTAAACAGAGCAAAGCAGAGCAAAATATCAAGTGCTTTACTTGATATATTCAAAGAGAGAAAACACTCAGAGCTATCAAGAGAAATCATTCCAGAGTGTTTATCTTCATCAAAGAGACCTGCGCATCATTGAAGATCATCTACAGAGTCTCAGAAGTTGGAAGCAAGACAACACTTGTTTTGGAGCAAAACAAGAGAAGGGAGGAAAGTAGCACGGAGCTGTGAAATCCTGGATTGTCACACGGAGCTGTGAGATCCGAAGCAGCAGTGTCGGAGGCACTGGGCGTGATTGGTGTGGGCTTGGTGATCAAAGCACCAGATCACGGGATACGTTTCTACCGGAGTGTGGAAGACGGGGGGAAAGTAACGCGGAGTCGTGAAATCCTAGGATAGTAGCGCGGCGACGTGAAACCCGAAGCAGCAGTGTGGTGTCACTGGGCGTGATTAGTGCGGGCTTTGTGATCAAAGCACTAGATCACGGAAATTCATTGTATCTTGGAACCAAGAAGTGGTAGATATAGTGAATTGCTCTTGGAGATAAGAGCAAGTGGAGTAGGAGGATTACACCACCTTGCGAACCACTATAATTGTCTTGTGTTCTTTACTGCTTTCTTTACTTAACGCTCTTTACGTATTTGCTCTACACGAGATATACTGATCACACAATCTCACACACACTTTATGTTTATTTATTTCCGCTGTGCAGCATACTCTAACAATCTAGTTAAGAGTTTTGGTTTATCTCTGGCTTAGCAATTGTTGTGCTGTGCGAAAAAGTTTGAACGTCTATTCACCCCCCCCCCCCTCCCCTCTAGAGTTTCACCTTACCTCTTTTGGGACCAACACTATCTATCTCACCACTTTAATTTGAACCCTTGTTTTCTCTAACCTTGGTTAGTGGCGAACACCTTTGTGGTTTAAAACCTCGTTTGCAACCCATCTCTCAAGCTTTGTCATCCGTTTCGCAAGCTGATCGTTTTCGTTGTGGAAGCTTGTTGCGTCCCTTGCTTGTTTTGTTAGTAGGTTCATTGGTAGTTGTTTGCTCAGTTGTGCGTTTAGTCGTTCTCTCTTGTTTGCCGTGGTTGTTAGCTTGTAGTTTGAGTAGTTGGTTTAGTTGCTATGCTTTTATGAAGACACCGAGGAGTCTGAGAGCGAATCCTTTTAGCTCAGTGTTGTGGTAATCCCGTTCGCCTTTCCTTAGTGGTGGTTATCCTCTTAGTTGTTGTTACCGTTTGTTAGTTGCTTGTTGCTTGCCTTGTGTGCTTGTTCTTGCTTGTTTGTTAAGTTGAGTAGTTAGCTTTGTTGGTTGGTGCTTTGAGCTAGTGGTTAGTTCTTGGTTGGTTAGAAGTTGGTAGTGGTGTTTGGTTTAGAGTTTGATATGCTCATCATATCCGTGGGTTTCATTCTTTCAATCTTGGTGACGAAATACTTACTCGCTTGCTTTGGTGTCTTGTGAATCTTTTGGGTTTGAACCAAAAGAGGATGTTCTTGACCCTCTTGTCACATGATTGTTTCATTTCACCGTTTGTTTTAATTCGTCGTACCCAAGCTTCGGGGACGAAGCTTCTTTGAATGGGGAGAGGATGTGACACCCCGTAATCCAAATTAAATTATGGGATTAATTAATTAATTAATCCTAAACCAATTGGTATTCTAATTCCTAAAAATCCTAAAAATTTAATAGTCAACCCCAAAGTCAAAGTTATACCTTGAGCTTTGAGAGGAGTCCCCTTGTTCCCTTACACCTCTTCATTTTAGTAAGGGTATTCATAAATTTTCATCTTGTGTTAGTAAGGCAAGCTAACCTAGTAGACAATTCTCATTTCTCTCCTTACACTTCCCAAACTTTAGCTCTATCTTCTCTCTAAAAAGGTAGATAGCTTTTCTTCCATGCAAAGTTGAAACTTTGTCAAATCTTCAAGAGTTGTCTCCAAGATTCTACCTTTCATACATTTGGGCATCTAGGAGGGTAAGATCTATGTTCATCTTGTGTTTTTAGTGTTTTCTTAGGTGTCTTTTCTTAAAGATAGAATCTTTATGATCTTTTGGTGTGTTCTTGAAGTGGCTTTGGAAGGTGAGCCTTATTAGGAGCTTGGTGAAGTGTTAAGTGAAGGTTTTTGTCTACAAGAGGTAACCCATGCTCTACAAAATCTATTTTGCTTACCTATATGATGATTTCTTGGATACTACATGTGTTTTGCTATAAAATGTGAGTGTTTATGCATTGTCTTGTGAAAATGCATATCTAGAGCTTGTTATTAGGGTTCTTGTGTGCCATTGCTTGGCTATTACTTTGATTCAAGTCATTTTGTTTTATTTGGTGAGATTTGGCATGTTTTGGACTTGAATTTGAGCTTGGAGTTGAAAATCCCCGAAGGGATATTTTTGGGCACAGCTGTGTACCCGCGGGCGGAACGGCGGGTAGGCGTCCACCCGCCGCCCACCCGCGGGGGAACATTGGCCAGTGGGTGTTGTACCCGCGGGCGGAACCACGGGTGCGAGCCTACCCGTGGGTGGATGTTCGGGATTTCTTCCCCGTGATTTTTTTGACTCAGTAGTTGGTTTTTTGACTTCCCATTGTTCTTTTGTGGAACTATTTGAGTGTCTTCTTGATGTTTCGTATGTCTAGAACTATATGGTAGGAATCCATGTAGGTTTTGGTGTCTTGAATCGTGCTAAGTGTTCAACATTGTGTTTCATTGAACCGTGATGAGTCTTGTGTGTTCTTCGGAACTACGTTTGGTTTACCCATTTGTTAAGCATGCTAGTTCGGTGTTTAAATGATAGCGTGTGTGTTGTTTGTACCTTCTCATTGGTTGATGATAACTTGCGTTATTCATCGTTGTTATTGCACTGTGATCCATTCCTTGATTGAGTATGGTTTCATATCTTCATTGTGATCCATTGATTGATTCTTGTTGTGGTGTGATGTGTGTGTGGCTTTACCTGGATTGCACGATTAGTGGTATGAGACACTAGTCACCAAGGTATTGCAGTGGTCCTCGTGGTGGCCATGACGTGATTATGGAGTTGTGGCCTTTGTGTAAGGTTCACGTATTTATTTCTGGGATAACATGTGTTATCCAGGGCATGTGTTGCCATGTGTGATCGGTACCCTCGTGTACTATGAAATTGGTCCTTTGTTGGCGGTCGTTGGCGGATGGGGACGACGGTCCTCGGAGGGAAAAGGTTGGACTTGGTTGTACAGGGGTCCTGGAGGTAATGGTTGGAACTAGACTTAAGGTTGGGGATAGCCATAAGGTTGGAACCGGGCATAAGGAAGGCATATCAACTCGTGATGGGTGATGTCACGAGGGCTTGTGTAGCCGTTGTTGTGAGTTCTCTTCTTGTGACGTGTGTAGTCACAAAGGCATGTGTTGCCGTTGGGTGTGTCCTTATTCTTTTGAGTTGTGTATGTCCGGTGTTAATCTATTGTGTGATGATAGATTATACCTTGAGCCGTCCCTGGGAGTTGTTGTTGTCTTTTGTGGTCTTGGGATGTGTTCCCTTATCTCATTGTGAGTGCTTTGAGTCTCATGTTGACCTTTGCTCTTGGTTTTGAACTTATATATATGTATAACGATTCGCAAATGACTTTACAAAAGTATATCTTATCTATGTATGATATTTCACATGTATTGAGTTTACCAGCATTATTCGCTGACTGGGCATCGCCCCATCTTTGATATGTTTCTTTCAGGTGATGTCTAGACGAGAGCGCGGTATAGTGCCAGCTAGTGTAGCTCCTTTCTTATGTTTTGTGGCCTGTGAGCCCAGTTTAGACTTAGTACGTTGAAAATTTATGGTTTTAGATGTTGAATTATGCAGATGTTAGCCTGTGCGTTCATCTCTAGATGAGCGTGGCATAGCACCCCTTTTACTTCCAGTTTATATATTCCTCTTTCAGTCTTCCGATGTGTTGATGTTTTGTTTAGATATCTGAATAATTAAGGCTTTAAATAGCTTGGAAATTAGGAGGTGTTACTATAAAACCCCGTGTTACGATCCCTAAAACCAATTAATCATTTAACCAAATTACCCAAAAGAAAGAATTAAATCACAATAATTAATTAGGAAAGGCCCACCATAGTCCATGGGCCCTTATCCCTAAACCCAATCCTTAGTCCCAAAATAGAGTTAGAAAACCTATAGTAATTAGGCCTAAGTAAGACTCTTAGATATATAAATAGGGAACATAAGGAGGCACCTAGAATCCCCACCACAATAAACGACTCACCACCCCAAAGAGCTCCAAGAATTCCCTTAGAAGAAATCAAGAAAGCAAGAAAGCTTAAAGAAAGACCCTTCATAGCCAAGGAATTAATTAAGGCTAAGAGGTAACCCATGTCTCAACAAAACCTATTTTCATAGCTATGATTCCCCTCTTAGGATTTCCCCATATTATTGTGTATTGATGAATTGTGATATTGTTATTGATGATTGGTGGGATGATTCCATGGGTAATCTTGATGATGAAAGGTTCTTGATAATTATGGTGTTCTTGATGATTATATGACGTTCTTGATGATTATATGATGTTCTTGATGATTGTAGGATGTTCTTGATGTTTATGTGATATTCTTACTGAATCTTGATATTTGAAGATGAATTGTGTCCTTGTTGATTTAAAAATGATTAGAACCCTAGGTTGTATCGTATGGAATTATTCTTGGTATATTGGGTGGGAATTTGCATGATAGGTTATGTGCCATATGTTTCTCGATCTTTGATCCGTTAATTGTCTACGTGTGTTATCTATTGCGTTTGAAAGTGTCTAAGCATGGTTTCGGGCTCCACAAAGGTTCCCGGGGCGTTTTTGGTGAAAAAGAGTCGGTGGGAGGTAGGTGGGGGTAGGGGACCCGCCACCTACTCCCGGCCTACTTGGGCAATGCCGGCAGCGGGCAGCTGCCCGCAGGGCACCCGCTGCCCGGATTAGCTACCGCCGGCGGGTGATTCCTCACCCACCGGCTACCCGCTGGTTTGGACCCCAATTTGGGATTTTGGCTTCCCCGTTTGATGTTCCCCCGACTCCCGTGGTGTCCCAACGGACTCCGTCTATCGTGCCTATGTGTAGTTTGATATTTCGGGTACCGTTCGTAGGTTGTATGAGTCTTATATATTGCATGCTAGTTGAATTGGTATCCCGTT
Source organism: Ipomoea nil (assembly GCF_001879475.1). Classification (NCBI taxonomy): domain Eukaryota; kingdom Viridiplantae; phylum Streptophyta; class Magnoliopsida; order Solanales; family Convolvulaceae; genus Ipomoea; species Ipomoea nil. The sequence continues at coordinate 1,440,841 of NW_017616542.1, forward strand.
GACCTATGTGAAAGAAGTATGAACCCCTTAGGACTATTCTTAGTATGTGAAGGATCACGCATAGGTTTTGTTATACGCTTTCTCCCCTTTCCCAATGTGTTAATGTGGGTTGCATGTGCTTGCTATGTGTTATGTGTGCATGATACCCCAATTCGGTTGCGATCGAATTAGTTATTCCTGAGCTGCGGTTGAGAAGCTGGCTGCGGTCAGATTTACACTCCCGGGCTGCGGTCCACCGTTTGGTTGCGATCAAACGTTTCTACATGAGCTGCGGTTCATATTTCCTGGCTGCGGTCAGATGACATACTCTTGGGCTGCGGTCCACTGTTTGGTTGCGATCAAACTATGATGAGCTGCGGTTCATCGGTCGGTTGCGATCGACCCCTCCGTGTTGCGATACGGGGCAGGGTGCTGCGGGGCCGTGTCAGAGCTATATGCGCTGACCCTCATGTATGGGCATGCTATTGGTCCTGTGGCGCCAACAAAGTGTGCTATGTGATGAGATACGGATGAGTTGTTGTTATGAGTGTCTTGGGGATGTGACTATAGGATTCATAGTGGGAATCGTATATGTTGGGTTATGATTATTAATTGTGCTTATCTTATCTGCCTTGCCTGTTGCAAACTGTATATGCTTGGTATAACTGCTGTCTGTGCTTAACCCTATCTGTTGAGTCTATCCCTGTTTTAAAAGCTAGAGTTCGAGGATATATCTTCATGTTCAAAATGGTTTTCGTATATCTATATATATATATATATATATATATATATATATATATATATATATCGTATTTCAACGCGTTGGAGTGAGTTACCAGCATCTCTCGCTGAACAGATATATTTGGCTTTCAGGCACAGAAGAGTAAGTCATTGGAGCGCGCTAGAACTTGGAGCATAGAAGTAGATAGTTTCCCTTTCGGCCTGCGTGCCATGTCTATGCGTTTACATTATTGAGGATATTAGTAGTTAGCTTGTGCACATGAGTTCTCTAGCTTAGGTGTGGCATAGCACCCCGCACTCTTTGTATCGTATTTTGGGATTTAATGAGATTCTACATTTATTATATAAGTTTTAAAAGTCTTGAAAATCTGGGGTGTTACAGTAGGTATCAGAGCCTAAGTTTGACCCTAGAATGTGACTCTTAAGACCAGACTTTAGGACACTAAGCTTAAACTCTAGGTACTCAGGAACATAATATTTAGGAATCATAGGACGCGCGGTGAGATTGTGAAACCTACACATAACCCCCTCACTTAATCCCTCTCTAACTTAAAGAAACACCCCCCTTCACTTATTGCATCAAGGTGAGAATACAAAATAACATCGACCTATGAACACCAGGATGACACCAAAAAGGAGACAGACAGGAACACCGAAACTCCCCACTCAGGAATTCTTGACACAAAATCTACAACGCCTGGCCCAAATTGCCCAGGCACTGAGTACTACCATCCCCCAACCCTTACCAACAAATGAGAACTTGGAAATCCACCACCAAGTCTCGGCGCATCAACCACCCACCTTCTCGGGGAACGAAGACCCCACGGTCCTCGAGGAATGGATCGGAACTTTTGACAAGATATTCCGGACAACCGAATGCCCAGAAGGCCACCAAGTCAGAATAGCCTCCTTCTACTTCAGGCACGAGGCCGATGCCTGGTGGGCCCACGAGGGACTCGCATGTGAACAAAACCACGAATTTAACTGGGGAAACTCTAAAAACACGACTACGAGAACAATTCTACCCCAATCATCTAAGAGCCACCGTATATGAAGAGTTCCTCCACCTAAAACAAGGTGCAGCCCCAATCACGGAATACTACCAACAATTCCACCGACTGGCCCGCCTCATCCCCGAGCTAGTACCCACCGAGAGGATCAAGATCAAGAAGTTCATAACAGGCCTTGATCCCGAACACCAAAAAGCCCTGGCTACACAAGAGCCAGGAACCCTTGGGGAAGCCTATGCCAAGGTATCCCAACTACAACAAGTATCAAACCAACCCCGGGAGACACGTCTGGGGTACAAAAGGAAACCTAAGGGGGATCACACAAACCCCACCCGAGGGCCTAAGAACCCCAGGGCCATCTCACCTCACAGGGTCTCAACGCCAAGCATTCAGGAAAGGATCCTTACTCTAAGCAAAGCCAGGATCGGAGACAACAACATAGTCTCCGGGACCTTCCTGGTACACGCCACCCCCGCCACTATGTTGTTCAACTCAGGGGCTACCAACTCGTTTATAGCAACCGAGTTTGCCACTCAGCTCGGCCTCAACACCAGCACCAAGGTCCAACTTCAGGTCAAGGTGGCCTCTGGCGAAATCATAAAATGCGACCGCATGTACGAGAACGTAATGATTACCATCCAAGGGGTGGAATTTCCCAGCAACTTAATACAATTCAAGCTAGATGGGGTACAAGTGATCTTGGGCATGGACTAGCTAGGGAAATTCCAAGCGCAAATCCTATGCGGAGAACAAAAAGTGGTCCTACGGGGACCAAACGGTAAAAGGGTATCACACCGCGGGACCCCCCAGGAATCAGGGATCAAATTGGTGAACATGATGAAAATGAAGAAATACTTAAACAAGGGAAGCGAGGCCTTCCTATGCTCGATCGAGGACCTCAACACCAAAACCCCCGGACCACAAACCATTCCAGTGGTAAACGAATTCACCGACGTCTTCCCGGACGAAATCCCCAGGGCACCCCCAGTTAGAGAAGTCGAGTTCAGCATAGACCTCATACCTGGCGCTGCCCCGATCTCTAAACCACCTTACAGGTTGGCACCAAAAGAAATGAAGGAACTGAAAACACAACTACAGGAATTGCTAGATAAAGGGCACATCCGCCCCAGCACCTCCCCATGGGGGGCACCAGTACTATTTGTTAAAAAGAAGGATGGAAGTATGCGCCTGTGCATCGACTACCGGGAACTGAACCTAGTCACAATAAAGAATAGGTACCCCATCCCTCGGATGACTTGTTCGACCAACTAAAAGGGGCAGAGGTATTCTCAAAAATTGACCTAAGGTCCGGATATCACCAAATACAAGTGGCCAAACTAGATATTCAGAAAACAGCCTTCCGGACACGTTATGGCCACTATGAATTCACAGTAATGCCCTTCGGACTCACCAACGCACCCGCCATATTCATGGATCTCATGAACCGGGTATTCCGACCCCACTTGGATGACTTCGTCATTGTATTCATTGACGACATCCTAGTCTACTCCCGAAACAAGGAAGAACATGAAAGACACCTCCGCATAACCCTGCACACCCTGAGAGAGCACCAACTATACGCCAAGTTCACTAAATGCGAATTCTGGAAAGACAGTGTGGCCTTCCTAGGCCACGTGATAGCCAAGGAAGGAATTAAGGTGGACCCCGCCAAAATCCGTGCCGTTAAGGAATGGACCACACCGAGCTCACTCTCAGAAGTCCGAAGCTTCCTAGGCTTGGCTGGCTACTACAGGAGGTTTGTACCCGACTTCACCAGGATAGCCCAACCCCTCAACAAACTCATGAAAAAGGAAACCCCCTTCCGATGGGACAATGACTGCATCTCGGCCTTTCAAGAATTGAAAGATAAGCTGACCACGGCACCCGTGCTCGCCATCCCATCCGGGGAGGAAGGGTTTGAGGTCTTCAATGACGCGTCCAAAAAGGGATTGGGGTGCGTGCTAATGCAAAAAGGCAGGGTAATAGCATACGCATCCAGGCAACTCAAAACCCACGAAGAGAACTACCCCACCCACGACCTCGAACTAGCCGCTATCATGTTCGCACTAAAGATTTCGAGGCATTACTTATATGGGGTGCAATGCAAGATTTACACGTACCATAAGAGCCTAAAGTACATCTTCACCTAGAAAGACCTAAACATGAGACAACGAAGGTGGCTAGAACTCATAAAGGACTACGATCTAGACATCCAATACCACGAGGGGAAAGCTAACATTGTGGCAGACGCCCTAAGCAGGAAGACTAACCACTCCCTCAACACCACCTGGTTCCTACCGGACCAGTTGTACAAGGACTTCCAAAGACTGAATTTGGAAATAATAGAGCAAGATCAAGTCCACCCCGACGTCCACTTATTCAACACGCAAATCATACCTACACTCTTCGAGGAAATCAAAATAGGAAAACAGTAGGATCCGGAACTAGATAAAATCCGTCTCGACCTAACCCAGGGGAAGGAAGGGCCCTTCGAAATACACGAAGACGGCAGTCTCCGTTACCGGGGTAGGTGGTGCGTGCCCTCGATGCACCCCCACCTGAAACAACAGATCTTGGAAGAAGGGCACAACTCCCCATACTCAGTTCACCCAGGGGGTGACAAACTATACCAAGATGTGAAAAGGTCGTTTTGGTGGCCCAACATGAAAAGGGAAATCGCAGATTTCGTGGCCAAATGCCTGAATTGCCAAAGGGTGAAGGCCGAACGATGCAAACCCAAGGGACTCGTACAACCCCTTGAGATACCACAAGGAAAGTGGGATTCCATATCCATGGACTTCGTCGGAGGGTTACCCCCAACGAAGACCGACAAGGATAAAATTTGGGTCATAGTGGACCGCTAACCAAAACGGCACGATTCATTGCCATGAAGGAAACATGGACAATGACACAACTGGCCCAAGCCTACTTGAGCCGAATAGTGAAGTACCACGGAGTCCCCCGGAACATCGTGTCCGATAGAGACTCTCGGTTTTTCTCACAATTCTGGAAATCGCTGCAAATAGCCTTGGGGACACAACTAAAGCTGAGCACCGCCTTCCACCCCACCACTGACGGCCAAACCGAGAGAACCATTCAGACTCTCGAAGACATGTTAAGAGCCTGTGCGTTAGACTTTCAAGGGACATGGGAGGAACACCTAGACCTTATTGAATTCTCATACAACAACAGCTACCACGCAAGCATTCGTATGGCGCCCTACGAAGCTTTATACGGACAGAAGTGTAGAACCCCCTTATGTTGGGAAGACATGGTCGACCCAGTAGCACTAGGACCCCAATACCTACAAGATACCATAACCAAGGTCAAACACATCAAGGAAAGGATGAAGGCTGCCCAGGACCGCCAGAAGTCCTACACCGACCTAAGGAGGAAACAAGCCGAATTCAACACCGGGGACAAGGTCTGGTTGAGGATCTCGCCCACATGGGGGGTAATGAGATTCGGAAGAAAAAGGAAACTCAGCCCATGATTTATCGGCCCCTATAAAATCATAGAAAGAGTTGGGAACCTAGCTTATCGCCTCGCTCTACCCGTTGAACTAGAACGAGTACACAACGTATTCCACATATCCCAGCTAAAGAAATACGTGAACGACCCAAGCCACGTGCTTCAACCCGAGGTCGTGGACCTCGACGAGTCACTAGTATACGAAGAAAAACCCGTGAGAATCCTGGACACCAAGACAAGAACCACCCGACGTCGAGCCATAGAAATGGTGAAAGTCCTCTAGACCAACCATGGGACCGAGGAAGCGACATGGGAACTCAAGGACACAATGAAGGAACGCTACCCCGAACTTTTCACACCAGGTAACGAAGAAGAAGTCACTCGACAAGGACCAAGCTTCGGGGACGAAGCTTCCTGTTAAGGGGGGGAGAGTGTAACATCCCGTGTTACGATCCCTAAAACCAAATTAATCATTTAACCAAATTACCCAAAAGAAAGAATTAAATCACAATAATTAATTTGGAAAGGCCCACCATACTCCACGGGCCCTTATCCCTAAACCCAATCCTTAGTCCCAAAAGGAATAGAGTTAGCAAGCCTATAGTAATTAGGCCTAAGTAAGACTCTTAGATATATAAATAGGGAACATAATGAGGCACCTAGAATCCCCACCACAATAAACGACTCACCACCCCAAAGAGCTCCAAGAATTCCCTTAGAAGAAATCAAGAAAGCAAGAAAGCTTAAAGAAAGACCCTTCATAGCCAAGGAATTAATTAAGGCTAAGAGGTAAGCCATGTCTCAACAAAACCTATTTTCATAGCTATAATTCCCCTCTTAGGATTTCCCCATATTATTGTGTATTGATGAATTGTGATATTGTTATTGATGATTGGTGGGATGATTCCATGGGTAATCTTGATGATGAAAGGTTCTTGATAATTATGGTGTTCTTGATGATTATATGACGTTCTTGATGATTATATGATGTTCTTGATGATTATAGGATGTTCTTGATGTTTATGTTATATTCTTACTGAATCTTGATATTAGAAGATGAATTGTATCCTTGTTGATTTAAAAATGATTAGAACCCTAGGTTGTATCGTATGGAATTATTCTTGGTATATTGGGTGGGAATTCGCATGATTGGGTGTTGATTATGTTTAGAAAAGCATGATATGTTATGTGCCATATGTTTCCCGATCTTTGATCCGTTAATTGTCTACGTGTGTTATCAATTGCGTTCGAAAGTGTCTAAGCATGGTTTCGGGTTCCACAAAGGTTCCCGGGGCGTTTTTGTTGAAAAAGAGTCGGTGGGGGGTAGCTGGGGGTAGGGGACCCGCCACCTACCCGCGGCCTTCTTCGGCAACGCCGACAGCGGGCAGCCGGCGGGCGGGCAGCTGTCCGCCGGGCACCCGCTGCCCGGATTAGCTACCGCTGGCGGGTGATTCCTCACCCACCGGCTACCCGCTGGTTTGGACCCCAATTTGGGATTTTCGCTTCCCCGTTTGATGTTCCCCCGACCCCCGTGGTGTCCCAACGGACTACGTCTATCGTGCCTATGTCTAGTTTGATATTTCGGGTGCCGTTCGTAGGTTGTATGAGTCTTATATATTGCATGCTAGTTGAATTCGTATCCCATTGACCTAGGTGAAAGAAGTATGAACCCCTTAGGATTATTCTTAGTATGTGAAGGATCACGCATAGGTTTTGTTATACGCTTTCTCCCCCTTCCCAATGTGTTAATGTGGGTTGCATGTGCTTGCTATGTGTTATGTGTGCATGATACCCCAATTCGGTTGCGATCGAATTGGTTATTCCTGAGCTGCGGTTGAGAAGCTGGCTGCGGTCAGATTTACACTCCCGGGCTGCGGTCCACCGTTTGGTCGCGATCAAACGTTTCTACATGAGCTGCGGTTCATATTTCCTGGTTGCGGTCAGATGACATACTCTTGGGCTGCGGTCCACTGTTTGGTTGCGATCAATCTATGATGAGCTACGGTTCATCGGTCGGTTGCGATCGACCCCTCCGTGTTGCGATACGGGGCAGGGTGCTGCGGGGCCGTGTCAGAGCTATATGCGCTGACCCTCATGTATGGGCATGCGATTGGTCCTGTGGCGCCAACAAAGTGTGCTATGTGATGAGATACGGATGAGTTGTTGTTATGAGTGTCTTGGGGATGTGGCTATGGGATTCATAGTGGGAATCGTATATGTTGGGTTATGATTATTAATTGTTCTTATCTTATCTGCCTTGCCTGTTGCAAACTGTATATGCTTGGTATAACTGTTGTCTGTGCTTAACCCTATCTGTTGAGTCTATCCCTGTTTTAAAAGCTAGAGTTCGTAGGATATATCTTCATGTTCAAAATGGTTTTCGTATATCTATATATATATCTATATGTATCGTATTTCAACGCGTTGGAGTGGGTTAGCAGCATCTCTCGCTGAACAGATATATTTGGCTTTCAGGCATAGAAGAGTAAGTCACTGGAGCGCGCTAGAACTTGGAGCATAGAAGTAGATAGTTTCCCTTTCGGCCTGCGTGCCATGTCTATGCGTTTACATTATTGAGGATATTAGTAGTTAGCCTGTGCTCCTGAGTTCTCTAGCTTAGGTGTGGCATAGCACCCCGCACTCTTTGTATCATATTTTGGGATTTAATGAGATTCTACCTTTATTATATAAGTTTTAAAAGTCTTGAAAATCTGGGGTGTTACAGTTACACTGTGGGCTAATGATGAAGTGGTTGAAAGGTTTCCTTTGGATATAGCCGACGTTTGGTTTCAAAAGGTGTGATGAATGCTTGCATGACTCTTCAATGGTCGAGAAGGCGGTGGATTTGATGGGTAGCGGTTTCTAGGAGAGTAAATGAGGGATTAGGGTGACGATGTGAGAGAGAGTGAATCTGTTAGGAAGGATTTTGATCTAGGAGGGGATTATGGGGGGGAGGTTTTGGTTGGGTGGAGGTTTGATATGGGTAGGAATTTATGGGTGGAGGTTTGATTCCGAATTAGACTCTGATTTTCCTCCTTTATCTCCTGATTTCCTTCTCAAAAACGTGTACCACAAATATAATCACACTTAAACATCTCGTTAGTAGAAAATATAATCAATAAATAATCAATCACACACAACCATATACATTAAACATCCACACGACAGTTTCCAATCAAAATAAACACATTTTGGAAATTAACAAAATTATCACATATTTTCCAAAGAAACCTCTTCATATAATTTGCACACAGATCAGATTCTAAACATTTTAGAAACTAACAAAATATTTAACTTTCAGCTCAGATTTCTAAAACATTTTTATCACAAATTATATCACATAAATTACATATTCACGAAACACATATATAATGCAATAAACACATTAAATTACAATTTTTAGAGCAAATTGTTCATGCAAACAAATTAATCAACTTATACAAACATGAACAAAAATTTGCAGATTAAATAACACATTGAATCATGCAATTATAAACAAATTGTCAAATAATCACGAATTGCACATTTCATCAAATTAATTTGCATGGCATATGATTTCACGTTAAATAACACATGCAAATACACAAATAAATTCCTAACACATATTGCGATTTTATCATACAAAAATTCGAATAAACATATGCATATAATCACATAAATTAATTTCATCAAAATCTTTGTGTGCGGCGTAGGCTAGGAAAATTCTGATTGCTTCAAGTCGGGCTATTTGTAACACCCCGTGTTACGGCCTTTAAACCCGAATAAATTATTTAATTAATTCCATTAATAATAATTAAAAAGGATTTAATTTGATTAGAAATCCCTTTAATTAATTAATGTGGTCCACCACGGATCGTGGACCCTTGCCTACACTAGAGTCACAAGCCCATTGGAAATAAAGAAAGTTAACATTTTACTAATCAGATCCTAATTAGGAATCCTAGGCCTACACATCTATTAGGAATAAAGAAAGTATACCTTTACAATTCAGATTATGGTTAGGATTCTCTTTAAATATGGTCCACCATGGACCATGGACCCTTATCCCTAAAACAAGTCCTTAGTCCTATAAGGAATAGAATTAGTAAACCCATACCATTCAGACCCTAATTAGGACTCCTAAATATATATATATATATATATATATATATATATATATATATATATATATATATATATACATATATATATATATATACATATATATACATATATATATATATATATATATATATATATATATATATATATATATATATATATATATATATATATATATATATATATATATATATATATAAGGACATAGGAGGCACCTAGAAGTCACACCACAATAGATATCACCACACAAGAATTCCCAAGGGACTCCCCACTACCAAGCCTAGGGAGATCAAAACGGATGGAAATCTTAGGGAAGAAGCTTAATAGCCAAGGGATGATTAATTAAGGCTAAGAGGTAACCCATGTCTCAACAAAACCTATTTTCTTCGCTATAATCTCTTTCCTTGGCCTCCCTCTATATTCTTGTGTCTTGATTGAATTCTTCTATGATAATTATGATGATTGATAAGATGATTTATATGCTTTCTTGAGAATCTTGATGACCTTGATGTTAAAAAGAAGTTCTTGATTATGATATGATGATTCTTAACGAATCTTGATATTTTCTTGATGTTGAGAATAAAATATGTTCTTGATGATTTGGGTGGGATTAGAGCCCTAGGTTGGATTGGGAATTTGTATTGAGGACGTTCTTGATTTATATTTTGGTGGGAATTCACATGTTTGGGTGTTGTTTATATTTAGAAACCGTAATAGGTTAAGTCCTACAAGATTCTTGCTTTTGATCCGTTAATTGCCCGTGTGATGTCATTATTTGCGTTTAAAAGTGTCTAAGCATGGTTTCGGGCTCCACAAAGGACCTCGGGACGAATTTATGATGAATAAGTGAGTGTGGGTGGGGGAACCCACCACCTACAGGCTACCCGCTGCCCGGAACAGCGCCCACCGGAGGGCAGCCAGCGGGTGACCCCCACCCACCGGCTACGCGCTGGTCCACACCCTACCCCAGGTCCTCGGCTTCCCCGTTTGATGTTCCCCGTTCCCCATGGTGTCCCAACGGACCCGGTTTGTCATGCCTGAGTCTAGTTTGGAATTTCGGGTACCATTCGTAGGTTAAACGAGTCTTAGGAATTGCATGCTAGTTGAGTTGGTAACCCGTGGACCTTGGTGGAAGTTATATGAGCCCTTAGGAATTATTCTTAGTATGTGAATGATCACAAGTAAGCTTAATTATATACCTCCCCCTCCCCTATGTGAATTATGTGCTATTATGTGTTACGTGATGCATGACCCCAACTTGGTTAAGACCAATTGGGCTATACGGGCAGTTGAATGGGTTGAGAACCATCCCAACTGTTAACCGGGCCGGTTTAGATCGGTCATGGATATTGGTATGATATAGGACTGAGGTCCACTCTACGGGCAGTTGAATGGGCTGAGAACCATCCCAACTGCTAACCAGGCTGGTAGAGATCGGTCAGGTATATAAAGATTATGTATAGGACTGAAGGTCCACATGGGCCTCGGTGATATGACCCACCGACCTGGACGCGCCAGGCGGTGTGTAGGGCCAACTAGCCGAGGAAGGCTGTAGTCCACCGACCTGAGTAATCAGGCGGTGTGTAGGGCTACGGCTGGCTGCGATCCACCGAGTGGTGGGACATCGGTATGTAGGACCGTAGTCTCCGAGGATCTTTGCCCACCGACTGAGTTTAGCTCAGCAGTGTGTCGGGCTTGAACCGCTACGGCCCATCGATTGTGCGCATCAACGGTGTGTAGGGTCGTAAGTCCCCCCTTGTAAAGGGGATCGCGGTCCACCGACTAGGCGCGTCAGCGGTGTGTCGGATCGTGGTCCGACGCTGAGTTCGTCAGCGGTTCTCAAAGGGTTGGTTGCGATCAACTCCCCTCGTACCGCGGTATTGAGGTAGGGTGCTGCGGGGCCCTGTTAATGCTATAAGCATTAACCCTCATGTTCGGGCCATGCGAATGGTCCCGAGGCGCCATCAATAATTATGTGATATGAATGATACTTGAATGATGATGTGTTTGAATTGAAAAGTAATCTGTGACCTTAGATGCGTATTCCTTATGATGTTATCTCTACTTAACTGTTTATCATTGACTAATGTGCTCGTCCCTATTTGCTGAGTTTATTCTTGGTTTTAAAGCTAGAGTCTCCTAAGTATATATCTTCCTGCTTCAAAATGATTTTCGTATATATATATATATATATATATATATATATATATATATATATATATATATATATATATCGTATTTCAATGCGTTGGAGTGGGTTACCAGCATCGCTCGCTGAACAGATATATTTGGCTTTCAGGCACAGATGAGTAGATCCCAGAGCATGCTAGAGATCCGAGGCGTAGAGTAGCTAGTTTCCCTTTTGACCTGCGTGCCATGCTTATGTATTGACATTATTTGAGAATTTTAGTTAGTTAGCCTGTGCACCTGAGTTCTCTAGCTCAGGTGTGGCATAGCACCCCATACTCTTATGTTTGATTTCGAGATTTAATGAGGATTTACCTTTATTATATAAGTTTTAAAAGTTTCAAAATTTCGGGGTGTTACAGTTGGTATCAGAGCCAAAGTTTAACCCTAGGATATAACCCTTAAGACCAGAATTTAGGACATTAGGCTTGAACTCTAGGTATTTAGGGACATAGGATTCAGGAATCTTAGGACGCGCGGTGAGATTGTGAACCTACCTATCATCACATAACCTCCCCTCACTTTACCCCACATTAATTTAAAGAATTTCCCCCTTCGCTTATCACATCAAGGTAAGGGTACAACACACTAACTCTTCATTCCACATACTGGCCCTAGAAATTTGAGATGTCCTTGCATGCTTTTACATGTTTTGTTGCTTATCACTCTTTGATTATCATACTTGTTTATTTGCTTAAACATATGTTCCTAATTGACTTTAGACCGTGTTAAGAACTGCATATTATTACTTAACTATTTGATCAAACATGCATTATTTGGATATCTGTTACTTGATAAAGTATTTTGGAACTTGTAATTAGTAATTTTATTCAGCTTATGAGGGCTCACTTGTCCTAAATCATAAATTGACCAATATAGTTAACTCACTAAATAGCCCGATAAATACTTACATGAGTTGCATGTAGGGAAATTTTGGGGAACATAGCTTTAATTAAGAAGGGGAAGAATGGGGTGTGGGATCCTTAAGATATTTAGTTGAAGTCTCCTATATTCCTTATTAATAACGTGATCCCTTGAGTTTTTCCATGTATTCAAACCCCTTTCGTTGTTCACATAAGTATGAAATTCCTTGAACTTAAAATTGTGCATTCTCGGTGCTTTTCCCGAAGTGATTCCTCCTTCACAGTCACGTTCCAGTGGGGCCTTGGCAGGAGGTCGGCCACCCACCACGTGCGCACTGCCACATTCCAGTGGGGACTTGACAGGCGGTCGACCGCCCACCTCGCACCCACTGGTCCGGTATGTTTTCTTGACTTCTCATTTTTATTGATCCATTGTGCCTTTGTGTGTCTCCCTTGATACTTCCTATGTGTTTAAACATATAAATAACAATCTAATGCTTGAACACCGAATTATCTTCCTAATTGGGTTGTTTATATTTACATAGCAATTATAGGGACTAATCCTATTTCTAGAAATCTAAACCCTCAGATACATTGCGTATTAAGTTTCGACCCGAAATTCAATCTGAATAAGACCGGTAGAAACCTAAAACAAGTGGTCATCTAGAAATTATCCGTGGAAAAATATATTGCGCCCCCAAACTATCTTAAAACTATCCCTCTAGACCTTGGTCCATGTTGCATAATAGACCACAAGCTTCCCATACCTTGTTTAGGACCCTTTACCACTAAGATAAGGACCCCCCTAAACAAACATTTATACATAAATAGGTACATCACTACTATCCTAGATATATTTCCCTAAAACTCCTATCATATATATATATATATATATATATATATATATATATATATATATATATATTTAAGATATGTAGTAAACCCCAATTACGTTCATATGCTACACTTACACCAAATTGTTATTATTATTATTATTATTATTATTATTACTATTATTATTACTATTATTATTATTATTATTATTATTATTATTATTATTATTTTCATTTTCATTTTTATTACACCCTAATCCTAAATCACTTGCCTAATCTTAAAAATGGTTGCGTCATGTACGGTACGTCCCTATACGCTTAAATCTATATATATGTGTATAAACTTGTGAGCCTATAGAACATCCTCCCCTATTCATACGTATCCATATATAAATTGTTACATTATATACAATAAATCCCTAGCCCCCAAACCATACACATGCACCCTAGCTACAATAATCTTACGCACACCTATAAGCTTGCCCTTAGCATATCCTAACCATGAAATATCATTCCGTACAAACTACATCACTGTTATATATATACATATATATACACATACCCTGGGATAGCCCTAATTCTACTTTTCCCCCTCGCATGACCTCCCTGTTCCACTCCTACCTTCCCTAAATAATTAAAAACTTTAGCCTCATCATCAGGTCATCAATTGAGTTAGGAATTAGCAACCAAGGGTCTTCAACTCTAAAGTTGTTTAGGTATCCCGGGCTTCTAGAGGTAAGATTTATGCCTACCTAAAATCTAATTACCACCAAGATAAAACTAATTTTCCCAAGTGCTTGTGTGATTAAATTCTCAAGATAGAACTTCTAGTACTTGTGAACCTAGGCTATCTTACTCGTAATTACTAAAATATTTATATCCAAATTGCATGGTCCAAACTATAAGTCGAAATTTATATTTTTCATGTGCATTACATGTGACACCCCCAAAATCCATACTCCAAACCATGAATTAATTGAGTAATTAATTCTATTTCTTTTGAGGAATTGATTCCTAAAATCCTGATTTTTGATACTCAAGGACTAGTATTTGACAAGTCAATCTTTAAGTTGTGTTGTACCTTGTGGTTTGAGAGGAGTTCCCTTGTTCCTTACACTTTCTAAGAGTTAGTAAGGGTATCCTTGTCTTTTCACCAAGAGTTAGTTTTGTAACCTAAACCTAGAAGACTTCTTCATTTCATTCCTTTACATTTCCTAGAGTAGCTTGTTCTTCAAGCCAAAAGAAGCCTTTGTCAAGATTCCAAGTTTTGCTTCCAAGATTCAATCTTTCCTCTATTTTGGTTCCATCTTGGTTGTCTTTTGCTTAAAGGTTGGATCTTTATGATCTTTTGGTTTGATCTTGAAGTGGGTTTGGTTAGTGAGCTTAGTGGAGAGCTTGTTGTGGTGTAAGAAGAGTCTTTTGGTTTTCAAGAGGTAACCCATGCTCTACAAAACCTATTTTGCTTACCCATATATGATTTCTTGGCTTCTACTTGTGTTTTGATATAAAATGTGAGAGTTTATGCATCTATCTTGTGATATTGCATATCTAGAGCTTGTGTTTAGGATTCCGTTGTGCCATTGCTTGGCATTTTCCTTGGTTCAAGTCATTTTGTTGTGTTTGGTGAGATTTGGCATGTTTTGGACTTGAATTTGTGTTTGGAGGAGAAAATCCCCGAAGGGATTTGTTGTGGTACAGGGACGTACCCACGGGCGGAACGGCGGGCGGGGCACCACCCGCCGCCCTACCCGCGGGGAACGTGTGCCCTGCGGGTTGTGTACCCGCGGGCGGGACCACGGGTGGGGCACTACCCGTGGGTCCACCCGCGGGGAACACGGTGGAGTTGGTTCGGGATTTGTTCCCCGTGATTCGTTTGTCTTGGTCTTTGATCTTTTGGCCTCCCGTTGTTCTTTTGTGGAACTATTTGAGCATCTTCTTGATGTTTCGTAGGTCTAGAGCTTTACGGTAGGTATCCATGTAGGATCTTTGGTGCTGTGAATCGTGCTAATTGTTCAACATTGTGTTTCGTTGAACCGTGTGGTGTCTTGTGTGTTCCTCGGAGCTATCTTGAGTTTCCTCGTTGTTGAGCTTGCTAGTTATTATCTTAATGCTAGCGTCGTTGTTGTCGATGGGTGGTGACCTGTCTCTTGATTGAGTATGTTTCATACCTTCTCTTGCAATTCGTTGTTCGTTTCGTATGAGTGGTGGTGCGTGTGTGGCTCTACCTGGATTGCACGATTAGTGGTATGGGACACTAGTCACCAAGGTATTGCAGCGGTCCTCGTGGTGGCCGTGACGTGATTTCATGGAGTTGTGGCTGAGTCCACGTGTTTGGGGGATAACATTGTGTTATCCAGGCATGTGTTGCCGTGAATTGGTGGGTTTTCGTTGGTGGTCTGTAGGTGGGGGACGACGGTCCCGGCGGAATAAGGTTGGACATGGCTGTACAGGGGTTTTCTGGAGGTAATGGTTAGCACCGAAGGTACAAGGTTGGGGGTAGCCATAAGGTTGGAACAGGGCATAAGGAAGGCATATCAACTCGTGATGCGTGATGTCACGAGGGCTTGTGAAGCCTTTGTTATGGTGAGTTCTCTTCTCTCGTGACGTGTGTAGTCACGGAGACTTGTGGTGTGGTGTTTTGGCATGTGTTGCCGGTGGGTGAGTCTTTATCCTTGTGTGTGGTTAATCTTTGTGGTTGGGATGTGTTCCCGATTTTATCCTTGTGAGAGGTGTGTCTTGTGTGGTCTTTTGATCATTGGCTTTTGACTTATATATATGTATTCCGTTTCAAAAATGGTTTTCATATTATATATCTACCTATTTATGATACTTAACGGTATTGGTGGGTTACCAGCATCTTTCGCTGACCGGGCGTCGCCCCGATGTTTATCTTTGTATCTTTTAGGTGATGCGTAGTCGAGCGCGATGTCTAGAGCCGGTAGCTTAGCACCTGTATCTTTAGACAGTGTTATTGAGGCCTGTGTGCCAATGTCTTTAGATTGTTCTAGTTTGTTGTTTTTGGGATAGTGTTACACTTGCAGATTGTCGCCGTAGCGTATACCTAGTGTGGTATACGTGGCATAACACCCCGTTTTGGATTCCTTTTATCTAGTTATCTTTTTATCTTCCGCTGTGCTAGTGTTTTGTTGTTAATCTGCATGTGTTAAGACTTCTTTTTAAGTCGTGTTTCTGGGGGTGTTACAGTTGGTATCAGAGCCTAGTTTTAGAGCTTAGGAAGAGTTAATTCTAGGCTTTCTAAGTGTTTAAGTGTGTTTTGAGACCTCTAAGCGACCTTAAGGAGTTAAGTGTTAGGCTTAGGACTCTAGGTTGCGCGGTGAGATGTGTGTTGTTTTCTGTCTTGCTTGCTTGCTTTTTGTGGTAACCTTGTTGTTGTAGCAGAAGTGCGATGCCTCCTCATCCTCGCGCCCGCACCACAGAGACCCCGACCAACGAGTAGCTCGCCCAGACTCTCCATCAGTTGACGCAGACGATGCAGTCTATCAGTGAAGCTCTATTGAACAACAATCAAGTTGCGCCGCCTCCGCCTCCTGTTGGGCACCGGATGTGGGTCGCCTTGTGTCTGGGCATCGGCCGCCTTCCTTCGCTGGTGAAGAAGACCCTGTAGTCCTTGAAGAGTGGCTACGGGTATTTGATAAGATCTTTACTGTGGTGGGTTGTCCCAAAGAGAGGAGAGTAGAACTGGCAACGTTCTACTTCTGCCAAGAAGCTGATCTGTGGTGGGTTCACGAGAGTCCGGCCTTTCTTGAAGAGCCTGGGTTTGATTGGACCGCGCTCAAGGACAGAATGCGCGAAAGGTTCTACCCAGCGCATGTGCGAGCCGCCATGTTTGATGAGTTACTTCATCTGCAGCAAGGACCCCAATCTGTGGTGGAGTACCACAAGAAGTTCCTAGAGCTGGCGCGCTTCGCGAGGATGTTGGTGCCTATAGAGCTTGCCAAGGTTGAGCGTTTCGTTGCCGGTCTGAACTATGAGGCACGAAAAGCGTTGACAGTGAGTAGACCCAGTTCCCTCAAGGATGCGTATCTGTGTGCCGTGGATCTGTTTCGTGTTCAGCAGCTTCAGAAGAGTTCGCTTGAGTTGGCTAGGAAGAGAGTTGAGAGTGGTGGTTCTTTTGCTTTCAAGAAGCCCCGACCGAGTTTTCCGGCTAGAGTTGTGCCATCTTCTTCTCAAGGACCAGTTAGGATGGAGCCTTCGGTTCAAGGTAAGTCGGTTGGTTGTCGCAAGTGTGGGAAGGTGCATCCGGGCCAAGTTTGTTATGGCCAGGCGTTTAAGTGTTTTCGATGTGGGGTTGTTGGTCATAGAGTTGCGGAGTGCCCCCAGCTTGTTGGTCAGAGAGTGTTACCGCTACCCCCGAGAGCCGGAGGAGCAC
The DNA here is from genome assembly GCF_001879475.1 of Ipomoea nil. Classification (NCBI taxonomy): domain Eukaryota; kingdom Viridiplantae; phylum Streptophyta; class Magnoliopsida; order Solanales; family Convolvulaceae; genus Ipomoea; species Ipomoea nil. The sequence goes on from NW_017616542.1 coordinate 1,458,416, forward strand.
CAGGAGGGAGTTCAGGTCACAGAGCTGTTGGAGCTAGGCCACCTGGGAGAGTTTTTGTGATGGCGCGTTCGCAGGCGGGGTCGGAGGGTCTGGTGGAGGAGGAGTTAGCAGGTAACCCTTGTTTTCGAGCCTATCCTTGTGTCCCCGAGAGCTTTGTGTTCTTTGTTGCCTTGGGTGATTTTGTGTTTCGCAGTGTCCTTTGTGTTCTTTGTTGCCTTGGGTGTTATCTTGTGTTTCGTAGTTGTCTTTGTTTGGCAATCCTTGGCTTGTTTCCCTTGCTTGTTTTTCGTTGGATGCTTACTGTAGACTCTTTTCTTGCTAAGTGTTTTCTTTAGTTGGCATCTTGTTCTGTGGTAGTCATCTATCCTTGAGTTATCTTGTGCTTAGCCCAATTCTTCCACCTTTGTACTTGGTTGTTCTTACAACAATTCCTTGTGCTTTTCCCTAAATTTTCCAAGTATTCTTTGATTTGGAAAAAAAATAGCAATCCCTACCAAAATCTTTCCTTTTGTAGCCTAAAAGTTAAACCTAATGTTTCTTTGTAGCCTTTGAGTTTTGAACCTTAGCTAATTTTTTTTCTACCTAACCTTTAAACCACTTGAGCCAATTATCTTTCTTAAACCCTAACCAATTTTAATTTCTTTTAAACCTTAAATCCCACTTTGTTCAAAATCCCCAAATTTAATCATCTTTTCTCCCAATCTCACCCAAATCCCTAATTTCTTTCCCCAAAATTCTCCTCATCTTTTTCCTTCTCCCTACCCGTGAGCTACCCGACACACCACCCCACCCCGTCGCCCAGCACCACCTGCCCGTCGCACCACCGCCGGAGTTCGCCGCACCGCCGCCGATCCGCTGTAGCCGTGTCGCCGAGTAGCCGCGAGAGAGAGAGAGAGAGAGAGAGAGTGCAGCGAGAGTGTGGTAGAAGAAGGAGGAGAGTTGTGGGCTTTTTTGTTGAGCTTTGGATCATCTTCCACCATGCCTAGAAGGTCAAGCTTGGCTAGAAAAGCGGAATGGGTGGATGCCCACTACCTTGAGCTTGAAGGTAAAGCTTTTGATCCGGAATATTTTTCAAGTTCCTTGTTGGATTTGCTTAAGTTTCAAGGTTTGTTAGATGGTTTTCTCGCCATAAGGGCCGAGACTAACCCGAGTTTGGTGAAAGAGTTTTACCGTCACATGGTTGTGACGAAGGATGGTGAAAGGCTTGAGATCACCTCTAAGGTGAGAGGTGTGAAGGTTGTGTTGTCTGAGAAGAGGTTAGCCCAGTTGTTGAGTTTGTCTGCTACCGGAGTGGCACAGTACAGTGGTCATTCTTGGATTAGTACGGATACCATGGGGTACCGTGACTATTTGAGCTATCTGTTTGGCCGTACGAGTGGTTTCACTCAAGCTTCGAGGCCGGAAAAGAAGTGGTTGTCTGCGGAACAAAGGATCTTGGTTATGTTGGTGTCAGATTGTTTGTTGCCAATAACAACAAGAGCAGTTTGTTGGGTAAGTTGGAGTGTACCCTTGCTTTTTGTCTGAAGAATATAGTTAAGTTCAATCTGCCTGCTTTGATGATGCAACACATGGTGTTTTGCCGGGATCACAACCGGAAGAGTTTGCCGTATGGCATGGTGCTAAGTTGGATCTTGGTTAAGAAAGGTGTTAGTGTGGTTGGTTGCCCCTCGAAGGCTGTGGGAAAGATGGTGTTGGATACCGCCAATCTCCGGAGTTGTAATCCTTTTCTGTTGGATAGTGGTGAGTACATCACGCTTGAAGAGGTTGCTAGGAAAGCACTTGTTGAGAGAGCAGAGTTAGCTGCTGAGCTTGAGATTCATGCCGGGAAGTTGAGCCTTGCAGTTCAGAGTTTGGGTGGTGACGAAGAAGTTGAGGAGGAAGCAGATCAGGAAGAAGAAGAAGGAACACCGGAGATCGCCAAAGCTGAAGTAAGTGAATCATACGGTGAGGAACGCCGTAGAAGGGAAGAAGTTCGCACCAAGAGAGGGCAGGATGTTGCCTCTTTGCTTCGTCAGCAGAACAGTTTGATCACCGAGGGTTTTGCGTTTGTGAGGTCGCAGTTTGCCGCAGTGCATCAGAGGCTTGATCGGTTTAAAGCTAGTTCTAGTCACAGAAATGAAGCTGAAGAAGAAGAGTCTGAAGAGGCCGAAGAGTCAGAGAGTGAAGAGTTCTAGTGGTGTTGTGGTAACCCCGTTCGTTTCTTTCTTTGTTGTTTCTTAGCCTTTGTAGCTTGGTGTTTGGTTGTTGTGTGCTTTGTGTGCTTGCTTGCTTTGTTTGTTGCCTTGTTGTTTAGCTAGTTTGTTGGTTGGTGCTTGGGTTAGTTGTTGAGTTCTTGGTTGTTGTCTAGAAGTTGGTTGTTGTGTTGAGGTTAGAGTTCTTGATGCCAATCTATCCGTTTGTTGATCTCTTGCCTATCCTTAGATTCGTAATGCCTTTTTTTGCTTTGGAACCCTTGTGAGAACTTTTGGAGTTTTTGACCAAAACGGATACTCTTGAATTTTCCTTGGTTCAAGTCATTTTGTTGTGTTTGGTGAGATTTGGCATGTTTTGGACTTGAATTTGTGTTTGGAGGAGAAAATCCCCGAAGGGATTTGTTGTGGTACAGGGACGTACCAACGGGCGAAACGGCGGGCGGGGCACCACCCGTCGGCCTACCCGCGGGGAACGTGTGCCCTGCGGGTCGTGTACCCGCGGGCGGGACCACGGGTGGGGCACTACCCATGGGTCCACCCACGGGGAACACGGTGGAGTTGGTTCGGGATTTGTTCCTTGTGATTTGTTTGTCTTGGTCTTTGATCTTTTGGCCTCCCGTTGTTCTTTTGTAGAACTATTTGAGCATCTTCTTGATGTTTCGTAGGTCTAGAGCTTTACGGTAGGTATCCATGTAGGATCTTTGGTGTTGTGAATCGTGGTATGGGACACTAGTCACCAAGGTATTGCAGCGGTCCTCGTGGTGGCCGTGACGTGATTTCATGGAGTTGTGGCTGAGTCCACGTGTTCGGGGGATAACATTGTGTTATCCAGGCATGTGTTGCCGTGAATTGGTGGGTTTTCGTTGGTGGTCTGTAGGTGGGGGACGACGGTCCCGGCGGAATAAGGTTGGACTTGGCTGTACAGGGGTTTTCTGGAGGTAATGGTTGGCACCGAAGGTACAAGGTTGGGGGTAACCATAAGGTTGGAACAGGGCATAAGGAAGGCATATCAACTCGTGATGCGTGATGTCACAAGGGCTTGTGAAGCCGTTGTTATGGTGAGTTCTCTTCTCTCGTGACGTGTGTAGTCACGAAGACTTGTGGTGTGGTGTTTTGGCATGTGTTGCCGGTGGGTGAGTCTTTATCCTTATGTGTGGTTAATCTTTGTGGTTGGGATGTGTTCCCGGTTTTATCCTTGTGAGTGGTGAGTCTTGTGTTGTCTTTTGATCATTGGCTTTTGACTTATATATATGTATTCCGTTTCGAAAATAGTTTTCATATTATATATCTACCTATTTATGATACTTAACGGTATTGGTGGGTTACCAGCATCTTTCGTTGACCGGGCGTCGCCCCGATGTTTATCTTTGTATCTTTCAGGTGATGCGTAGTCGAGCGCGATGTCTAGAGCCGGTAGCTTAGCACCTGTATCTTTAGACATTGTTGTTGAGGCCTGTGTGCCAATGTCTTTAGATTGTTCTAGTTTGTTGTTTTTGGGATAGTGTTACACTTGCAGATTGTCGCCGTAGCATATACCTAGTGTGGTATACGTGGCATAACACCCCGTTTTGGATTCCTTTTATCCAGTTATCTTTTTATCTTCCGCTGTGCTAGTGTTTTGTTGTTAATCTGCATGTGTTAAGACTTGTTTTAAAGTCGTGTTTCCCGGGGTGTTACATTACATGTCAAACCACATAGCTCACGTGTTTATGTAAAATACACACTTACACGCATTCATGTATAATACATATACACGCATGCTAGACAAAAAAAAAAAAAAAAAAAAAAAAAAAAAAAAAAAAAAAAAACGGTATGTTATAAGGCATCCCTCTATGCATATACACAATATTATTAATTACAAGCAATTTACATATAAGTGCCAATACTTGTTATGAGATCACCCGCCGTTATCCATGGAATACAAAATAAAGATCCTAATTCTATTGCCTCCCCAGAATTTAATTACCCCATAAGAAGCAACAGCCTTCCTCCTAATTCTATTGCCTCCTCAGAATCTAATTTTCGCTATTTGACTAATTATTATATGACTTACGACCTTCCTGAATTTATATGACAAAAGTTTGGTTATTCCACGATATTAAGTACGTGAATTTAATTGTTAATCATGCACTAGACTAACATGTGGAATAATACATATGTGTGCTTTATGATTCCATAGGACTAGTTATTATTTAAGACTTAAAATAGGGCCACAGGCCTTCACACTCTATGCCCATAGACTTAACAAATTGCATGTTTAGCATAATCGTGTCGGCGGCAGAAGTCAGCAAACGCCTGGCAGTCGAACTGTCGCCCATTATCGCTGACAATATGCTCGGCCAAGCCGAAGCGGCAAATCACCTTCTTCCATAGGAAGTGTCGGCACTGGTACTCGGTAATAGTGGCCAACGGTTCAGCCTCAACCCACTTGGTGAAGTAGTCGATAGCTACGACACAAAATTTTAGGCCCCCGGGAGCTGCTGGTAACGGCGCCAACAAGTCGATTCCCCACTTAGAAAATGGAATAGCCGTGGTGACCTGCGTGTAGAAGGTAGCCGGCCGAGTGTCCTTGCTGGCGAACGCTTGGCAAACGCCACACTTGGACATCCATTCGATGCAGTCTCGCATCATGGTCGGCCAATAATACCCCTGGATGACCAACTTTCGGGCGAGCGTGTGGGAGCCCTGGTGTGTGGCGCAGATGCCTCTATGAGCCTCGTCCATTATTTTTTCGGCCTCGGGCCTGAGCAAGCATTTCAACAGAGGACCCCCAAACGACCGTTTGTATAGCTGCCCATCAATGATTTCGAAAGAGGGGGCTTTTCGTCGAACCTTAGCGGCGACTCCCGGATCTTCCGGCAATTCGCCTGTTTCCTTGAATCGCCGGATGTCCTCTATCCAGAACATCTCGGGGTTCTTCTCTCGGTCCCATTCCTCGTCGGTCACCTGCTGGACTTCTACTGTTATTTCCTCGATACTTGGTCACTCTAACTCCCCTTTTGGCAGATCTTCACAAGATGATCCGGTACTCCCTCCAAGGCAATTTTAGACAATATGTTGGCTTCCACGTTGTCTGCCCGGGAGCTGTATTCTATTTCCTAAGCTCCGAATTTCTTTAACACCTCAACCGCTCGCTCTTTATATAAAGTCGTCCGCGTATTCTTAGCCTCACACATGCCTGAGATCTGCCCGACTACCAATCTGGAGTCGGTCTTGATTCTCAATCGCTCCACTCCTAGGGCCTTTGCGAGTCGAAGACCATTTAGCACAGCTTCATATTCGGCCTCATTGTTAGATGTCGGAAACAAGTAGCTCAAGGCATAGTATAGCCGGAACCCCTCCGGGGAGATGAGCATAACTCCACTCCCGCAGTGTCGTCGACTCGACGCTCCATCCGCATGTATTTCCCATCACTTGCCTAAACTGTCCTCCGTGACGTGTTCCTTTTCTTCTTCGCTCGCCATGCACTCGACCAAGAAGTCGGCCAAGGCTTGACCTTTTATGGAGGGCCGGGGCTGGTACTCAATCCCATACTGGCTTAGTTCCATGGCCCATTTCACTAGTCGGCCGGACGACGAGGGGTTTCGCAGGACGCTCCCCAGCGGTTGGTCAGTTAGCACTCGGACGGTGTGGGCTTGGAAGTAAGGTGCTAGCTTTCGCACGGTGATCACCAACGCGTATACAATCTTCTCCAGGGCGGTATACCGCGACTCGGCGGCCTTCAGGGAGTGGCTTACGTAATAAACCGGGTGCTGAATGCGCTCTTTTTCTCGGACTAGCACCGAACTCACCGCCTTAGAGGCGGCGGCTAAGTATAGGAATAAGGGCTTGCCCGCCTGGGGAGTAGACAATACCGGGGGTGTTGAGAGATATTGTTTTAACTCTTCGAACGACTGTTGACACTCGGTGGTCCAAGCGAATCCCTCCTTCTTCTTCATGGCCTCGAAGAAGGGCACCGTCTTATCCGCCGCTTTACTCAGGCAGCGGCTAAGGGCGGCTAGTCGACCAGTCAATCGTTGCAGGTCTTTGATGGAGCTGGGGGGCTGCATGTCGACGATGGCCTGTACCTTCTCCGGGTCAGGCTCAATACCTCGCTTGGTGACCATATAGCCCAAGAACTTTCCACCTTGCACTGCGAAAGCACACTTTTTGGGATTCAACCGGAGATTATATCTTATCATTACTTTAAAACAGTCGGCCAGATCTTCCGCATGTTTGCTCTCCTCTCGGTTCTTGACGAGCATGACATCGACGTACGCGGCCATTGATTTTCCCAGCAAGTGCTGGAATAGTCAAGCCACCATTCGCGTATATGTAGCTCCGGCATTCTTAAGCCCAAAGGGCATGACTCGATAGCAATAGACTCCGTCCGGCGTTAGAAACGCGGTCTTTTCTTCGTCTGCTGAGTGCATGAAGATCTGATGGTACCCCCTGAAGGCGTCCATGAAGCTCAGCAAAGCTGACCCAGCAGTCTCATCAACCAATTGGACAATCCGTGGTAACGGAAACGGGTCCTTTGGACAGGCCTTATTAAGGTCGGTATAATCGACGCACATTCGCCACGCCGGGGGCTTCGGTACAAGAACCACATTCGCCAACCACTCCGGGTACTTAACCTCTTGGACATGTCCGGCTGCTAATAGCGTGCTCACCTCCTTTTTTACGAATTCTCTCCGATCATTGGCCAGGTACCGCTTCTTTTGTACGACTGGTCGATGCTCAGGGTCTACAGCGAGTTGGTGCGATATAATGGATCGATCGACACCAGGTATGTCCTCTGGACCCCAGGCGAAAACCAGTCGGTGTTCTCGAAACACTTTTATGATTTCTTCTCTTTCCTCTTGCGGGAGACCGACCCCAATTCGGACCCGCCTGTCCGGTTGCTCAGGATCAATCTCCACCTCTTCCAATTCTACAGCCGGCTCGGGTCGAGGTGTCATTGTCTTCTTTGGGGGCCTTTCCGTGATCTCATGGACCTGCATCCCTTGCTTGCCCATTCCTCGACAGGCTTGCAGGTAGCAGTCGCGGGCGACCTTCCGGTCGCAGCGCACCGTACCTATTCCATTTGGCGTGCGGAATTTCAGGCAGAGGTGCTCGATTGAAATCAGAGCTCCTAGATCCTCTAGACCCGGTCGGCCGAGTATAGCATTATGCGAGCAGGCCAGATTTACCACGATGAATTTCATACTGAGTTTCTGTACGTCTGGGTAACTGCCAATCTCAACTGGCAGAGTGATGGATCCTTCGGCTTCTACCGAATCCCCTGTGAAACCGGCGAGTGGAGTTTTGACGGGATTCAGCTGATCTCGGGTCAACCCCATTTTCATGAAGGTTTCCAGGTATAACACATTAACACTGCTCCCGGTATCGACCAGGATTCGGCGAACGACTACCCCCTTGATGTCCATGGCTATAACCAACGCATCTCGATGCGGCGTCTCACCAGCCGGTAAATCTCTATCGGTGAAGATGATGGGCTCTTGGCACGCCTTCTTAGAATTCTCCTCGCGCCCATACACTGTCCCGACAGTACAGCTGTTGGGCCCAGGCCTTTCGAGTATTCGCTGAGTCACCACCTTCCGGCCCGCCGACTATCATGTTGATAACCGGCTTTTGACGCCACTGAGCCTCATCTTCTTCAGAAGCAGGCTGCTTGCCCCGATTGCTCTCGGCGGGGACGGCGGGATCCTCGTCCCCTCGATTGGCCGACCTCCGTCTCCATTGATTAGGAGGCGGGGTTCCTTGCTGGATGATGCCCTCCATGATCTTCTTTAGGTAAAAGCATTCTTCTGTGCTGTGGGTATAAGATTTATGGTAACGACAATATTTAGAAGTCTTACCCGTCTCTTCGCTAGTGATGCGGTCATCAATCGGCTGAGGCGGAGGCGGGGCGACCGCTTGTATTTCATGCACCGGCCGTTCGGGAGCCGGCCGGTAGGGGTGTACGGCGGGCCGGTCATATGGTCGCCTGGTTTTGGATCGTCGGGCCGCGTCCGGGCGCCTTTCCTTGGTTTCGGCTCGCGTTCTCTTTCCATTGGTGGACCCGCCAACTTCGCGCTGCCATTTGTGTTTTATAGCCTACTCTGTGTTGGCCCTCTTGTTGGCCATATGGATGGCTTCCGTGTAGGTAGCCGGGCGGATATGGATGTCCCGCAGATCTCGGTATAACTGACCGGACCGCAGGGACTCGATGAAGAAGGTGAGTGCCGTCTGGTCCTCGACCTCCTCTATAGACTGGATTTCTTTCTGCCAACGGGCCAGATAGGTTTTTAAGGACTTGCCCTCATCCTGATAAATGGCTCCTAGGTGTGTCAAGTCTTTTTGTGCCCTGATATTAGCGGCATAATGGCTCATAAAGCGGTCCGCTAGCTCTTCGAAGCTACGAATCGACCCCGGCGGCTGTGCCACCAGCCACCTTTGTGCTGGGCCTTTTAATGTGGGCAGAAAAGCGCGGCACATGACCGGGTCTTGAACTCCCAAGACCTGCATCTTGGCCTGGTAGCTCAGCAAATGCTCTCGAGGGTCGCCGGACCAATCGAACGTGGCTTGCTCCGGGAATTTGAAATCACCCGGTATCTTAAAGGCCATGATCTTGTCCGAGAAGGGCAAGGCGGTTAATAACGTACATCCTGGGGATTTGGCTTTTCCTTCTACCTGCTCTCTTAGATTTCGAACTTCTTGGACTAAGTTTGCCACCTCGACCCTCTCCCAGGTATGATTTCCTGTTGATTCCGTGTTCTCACCGACCTCCGACTCGGCTGGTTCGTTGCGGTTGCGGACGGGCTGCTCTATACGGCGAGCCTCAGTCCTGGTTCTTCTGGTACAATTTTCCTCGCGTGCAGTCTGCCGATCGCGAGCAGCCAATGGGGCACGACTGGGTTCCCTCCGACCCAGTCGTTCTCTCGCCGACTGCCGTCCGGCGCTCGGACCTAGCCGAGAATGAACGGACTGTACCGGCTGGCTCTCTGCTCGGCGGTTCTGTTGCCGGTCATCGGGCCCATGAGACGGCTGCTGATTGCGTTGCGGTAAACGAGTGGCAGACTGTTCTCTCACTCCTCGACTCGCCTCGGCGAAGGCACGCCCGATCGCATGTAGTTGCTCCGGGGTGAGCTGCACCTGAGGCCGCTGTTGATTTATCGGTGGTGTGGGCGGCGACGTTGTCTCGTTTTCCCGGCTCCGAGTGTTTCTCCGATTCAATTGGTTTCTCAAGTCCGCCCCCAATCTGCTATCATGTCGGCTTAACTGTTCCTGACTTCCAACCATGTTAGGAGCTTTTCTGATTCCTTACGTCTTTTGACCAAAATTCTTCTCGTCGTTTCTCGAACTCGCCTTGCTCATGAGGACACGCGACTCTTAGTTTCGATCCCCACAGACGGCGCCAGTGATGGTTTTTGGGTTTTCGGGCCCAAGGAGGTCCAGCACAACCTTCAGCTGGAGGATACACCTTTCAATAAAATGTATATTTGAGTGAAGCACTCGTCTATAATCTGTCTTACTCCCTTCTCCGGGTCTTTGCTTGTCGTCCTTACAAGAGTGGAGGAGCCTTTATATGGCAGGCTCATCCCCTACTGATTTAAAGGCCCTTAATGGCCGACTTCAAAGCTAATAAGAGCGTCGAGCTGTTGGACACCATTACTCGGTCAGCCAACGGCTCTCGCAAGCTTGTAACAGCTTGACAGAGTCCTGCTTTCAATGCCCTAACGGCTCTCTGTTTAAACGAGTCTCCTTAATGTTCTCAACGGCTCCTTGAACCGAGTCTTTCCTTGGGCTTGGGCCCCGGTCAACTCCTCGTCCCGGCCCAAACTCCCACTGGGCTCCTCATAGTAGCTCTGGATTAGGTCTCCGTGCTTGGGCCTTGGCCGACTCCTGGGCTAGGCCCAAGCGCCCTCTGGGCTTCTATAACACACCAGATTTTCAAGACATTTTAAGCTTATATAATAAAGGTAATATCTCATTACATCCCAAAGTATATCATAAGTGTACGGGGTGCTATGCCACACCTGGGCTAGAGAACCCAGGTGCACAGGCTGTCTAACTAATATTCATTGAAACACAATGCATAATATGGCACGCAGGCCGAAAGGGAAACTACTCTACTTCTATGCTCCAGTTCTAGCGCGCTCCAGTGCTCTAGTCCTCTGTGCCTGAAAGCCAAATATATCTGTTCAGCGAGAGATGCTGGTAACCCACTCCAACGCGTTGATATACAATACATATAGAGATATATATAGATATACGAAAACCATTTTGAGCATGAAGATATACCCTACGAACACTAGCTTTAAAACTGGGAATGACTCGACAGATAAGGCCAGACACAAGCACAGTTATAACGAGCATATGCAGTTCAAAACAGATAAGGCAGATAAGGCAAAGCATAAACAATGATCATAACCCAACATGAACAATCCCCAATATAAAACCCATAGTCACATCCCCCAAGACACTCGTAATCACAACTCGTCCATGTCACAACACATAACACACTTTGGTGGCGCCACAGGACCAATCGCATGCCCATACATGAGGGTCAGCGCATATAGCTCTGACACGGCCCCGCAGCACCCTCCCCCGTATCGCAACACGGAGGGGTCGATCGCAACCGACCGATGAACCGCAGCTCATCATAGTGTTTGATCGCAACCAAACAGTGGACCGCAGCCCAAGAGAATGTCATCTGACCGCAGCCAGGAAAAAGGACGAACCGCAGCTCGTATAGAAACGTTTGATCGCAACCAAACGGTGGACCGCAGCCCAAGAGTATCAATCTGACCGCAGCCAGCTTCTGAACCGCAGCTCAGGATAACAAATCCGATCGCAACCGAATTGGGGTAACACACACATAGCACATAGCAAGCACATGCAACCCACATTACACATTAGGAAGGGGGAGAAAACGTAAAACAAAACCTATGCGTGATCCATCACTTACTAAGAATAGTCCTAAGGGGTTCATACTTCTTCCACCTAGGTCAACGGGATACCAATTCAACTAGCATGCAATATAATAGACTCATAAACCTACGAACGGTACCCGAAACATCAAACTAGACATAGGCACGATAAACGGAGTCCGTTGGGACACCACGGGGAACGGGGAACATCAAACGGGGAAGCCGGGGTCCCGGGTGGGATGAATTTCCAGCGGGTAGCCGGTGGGTGGGGGCCACCCGCCGGCTGCCCGCCGGAGAATACTGTTCCGGGCAGCGGGTCGCCGGCGGGCAGCTGCCCGCCCGCCGGCCACCCGCTGCCGGGCGGTGCTTCACGGCCGTGGGTAGGTGGCGGGTCCCCTACCCCCCATTGACTCTTTTCACACACTTTACGCCCTGGGAACCGTTGTGGAACCCGAAACCATGCTTAGACACTTTACAACGCAATTAACGACAACACGTAGACAATTAACGAATCAAATACAAGAAACGAACGGCACATAACCTATCATGCTTTTCTAAATATAATCAACACCCAAACATGCGATTTCCCCACCCGATAATCCAAGAATAAGATCATACGATACAACCTAGGGTTCTAATCACTTTTATATCAACAAGAATACGGTTCGTCTTCTAATTGCAAGATTCGGTTAGAATAACACATAAACATCAAGAGCATCACACAATTATCAAGAACGACACATAATCATCAAGAACTCCATATAATTATCAAGAACACCATAGTTATCAAGAATCTCCCAATATCAAGATCATCAAGATCCCCCATGGGATCATCACATCAATTACCAATAATAGTCATCATAACTCGCCAATATACAATAATATGGGGAAACCCTAAGGGGGAATTATAACTATGAAAATAGGTTTTGTTGAGACATGGGTTACCTCTTAGCCTTAATTAATTCCTTGGCTATGAAGGATCTTTCTTTAAGCTTCCTTGCTTTCTTGATTTCTCCTAAGGGGATTCTTGGAGCTCTGTTGGGGTGGTGGGGCGTTATTTTTGTGGGAAGTTCTAGGTGCCTCCTAAGTCCCCTATTTATATATTTAGGAGTCCTAATTAGGAACTAATATTATAGGCTCGCTAATTCTATTCCTTTTGGAACTAAGGATTGGGTTTAGGGGTTGGGTTTATATATGAGGGCCCATGGACTATGGTGGGCCTTTTTCCCTAATTAATCATTATGATTTATTCTTTCTCTTGGGCTATTGATTAATTAATTAAATGGTTTTAGGGGCCGTAACACGGGGTGTTACACTCTCCCCCCCTTACAAGGGGCTTCGTCCCCGAAGCCCGGTGTTATAGTCTATCCTTTCACCCCTAGACACCTCGTAGCTCGGCCTCCTGATTGGGGTTGCGGCCTTACGTTTGTCTTGGCTTGGGGTAGGCTGAACTTTTGATGGTGTTGTGATAGAGAATTTTTCGGTTGTACCTCGGTTTCCTGCGCTGGAACTGGATGCACCGCGAGTGCCCAAGGTGGCCTCGATCGCTGCTACCCTTTGATCGAGTGCGCGTGTGGTGCGAATCAAGGATGAGAACCCTTCTTCCATGATTTGATTCTGCCGGTCGAGCTGAGCGAGTATGTGTTCGTTGACCGAACCCTCGTTTTGTCCCCTCGGGTTCCCTCCTGGCTGTGGGTGCACTGACGGGTTAGGCCCGTCTTCCTCCTCTTGTCCCTCATTTCCCTCCGTACCTCCGCAATCTTGCATGGCTCGCTTGAGCTTTTTGTTGGAGATGTCCAATCGATCAACCAATTCCCTACGTTCCTCCTCGGGTTTTTGGCAAATTTCTTCGAGGGTGAGATAGTGTCCTCCCTCGGTGTAGTAGATGTCGTTGCAGCGGAGGTTTTGGGCATTGAAAACCATGCCGTTGGCGGTTTTGACCTCGGTGTGGCTTAGGTCTACCCCCTTTTTCTCCATGATCCAACTTAGGATCATCCCGTAGGGTAGGCTAAGCCGGTTGTTTGTCTTGCAGAACTCCATGTGCTTTAGCATGAGTGCCGGCATGTTGAACTTGATTTTATGTTTTAGGAGATACGCAAAGGTGCACTCCAAGCTCCCCACATCCTTGCTCTTGTTATTGGTGGGCAAGAGGCTTTCGGTTACAATCATAACCAATATCTTTTGCTCCGCCGATAGCCACTTTCGATTTGGTCGAGTGGCCGAGGTGAACCCGTCCTCTTTCCCGAGTAAGTACCCAAGATAGTCCTTGTATCCCGTAGTTTGGGTATCAATCCACCCCTTTCGGTCATAGTCAGACACACCCGTGGTGGTCAATTTCAAGAGCTTGGCCAAACGGCCTTCGGAAAGCACAATTTCCTTGCCACGGACCTTGGTGGTAATTTCTACTTTGTCACCCCGTTTGGTGGCCACAAGGTGTTGGTAGAATTCTTTCACCAATTCGGGGTATGTGTCCCCTTTGATGGCGAGGTAAGTATCTAAAAGTCCTTGGTGTTTGAGCATGTCAACCAATTCCGGAGAGAATTGGTCGGGTTCAAGTGCTTTACCTCCGATTACAGTGTAATCGGCGTTGCTCCACTCCGGGGTGCGGATTCCGAGGGGCTTTTTCGGCATCTTGAATTTTTTTTCTTTTGGCGGTGAGGAATTCCGGTAGAAATTCCGACAGCTTTCCGGCGGGTCTCCGGCGAAGTTTCCGGCGGCCTCTTTTCCGGCGGTGGTTCGAGCCGCTACAAGGTGGCGATGGTGGGGCGGAGCTCGGCAATTTTCCGGCAGGGCGGTGGAGGCCTACGGTCGCGTGGGCGTTGGTGGCAGCGGGCGAAGCTTGGGTGGATGGCGGGCGGCGTCGCTCGGGTAGGGAGGCAGCGGGTCGCCGCTGGGTGCTTTCCGGGCGGTGGGCGAGGTCGGCTGGGACGGCGGCGCGGCGGTGTGGCGCTTAGCGGTGGCGTTCGGCCGGCGACGGTGGTGCGTGGTCGTCGGTTCTGCTGGGGTGGGGCGGCGAGGTGTGTGAGGTGGGGAAGGGAAAGAGTGGGGAAGAAGAAGGGGAGGAAGAAGAAGAAGGGTTTTTGATTTGGGGGTTTTGTGGGTTTTAGGGACTTGGAGGGATTTAACAAGGGGTTATCCCCTTAAGGTTTCAAGAAACACTCATGGCTTAGTGGTTGGGACTTGGATTTGTAAATGTGAGGTCTAGAGTTTAATTGCTAATGGTGACATTAGGCATTTCTTGGTGGTGTGGTCTTCCTTTGTCTTTTTCCTTATTTTGTCCTTTAGTGGGAGAAGGGTTAGGTTGATGATATAACTTGTGCTTTATCTTCGTAGTGGAAATTGAAGTTTGACCAAAGATCCTTATTCATAATACTTTCGAAGTAGCTAAGCTAAATAGACATAATGTTTTCGAAGTATTTAAGCTAAATAGGTGGTCCATACGATACAAGGGGTGGTTACAAGGGGTGTGATGGTTTATCCTAGACAGAATTAGTTTTCTGGGTTTTCCTCGGTGGGATCCGTATGGTCCTCATCTTCCGGGATTGGGTTTTCCCCTTCTAGGTCTTCTTCGTTTCCGAGTTTGGCTTGCGTGTGACTCATAACGAATACTTTTCCGGGAGCGCCGTAACCCCTTTGGTGACTGGTGCCCCCGGGTTGACCCACGGTGGCGGGGCGTGGTCTTTGGGGTCGAGTGCACTGGAAGGCCTTGTGCCCCTCCTCTCCGCAGTTGAAGCATCGCCAGGGGTTACCCGCGCAATCCTTGCCTCTGTGGCTTTTGTTACACCTCGGGCAAGGGAAGCTTCTTCGATTAGCTTCATTGTTTCCCAAGGGTGGCCTTGGGTTGGTCGGGTTGTTCGGCCTCGTGCCGGTGTCGTTCCTCGTTCTTTTCACTGGCGGTGCCCCACTTCCGGTGTTTCTTCTTCGTATTTGTTCCTGAACCCCGCGTTGGAGTAGTTGGATTCGATAGAGGTTCGCGGCACTGGAATAAGCCTCGTTGAGGGTCCGGGGTCTGCTTACCACTAGCGCTTTCCGAGCTTCGAAGTTGAGGCCTGACACGAACCTCTCTATCTTGGTTACCTCGGTGGGGGCTAGCTCTGGTGCGAAGCGCGCCAGTTCGAGGAATCGTCTATGGTATTCTATGACGGTGGCCGTTCCTTGTTTTAGATGAAGGAACTCTTCGTACATGGATGCTTTTACCTGGGTTGGATAGAACCTCTCTCGTAGTCGTGTCTTGAGGTTCTCCCAATTGAACACCGGTTCTTGTTGATAGGTGGGTCCCTCGTGGATCCACCAAAGATCGGCCTCGTGCCTGAAGTAGAACGAGGCTATCTCTACGCGGCGTTCCTCTGGGCATTCCACTACTCCAAAAATCTTATCAAGCGTCTGGATCCATTCTTCTAGGACCGCGGGATCCTCTTCTCCCGAAAACGTGGGTGGTCCGGTGATTTGAGACTTGTCGGGCGACGTCCGAGTTTGCGTATGATGGAGGCGGTGGGGGCCTATTGTTGCGAAGGGCCGCGTCAATTAGTGCTTGTGTGACTTGTGTTAGTTGCTGCAGGGTTTGGGTCAAGGGGTCGTCGGTGGTGGGCTCTGGAGTTCTGGATTGCCTTCTGTTTGGCGCCATGCTATCGTCTTTCTGGTTAGTGTTTATAAGAATGTTAAGTTAGAGTCTGATGCACTTCTTGTGAAGTGATGAGTGGGGAAGGGTAACGTGTAGAGAAGTTATGTGTAGGTTTCACAATCTCACCGCGCGTCCTAAGATTCCTGAGTCCTATGTTCCTAGGTACCTAGAGTTCAAGCCTAACGTCCTAAAGTCCGGTCTTAAGAGTCTTTTCCTAGGGTCAAACTTAGGCTCTGATACCAACTGTAACACCCCAGATTTTCAAGACATTTTAAGCTTATATAATAAAGGTAATATCTCATTACATCCCAAAGTATATCATAAGTGTACGGGGTGCTATGTCACACCTGGGCTAGAGAACCCAGGTGCACAGGCTGTCTAACTAATATTCATTGAAACACAATGCATAATATGGCACGCAGGCCGAAAGGGAAACTACTCTACTTCTACGCTCCAGTTCTAGCGCGCTCCAGTGCTCTAGTCCTCTGTGCCTGAAAGCCAAATATATCTGTTCAGCGAGAGATGCTGTTACCCACTCCAACGCGTTGAAATACAATACATATAGAGATATATATAGATATACGAAAACCATTTTGAGCATGAAGATATACCCTACGAACACTAGCTTTAAAACCGGGAATGACTCGATAGATAAGGCCAGACACAAGCACAGTTATAACGAGCATATGCAGTTCACAACAGATAAGGCAGATAAGGCAAAGCATAAACAATGATCATAACCCAACATGAACAATCCCCAATATAAAACCCATAGTCACATCCCCCAAGACACTCGTAATCACAACTCGTCCATGTCACAACATATAACACACTTTGTTGGCGCCACAGGACCAATCGCATGCCCATACATGAGGGTCAGCGCATATAGCTCTGACACGGCCCCGCAGCACCCTGCCCCGTATCGCAACACGGAGGGGTCGATCGCAACCGACCGATGAACCGCAGCTCATCATAGTGTTTGATCGCAACCAAACAGTGGACCGCAGCCCAAGAGAATGTCATCTGACCGCAGCCAGGAAAAAGGACGAACCGCAGCTCGTATAGAAACGTTTGATCGCAACCAAACGGTGGACCGCAGCCCAAGAGTATCAATCTAACCGCAGCCAGCTTCTGAACCGCAGCTCAGGATAACCAATCCGATCACAACCGAATTGGGGTAACACACACATAACACATAGCAAGCACATGCAACCCACATTACACATTAGGAAGGGGGAGAAAACGTATAACAAACCCTATGCGTGATCCATCACTTACTAAGAATAGTCCTAAGGGGTTCATACTTCTTCCACCTAGGTCAACGGGATACCAATTCAACTAGCATGCAATATAATAGACTCATAAACCTACGAACGGTACCCGAAACATCAAACTAGACATAGGCACGATAAACGGAGTCCGTTGGGACACCACGGGGAACGGGGAACATCAAACGGGGAAGCCGGGGTCCCGGGTGGGATGAATTTCCAGCGGGTAGCCGGTGGGTGGGGGCCACCCGTCGGCTGGCCGCCGGAGAATACTGTTCCGGGCAGCGGGTCGCCGGCGGGCAGCTGCCCGCCCGCCGGCCACCCGCTGCCGGGCGGTGCTTCACGGCCGTGGGTAGGTGGCGGGTTCCCTACCCCCCACTGACTCTTTTCACACACTTTACGCCCCAAGAACCGTTGTGGAACCCGAAACCATGCTTAGACACTTTACAACGCAATTAACGACAACACGTAGACAATTAACGAATCAAATACAAGAAACGAACGGCACATAACCTATCATGCTTTTCTAATTATAATCAACACCCAAACATGCGATTTCCCCACCCGATAATCCAAGAATAAGATCATACGATACAACCTAGGGTTCTAATCACTTTTATATCAACTAGAATACGGTTCGTCTTCTAATTGCAAGATTCGGTAAGAATAACACATAAACATCAAGAGCATCACACAATTATCAAGAACGACACATAATCATCAAGAACTCCATATAATTATCAAGAACACCATAGTTATCAAGAATCTCCCAATATCAAGATCATCAAGATCCCCCATGGGATCATCACATCAATTACCAATAATAGTCATCATAACTCGCCAATATACAATAATATGGGGAAACCCTAAGGGGGAATTATAACTATGAAAATAGGTTTTGTTGAGACATGGGTTACCTCTTAGCCTTAATTAATTCCTTGGCTATGAAGGATCTTTCTTTAAGCTTCCTTGCTTTCTTGATTTCTCCTAAGGGGATTCTTGGAGCTCTTTTGGGGTGGTGGGGCGTTATTTTTGTGGGAAGTTCTAGGTGCCTCCTAAGTCCCCTATTTATATATTTAGGAGTCCTAATTAGGAACTAATATTATAGGCTCGCTAATTCTATTCCTTTTGGAACTAAGCATTGGGTTTAGGGGTTGGGTTTATATATGAGGGCCCATGGACTATGGTGGGCCTTTTTCCCTAATTAATCATTATGATTTATTCTTTCTCTTGGGCTAGTGATTAATTAATTAAATGGTTTTAGGGGCCGTAACACGTGGTGTTACAGCTTCCTTTGACACCAGCCCACCTTTCTTGTCTCGGACCACTCTTTTGGGTCAAACTTTCTTGGGCCGGGTTCCTCACCCCATCAATGATGAATCTTAACGAATCTTGATATTTTCTTGATGTTGAGAATAAAATATGTTCTTGATGATTTGGGTGGGATTAGAGCCCTAGGTTGGATTGGGAATTTGTATTGAGGACGTTCTTGATTTATATTTTGGTGGGAATTCACATGTTCGGGTGTTGTTTATATGTAGAAATCGTAATAGGTTAAGTCGTACATGATTCTTGCTTTTGATTCGTTAATTGCCCGTGTGATGTCATTATTTGCGTTTAAAAGTGTCTAAGAATGGTTTCGTGCTCCACAAAGGACCCCGGGACGAATTTATGATGAATGAGTCAGTGCGGGGAGGTGGGGGTGGGGGAACCCACCCCCTACCCGCTGCCCAAAAGGGCGCTGCCCGGCAGCGGGCAGCTGGCTACCCGCTGCCCAGAACAGCGCCCACCGGCGGGTGACTCCCACCCACCAGCTACCCGCGGGTCCACACTCCACCCCGGGTCCCCGGCTTCCCCGTTTGATGTTCCCCCTTCCCCATGGTGTCCCAACGGACCCGGTTTGTCGTGCCTGAGTCTTGTTTGGAATTTCGGGTACCATTCGTAGGTTAAACGAGTCTTAGGAATTGCATGCTAGTTGAATTGGTAACCCATGGACCTAGGTCGAAGTTATATGAGCCCTTAGGAATTATTCTTAGTATGTGAATGATCACAAGTAAGCTTAATTATATGCCTCCCCCTCCCCTATGTGAATTATGTGCTATTATGTGTTACGTGATGCATGACCCCAACTTGGTTAAGACCAATTGGGCTATACGGGTAGTTGAATGGGTTGAGAACTATCCCAACTGTTAACCGGGCCGGTTAATATCGGTCAGGGATATTGGTATGATATAGGACTGAGGTCCACTATACGGGCAGTTGAATGGGCTGAGAACCATCCCAACTGTTAACCAGGCTGGTAGAGACCGGTCAGGTATATAAAGATTATGTATAGGACTGAAGGTCCACATGGGCCTCGGTGATATGACCCACCGACCTGGACGCGCCAGGCGCTGTGTAGGGCCAACAAGCCGAGGAAAGCTGTAGTCCACCGACCTGAGTAATCAGGCGGTGTGTAGGGCTACGACTGGCTGCGATCCACCGAGTTGTGGGACATCGGTGTGTAGGACTGTAGTCTCCGAGGATCTTTGCCCACCGACTGAGTTTAGCTCATCGGTGTGTCGGGCTTGATCCGCTACGTCCCACCGATTGTGCGCATCAACGGTGTGTAGGGTCGTAAGTCCCCACTTGTAAAGGGGATCGCGGTCCACCGACTGGGCGCATCAGCGGTGTGTCGGATCGTGGTCCGACGCTGAGTTCGTCAGCGGTTCTCAAAGGGTTGGTTGCGATCAACTCCCCTCGTACCGCGGTATTGAGGTAGGGTGCTGCGGGGCCTTGTTAATGCTATAAGCATTAACCCTAATGTTCGGGGCATGCGATTGGTCCCGTGGCGCCATCAATGATTATGTGATATGAATGATACTTGAATGATGATGTGTTTGAATTGAAAAGTAATCTGTGACCTTAGATGCGTATTCCTTATGATGTTATCTCTACTTAACTGTTTATCATTAACTAATGTGTTTGTCCCTATTTGCAGAGTCTATTCTTGGTTTTAAAGCTAGAGTCTCCTAAGTATATATCTTCCTGCTTCAAAATGATTTTCGTATATCTATATCTATATCTATATATATATATATATATATATATATATATATATATATATATATATATATATATATATACCTATATCGTATTTCAACGCGTTGGAGTGGGTTACCAGCATCGCTCGCTGAACAGATATATTTGGCTTTCAGGCACAGATGAGTAGATCCCAGAGCGCGCTAGAGATCCGAGGCGTAGAGTAGCTAGTTTCCCTTTCGGCCTGCGTGCCATGCTTATGTATTGACATTATTTGAGGATTTTAGTTGGTTAGCCTGTGCACCTGAGTTCTCTAGCTCAGGTGTGGCATAGCACCACATACTCTTATGTTTGATTTCGAGATTTAATGAGGATTTACCTTTATTATATAAGTTTTAAAAGTTTCAAAATTTCGGGGTGTTACACTACCGGTGCAATAGTTTCATCAAAATCTATTCCTTCTTCTTGAGATTATCCTTTTGCAACGAGCCTTGCTTTATTCCTAACAATCACGCCTTCTTCATTTGCTTTGTTCCGGAAGACCCATTTGGTTCCTACAACATTGTGGTTCGCCGGTCTTGGAACAAGTTCCCAAACATCATTTCTTTTGAATTGATCGAGCTCTTCTTGCATAGCAATTATCCAATTCGGATCATTAAGTGCTTCGTCCACATCTTTTGGTTCAATTTGAGATTGATAACACGTGAACAATGCTTCCATGGTAGACGATGTTGTTTTCACGCCTTCATGTACATTCCCAATAATTAATTCTGGAGGGTGATTTTTGAGCCATCTTAAATCTGGTTCAAATGGGTGCATGTTATTGGGTGGATCCATTTGTTGTGTACTGGCAGTGTTGGTTCGAATTTCCTCAATTAATTCATCTTGGAATTGATTACCAACTTCGCCTGTAACTTGATCACTAACTGGATCACCAACCTCAACCCGTACTGCATCTCCATTTTCACGTGCGGCTACACCTCCAAAATTATTATTAAAAGAATTTCCAACTTCTTCTGGATGAGGGATGTGATTTTCTAGAGAATTAATTTCCAACTCATCCATTCCCTGCAAAACATCATCTATACACGTATCATTAGTATCACAAAAATCAGTATGACACTTGTTACCATTTTGTGCAATTTCTTCGACCAAAACTCCCTTATTGATTTGTGATTTTTCATCGAACACAATGTGTATGGATTCTTCAACCACCATTGTTCTTTTATTCAAAACTCTGAACGCATTACTGGTAGCTGAATATCCTAGAAAAATTCCTTAATCTGCACGCTCATCAAAAGGTTTTAGATACAATTTATCATTAATATGAATAAAGCATTTGCATCCAAAAATATGAAAATAATCAATATTTGGTTTTCTCCCTTTATAAAGCTCATATGACATATTCTTGTACTGCTTATGGATCATGCTTCGATTTTGCGTGTAGCATGCAGTGTTGATAGCTTCCGCCCAATATCATTTCGGGAGACCGACTGCACTAATCATCACTCGTGCGGCTTCTTTGAGCGTCCAATTTCTTCTTTCTGCAACACCGTTTTGTTGCGGTGTTCTTGCGCCAGATAATTGATGAGAAATTCCATGTGAATTGCAAAAACATTGTATAACTCCATTCACGAACTCGGTTGCACGATCCGTTCGTATTTTTTTATATTTGCAATTCATTCTCATTTTGTAGTTGCTTCAACAGCTTCGGTAGAACTTGCTCAACTTCATTTTTCTTCTTGAGAAACACGGTCCAAGTGTACCTAGAAAAATCATCAACAACAACGAGAGTATATTTCTTACCACTTACACTTATTGGATCAACCGGTCCAAATAAGTCCATGTGCAGTAAGCTTAGCGGTCTTGACGTTGACTCGTGTGTCTTTGATTTGAATGATGATTTGATTTGCTTTTCGCGTTGGCATGCATCACACACTTGGTCGTTCTTGAGGATAATATCTGGCAAGCCTTCAACTAGATTTTTCTTTGCAAGTTGGTTGATAGTCTTGAAGTTTAAGTGGTTGAGCTTTCTGTGCCATTCCCAATTAGCTTCATTTGAATTTCTCTCCATTAAGCACACTGAATCTTTGCTTGTACTCCAATCAACAACATACATGTTCTTTCGCCTTTTTCCAGAGAGTACAACTTCATTTGTGAGCTCATTTTTTATTAGGCAATTATCTTTAGAAAATTCTACAAGATAGCCTTTATCACAAAATTGACTAGTGCTCAACAAATTGAATTTCAAGTCTTCAACGAATGAAACATCTTCAATCTTTAATCCGTTTTTCTTGATCTTGCCAACTCCTTTTGTAATTCCATAATTTTGATTTCCTCCGAATATAACTTTTGGTCCATCGATTTCTTTGAAATTTACTAGATATGATTTATTTCTAGTCATGTGGCGTGAGCAACCACTATCGATGTACCAAACATCCTTCAAAAAAGATTAATTAACTTTAGGTACCCATACTTGCTTGGGTCCTTTACTGTTAGTGATTTTTGGTAACCAAACCCACCTTGATCCTATTGAGTTAAGATAAGGTGATTTGTAACCATTTGAGACACGATAATCATAAATCACTTTTGAAAACATTTTTGGCGCCGGATTTTGAAAAACATTTTTATATTTTGGCACCTGGGAAGATGATTGTTGCTTTGGTCTATAAAAAGCATTACATCTATTACACAACCAATCCTTTTGAGTGGGATAAAATCTCCCAACTCTATTTCTAGAAAAGCTTCCATCTTTTCTATGAAATCTTTTTGCACTTGGCTCGTTGGCATATCTTTGCTTGAAGAATTTTTGTTGCTTTGTCGTAGTGTAGATTTCTTTCGGCCTTTCAACATTCAACTTTGCTTTTGTTTGATAGCCAAGTCCTTGTCTCATCGTGTTATTCTGACTTTTAACAAATTTTACCACTTGAACTTTATTATTTAAAGTAGTAGTATAATTAGTCAGATTTTGAGGGGTTTGAGAACATGTGGAGTCATAACCGATTCCGGTTCTATCTCCTGATGACTTTTGCATGCTCACCATCTTATCCATTATTTTGGATGAGTTAGTGAACGTAGCAATGGTTGCCCGAAGGTTATGTTCTCTAACCTCTCTTGCTTTACACTCTTCTTGAAGATGAATATTTTCACTCTTCTTGAAGATGAATATTTTCATTCTTCAATTTACTCACTTCAAGTAAAGCATCCTGCAAATTTTTATTCATATCTTCTTTTTCAAGAATTAGAATACTATTTCGCTTCTTGAGTTGAGGATGAGTGAGCATAATCTCTTGATATTCTCGCATTAGACTGTCAATCAATTCACGAGAAAAAGAAGAATTAACAGAATTAAAAGAATTAGATGTTACCTCTTCTTCCTCTGCTTCAAGAGCCATAAAACAATCTTCACTTGAACTCAACTCAATTGACTTGCATACTAGCACCGTATCATCATCCGAACACGAGCTTTCATCGCTTGATGATGATTCCTCCGAGTCATCATTTTCGTTTGGTTCGTTGCTAACGAGAGCTTTTCTTTTGTCGCGCTTGAACCTTTTGCTTTCGGATTTGTTTGGCGTAGATTCAACATTTTTGCCTTGATACTTGCTAACGATCGGATATGGACAATTTATTTTAAAATATCCAGGTTTGCGGCAATTGTAGCATAGGTCTTTATTTTCTTCGACCTTTTCTTCTTGTGGCGTGCGAGAGACGAATTTTCCACGAGCAGAATTTTTGTTGTCTCCTTTTCGCATAAACCTTTTAAATCTTTTAACAAAAAGAGCAAATTGTTCGTCAGTCATATAATCAATATTATCTACTGACCTGGAGGTTGATAGTTGTTCGGCCATTAGAGCAGAATTTTGAGCTTCATGAACATCATCATCTTTGGCCTTCATTTCGAACTCATATGCTTTTAGATCACTAAATAATTTGTCTGTTGACAACATTCTTAAATCTCGGTGATCGCGTATAGTCGTAACCTTCATATCCCATGCAGATGGTAAGCCTCGTAGGATTTTGAAATTAATTTCTTTTTGGCTAATATTTTTGCCAAGATCAATAATCTCTCCAAGAACTTTGATCATTCGAGCTTCTATGCCTGCAACACTTTCATTTGAGAGCATTTTGAAATCTTCAAACTTCTTCATGGCGATTGGGAGCTTATTGTCTTTCTCTTGTTCATCTCCTTCGCCAATCTTGATGAGAGTTTCTCATATTTCTTTAGCAGTAGCACACTTTCGGATCTTCGGAAATATTGTATCATCCACGGCTTTGAATAGAATATCCTTGGCAATATTGTCAAGATTATTCCGCATTCTATCATCCGATGTCCATTTCGGTTTAGGCTTTTGTACGTACTGTGGAGCATCCAGAGATATGACAAACGCCGTATTGACATTTAATATTTCGATAGGGCCAGTGAAAATAACTTCCCACATTTCATCGTGTAAAGCCGATAAGTGTACCTGCATACGAACTTTCCAATCGTCAAA
Organism: Ipomoea nil; assembly: GCF_001879475.1. NCBI lineage: Eukaryota > Viridiplantae > Streptophyta > Magnoliopsida > Solanales > Convolvulaceae > Ipomoea > Ipomoea nil. The sequence continues at coordinate 1,482,908 of NW_017616542.1, forward strand.
TTTATCAAGTGAGAATAATAGATTTTGAGCTAAATCTTTCTTCATCATCGTCACGAGAGATATGAAAGATTAATCCAATCACACACTTTGTAGAATGGATCTATCTAGCAGTAAGAAACGGTTGACCCAATTAGGCAACATGCTTAGATAGCAAATTAGACTAAATAGACAGCCCGCTCTGATACCAATTGTTGGTCCCAAAAGAGGTAAGGTGAAAGTCTAGAGGGGGGGGGGGGGGGGTGAATAGACTTTCTAACTTTTTCGCACAGCACAACAATTGCTAAGGCAGAGAGAAACCAAAACTCTTAACTAGATTGTTAGAGTATGGTGCACAGCGGAAATAAATAATTTAAAGGAGTTAATACCATCTGAGGTCCTCCGAGTATAGTGGTTTTGCCACGTTTAGTCCTAACCTTTCAAATTGACCATATATGGTCCTTCGACTTTCAAATTTAACCATTCGTGGTGCAAGTTAACCACATATGGTCCTTCATATTTCAAAATTTAACCAGCCGTGGTCCTCTTGAAATGACCATGGTTGGTTAAAATTTAATAGTTGAAGGACCATGGTGGTTAACTTGGACCACGAATGGTTAAATTTGAAAGTCGGAGGACCAAAGATGGTCACTTTGAAAGTTTAGGACTAAACGTGGCAAAACCACTATACTCGGAGGACCTCAAATGGTATTTGTGTGTGAGATTGTGACAAATATATCTCGTGTGAAGCAAGTAAAGAGCAGTAAGTAAAGAAAGAAGTAAAGAACACAAGACAATTATAGTGGTTCGGAGGTGGTGTAATCCTCCTACTCCACTTGCTCTTATCTCCAAGAGCAATTCACTATATCCACCACTTCTTGGTTCCAAGATACAATGAATTCCGTGATCTAGTGCTTTGATCACCAAACCCGCACTAATCACGCCCAGTGACACCACACTGCTGCTTCGGGTTTCACATCTCCGCGCTACTATCCAAGGATTTCATGACTCCGCGTTACTTCCCCCCCGTCTTCCACACTCCGGTAGAAACGTATCCCGTGATCTAGTTCTTTGATCACAAAGCCCGCACTAATCACGCTCAGGGCCTCCGATACTGCTGCTTCGGATCTCACTGCTCCGTGTGACAATCCAGGATTTCACAGCTCCATGCTACTTTCCTCCCTTTTTATTGTTTTGCTCCAAAACAAGTTTTGTCTTGCTTCCAACTTCGAGACTCTGTAGTTGATCTTCAATGATGCGCTTAGTCTCTTTGATGAAGATGTAACACTCTTTGAAAGATTTCTCTTGATAGCTCTGAGTGTTTTCTCTCTTTGAATGTATCAAGTAAAGCACTTGATTTTTATGCTCTTTTTAGCTCTGCTTTTAGAACTCTCAGAATATTTTTCTTTGAAGCTCTTTGAGTTCTTTTTCTTTTCTCACTTGAAGTTTTCTTTTGTTATGCTCTGTACCAAATGAGATTTTTGCTCAATGTATTCTTGCTCTTATTTTGTGAGTTCGTGTTCTCTGCTCTTATCTTCAAGTCTTCATATCTTCATCCTTATATAGCTGGTAATGAGAATCTTCCAGTTGGAAAGAGACGATCTCAGTTTTTGAATTCTTGTATCTTTTGTCAGAGATCTTATCTTATCTTCTAGCAAAGTGTCAGAAAAGATAAGCTAGCCATTTGTAGAGCTTCAACTTCATGCAAATGAGTTCCCAAACATCATCTGATATTCCTCTGGTTTTCTCACGTTTCTTCGGAATATCTGGGTCTCTGGTTTTCTCACGTTTCTTGGGAATATCTGGGTCATCTGGGTCTCAGACTAGTATTTTATCTGGGTCATCTGGCTCTCAGACTAGTATTTTTCTTTCTGAGAGACTGTAAGTTTTCTCATCTTCTTCGTCTGGGTGTTCTGATATTTCAGACTAGTATTTTTCTTTCTGAGAGACGACTGTAAGTTTTCTCATGAGAGACTGTAAGTTTTCTCATCTTCGTCTAGGTGTTCTGATATTTTAGACTAGTATTTTTCTTTCTGAGAGGCTCTAAGTCTTCGTCTGGGTGGTCTGATATCTGATATTTTAGACTAGTATTTTTCTTTCTGAAAGACTCTAAGTCTTCGTCTGGGTGGTCTGATATCTGATATTTTAGACTAGTATTTTCTTTTCGTCTGGGTGGTCTGATATCTGATATTTTAGACTAGTATTTTTCTTTCTGAGAGACTGTAAGTTTTCTCATCTTCTTCATCTGGGTGTTCTGATATTTCAAACTGGGGTTTCTGTAAGTTTTCTCAACTTCTTCGTCTGGGTGTTTTGATATTTCAAACTGGGGTTTCTGTAAGTTTTCTCATCTTCTTCGTCTGGGTGTTTTCTGTAAGTTTTCGTCTGGGTGTTCTGATATTTCATTGACCTGTAATTGGCACCAAACTTTTGGCTTCTCAAATTTTACCTTATAAAATTGTTAATGGTGAGATTCAAACTTGAACCATTTCACGTAATAAATCAGGCATCTTCCACTTCATCCATATAATCTATTAATTAAATCTCTAATCTTCTTTGATGTACTCCTTTCTTTCCTTAGATGCTTGATCTCCAAGTCAAATTCATGCAATCTTCCAATCTTAATTTTCTTCAACGAAAATTCTCCTGGGAATTCCTTTGAGTAGCAGTGACGTGATTTTCATGTTATTCATCTTCTTCTTCAATTTGTCATTTTCTCCAGACAAATTATTGATTTTAGGCTTAATATCTTCTTCTATTTTCATGCATCTTCCACTGTTTTTCTCTTTTGCAACTTACATAATTTCCCGATCATGGTCTAAGACTCTACTAGACCTATATAAATAAAATTGGGGGTTCTACAAATACATATTTGGCATATCAAAACCATTACACTTTATTCCTAACAGTTATCATGTCTTCATAAAAATTGCTTCAGGTGAAAATCAAACCATGTATCATTTAGTTGCTTTGCAAGGTTCCTTCTAACTCGGCTAGTTAACCTTTTGATACATATCATGACTTAAAGCCTTTTGTCTCATCTCTTCACATGGGTTCCATAACCCTTATAAAACATATCACGTTTTGACGTCATCATCCGATAACAAAGATATCATGTTATCAAAACTTTGGCTTGATAATACTTAGCTTCATGTCTTGGCTTGATATCACTTCCCGATATCACACTTCACTTCCTGTCTACCACTTCGTGATAGCACTTCACCATAGCTTGTCTAAGCCTATTTAGACAAATGCATAGATCATCAAGTATCAAGTATGCTTCAAAATCTTCTTCCATCTCGTCCATCTACACCTTTGATGACTCCAACTCTTCATAAATGTGTTAAGCTATGATCAACGAGGTGTTCACGTAGGCTTCATGGCAAGGGTGCACCATACATTGTGAACCAGAACTAACTCAAATAAAATAAAATTGGGGTCAACAAAATACATTTGGCTCATCAAAACTTATACAATATATTCCTAACAATTTCCCCCTTTTTGATGATGCCGAAACTTGTACCCAAGTCATTTGGCTATGTCAAATTTTGAAAAATAATCTTTTTGTCCAATTTTATTGCAACTAGCCATTTGACCGGTTTAACACATTTAAGACTTAGAGATTTTAATTTTTGACGGTCCTAGACGTATATTGAGACTAAGACGCGGGGTTTGCGTATTGATTTTTATGTTTTAATTTTTCTTCCCCCTTTCAATTTTATTTTCTCAGACAATTAAATAAACACACTAGACAATTAAATTAGATAAGCCGTGAGCTAGCTATTATATTGTGTACCAAAAGATATAATTCGAACAAGCTAGCTAGGATTATGTACACCAAAAAGAATAAGAGACTTCATTTTTACCTCTTGCCAATTAAGGCATTCACGTGTGCCCTTAGCTTCTTGAAATCATTTTCACCTTCCTTGAGTTGGTATGGTGCGGTGACTTGCTCGGTTACATAATTCCCGTATGCTTCTTGAATATTGTCACCCCGCAACACTTCGGCTTGGTACCAAGCAACACATTCTTCGAATGATCTTCCATCTACCATTTCGTTGCTTGAGTGCCCGAAGAATGTCTCCAACTCACGTACTAACTTCATCTTTGTCTCATCATAAATTGATTTTGAAGGTGATGATCTTGGGCAGTCTTGTGGACTCGGTCCCTCTTGACGTGATCTAACTTCTCATTCTTGTGAACTTCCACCTTGAGAAGCCGTGAGGTACTGCATAATCTTTCCTCCTCGACCTCGACCTTGATTTTTTGGCATAGGAGAGACTCCTCATGGTACTCCTGGAGGTCGAACAAGCTCAACAAGTGGACGTTGTGATGACGGTCCAATTAAATGATTTACCAAATGACTTGGAGCTCCTCTAGCCCTTTCCCCCTTTTCGGCAGCAGCAACATAATTTTTATTACTTGTCGAAGCATCGAGTTGGATTTTCTGAACTCCAACTAGTAGATCGTTGTTTACGCTGGTTTGATGAAGTAAGGCATTCAACTAATTTTCCACCAACCGTAATCTTGACTCGCAATCGGTTCCTTTCTTTCCCAATTCAATGAACATTTTCAAGACTTTCAGGTTGTGTTCATCTTGCCTGTTAGTCATCATAGCCATATCACCCTTCATTGATCCTTGGCCAAGTAGCAAGGATTCGGCCCTTTCATACACACCTTTGTGAAAATCATCCAATTTGGTATCAACGTTACCAATTCGGTGGTGAAGTTTTTCAAACTCTTGAGAAACATCTCCTTTCATTTCTTGTAGTTCCCAACGTACATCTCCAACAATATTTTTCCTTAAAGCTTCAACATCAATAGGATGGGAATGTACCTCGGTGTGTGCCGTAGGTTGTGGTCTCAGCAATGTGGAATCTACCAGCTCCAGTGCATCTTCATGAGGTGTGTTCTCAAGTTGTAATGGCTCGACAATGGTAGTATCAACCGGCTCGGCACAACATAAAGGTTTCGGAGTGAATGACACAATTTGCAACACCTCTTCTTGTGCAATCTCACGGGTTTCATACACATTTGCATCACCAACATTTTCTTCATTCACCAAAGAGGTATGATTAAGTGTGACTTGACTATTCTCCAAATTTTCTTCATTCACTGATTTTGTCACATCCGTAGCCGTGTGTGGTGAGAGAGCATCAAAGCTAAGATTATTGATGGACAATTTAAATATAGTCCTCGCAAGTGCACGAGTCTATTGTAGTGGTAGTGTGAAATAGGAAGGGTCGAACCCACAGAGAATTGATAATATGCAATTAAATAACTAAACTTAAGAAATAATTGACTTGATAATTTAAAGTTCTAGAATTAAATGCCAAAGATAATGATCAATTTTAATAAAAATAACTAAACCAAAACACAAAGAAAAGCTAAGTAAATAAATTACCAGGAAGCAAAAATGACATCAAGAAAGATTAACAATGAGGAAGATTGTACTAAAAACAATAAGGAGAATTAAAGTGAAAGAATTAAATTGCCGTGATGTGAGTAACTGATGCGAAATCTAAATTCTTCGGTAATCAAACGGTAAACATATTAAATGAATTTAATTTGACAGAACAATCGGAATTAATTTGACGAAATGAAATTTCAAGTAAAAACACAAGGCATGAAAATAACAATGTAGCATGATATCAAGAGAATAAAGACTAAAAACATAAACAATTACCACTAATATAATAGAGACCACATATAACTAATCTACATTTATTAAACTCCTACTGATCATATACTACTAATATTATTATTAATAAATTAGGATCAAAGATTTATTAGACTAACAGAATTCAAATAATAGACAAATTTAATAAAAACAATCTTAAAATAGAAAAATATTAATAAAGCTACTTATAACAATAATAATAAATAAAATATATATAAAATTAATCAATTATTGTATATTAACTATAAAAAGATTATTGAAATAACAATAAAAATAATGTTTATCAAATCTCCCCACACTTATTTATTTGCTTATCCTCAAGCAAATGCATTATTATAAAGAAAAGAGATTAAAATAAAATCAAGCATAAGATCAAGCTTTACCCAAATAGACTTTCAAATTTATTGCCACCAATGCAAAGTTAGTTCCAATTCAAAGAATAATGTATAAAACATTTGACTAGAAATTAAAAACTTTAACAACTAAAATAAATATAAAAGGTGTGCTCGTGTGCTGACACCCCTTATATAAACTATACAAAAACTCAATAGAAAAATATGAAAATTTCACCAAATTCAACCTAAACCAAATTCAGAAATATTCTATCACAGTGCAGGTGCAAAACATGAAGGAAATAAGGATCAAGGCATTTATTAAAATTGAAATGCAATTGCTCGTCTCTTCCAAAGTTCACTCATTATTTTTCTATTTTGACTTTTTCCAAAGAGAACTTCCCCAAAAACCTCGCCATTTTACGCCAGACTTGCTTGGGTTTTTCAATTTTGTGTGTACTCATAAACCAGACCACGACACTTATTTATTTATTTATGGGACATGTGTAGGTGGCTAATTTAGCGGAGTAGAATCTCTGAAATATTACAAATGAATAAATAAATAAAACAGTCATTTTTATTTTTAAATATTTTTTTTAAAAATCTTTTCTTTTCACCTCACTTATGCCATAAATGTTATCCTTGAACCAACACATGCACTACACCACAATTTATTGCACTCAAGAATTATTTAAAATTTTGAAAAAGGTAATATAAAGTGAAACCAACATATAAATTATTAAAGAAAACACATAAAACATATAAGGGTAATTGTGACTTTGCAAATTCTATTTTTATTTTATTTTTGTGTATTTTTTTTTACAAAGTTATTCAAAATATAAAGAAATTAACAACTAGCCACATGCAATATACTCACTAAGAGTTGACAAAAACATGCATTATTTTCATTACCGAATATTTAAAAGACTTATGGATAAAGCTCAACTAATGCTAGAATTTTAAAATAAAAAGGTTTAAGAAAATGAACATAAGAAAAGAAGACAAAGAGAGTCCTCCTTTATTAGATTTTTTATTTGTGGAATTCCCATTTAGCCCTGCAGTTGGAGAATAACATGTTAGTGTTTTAATTGCTCAAAAACCCCAACATATAATTGGCAATATTATTATGGCAAATTAAGATAGGGTTAGCTTGGGTCTATTTGTTCTATAGAAGACTGATTGATCAGATTCAACATCAGAGGGATTGACACTGAAGATCTGTTTTACGATGATGTTTCGTCTTTGCAGAACGCGTTTTTAAAAGTCTATTTTGGAAAGAAGATCAACGTATCTGCTTTGGAAAGGTATGGACCGGATCTTTAAGATTACATTCTTCTTATATTGTCCTACCGTCTACAATCAGAGATATCTATGGAGAGTGTTCGTATATGGGATCTATAAGTACTCTTATTTGATCAAGAATTAGTGTTACGCTTTTTAGAAGAAAGAAACACTCCGACATATACTAAGAGAATATATTTTTGGTTTTATGATGCTTCTCAAGACAATTTGTTCTAGTTGATTATGATGAAGAACTTGAGAAGAAATACCGTTGCTTAAACGAAAAGGACGCTAAGATCACACAGTTGTGGGAACAACATCAGATTGCGTCATTGAAGTGGACTGCATCAGAGTTAGCTCTCCAAGTGAAGGGATTTCATTGGATTTTTGTATGCACGGCTCTCCGTCTTCAACAATCCACTAAGTCAGTGTATACTGGGTACTTACCTTGTGTGGGGCACTTGGGTGAGATTTCTATTCTCTAGCTTTGTACATTTGATGAACTGTTAGTGGATTGGACGCCTATGTGATCGTCCCCCAGATGTAGATACATACTGTATCGAACTGGGTAAAACTTCTTGTGTTGTTCTCTTTCGCTGTCTTCCTTAGTTTTATCTTTCCGCAAGTTAATTGGTGTTTCAGCTATCTGACTGATATCATCGCTGAATCCGTCAGACTAATCCGTCAGTCTTTTAATTAATATCATTAATCTAAGAGATTGCAAAATTACATGTGGTATCAGAGCTTTTAAGTTTACATAGTGACTTGATCCGTACGGGAAGTTGTTTTTTGCATTGCTCTCTTTGTTTTGGAAATATCTCTGGTTGCCGGTTGTCTGTCTGCCTGCTTGTGTTTTGGCTGGTTGTTTTTATTCAAGATGGATGCAAGTATGAAACCACCAGAATTGGATGGTCACAACTATTCATTCTGGAAGGCACGTTTGGAGATCTATCTCCAGGCACAAGGTACCAGGGTTTATCCTATCGTTCTGTCTGGGTGGAGTCATCTAACTACTCAGAACCCTTATGGAACCACTACGGCAAAACCTATGGAGACGTGGACAAAAAATGAGATGGCGGCCTCTGACCTGAACAACAAAACACTGAACTCTATTGAAGGATCGTTGCATGAATCTGTGTTTACCTTAGTCACTGGAGTAAAGGAAGCAAAACGAGCATGGGAAATTCTTGAAACCAGGTATGAGGGTACAAGTGATGTGAAGCAATCAAAACTTCAAATGGTTTTGTCTGAGTTTGAAGCACTTAGAATGAACGAAGAGGAAACAATCTATGTCTTTCACAGTCGAGTTCAGAATCTGATGAACAGAGCCTCAATACTCGGCGAACCATTCACTGATGAAAGAGTAGTCAAAAAGATCCTACGATCCTTGCCAAAGCGATTCCGATCCGAATGAAGGTAACCGCAATTCAGGAACACACAGGCTGGGAAAAGAAGAGTGTTGGTGAGCTTATAGGAAGCTTACATACATATGAACTTGAAGTGTTGGCTGATGATGATCTTGCAGCAAACAGAAAAGGCAAATCAGTGGCTTTTGTTGCTGATGTTGATCGAGAGTCAGACACTGATGACATAGATGATGAAGCCTTGGCTCTTCTGACCAAGAATTTTAAGAAGATCTTGAAAGGATTTAATATAAGGAGTCAAGGACAATCTAACAAGACTCAATATAAAGGCAGTAATTCCTCATATCAGAAAACAGATACACCGTCTTTCACACAGAACAATCAGACTCAAACTGGTCGACCAAGACAACCCCGAGGCAGTTCGACTGACACAGGCAGGTCCCTCAATCGATCAGTACAGTGTCGAGAGTGTGAAGGATTTGGACACATACAGGCGGAATGTGCAACGTATCTCAAAAGGAAGAAGGCTATGTCTGTAGCTACACTAAGTGACGATGAGGAAGAAGGATCTAATGGTCAGTTAGATGACAACGTGGGAAACTTTGTGGCTTTCTTCTCAGGTACAGAAAACCAGTCTTAGGGAAATGAATCTGATGAATAGTCTTATATTTCGACAGATGACTTTGAAGAAAGGCATACCCAACTAGAGATGGAATTTGCTAAACTGGTTGCAAGCTGGGAGTAACTGGTGAAAGTTAATAAAAATCTGAATGAAGAGCTAAAACAACGAGATGATATTATGAAGAAACCGAACACAGAACTTGTTACAAAAGAAGATCTTATAACTCAGATAAGATCTCGAGAAGGAAAACTGATAAAAGAGTTGGAGGATCAGAAGAAGAACATAAAGATGATGGACACTACATTAACTCTAAACAAAATTCTGGATTCTGGACAAAATCCAAATGACAAAAAGGGTCTAGGTTACAACCGAGGAGAATCTTCGAAAAATATTCCTATTTTCGTCAAAGAAGGTACGTCAACTGACACATCAACTCACAGATATGAAACTGGACAGTCATCCAGGTATGTCCATATAAAGGAAAAAGGAAAGACACATGCAGAAACTGACTTTGGTAGAGTGGCGTCTCAATCTCAGTACTTAAAGTTCAAAGCTAAATTTGCTAAAATCAGACAATATGTACCCGTGTGTCACTACTGCAGATCAAGAGGTCACACTTGACCTGAGTGTTACTTCTTTTACAGAGACCAAATGAAGGAAAAATATCAGAACAAGACTATTACACCTTTCACAAGACAAGTCTGGGTCAGGAAGTCAGAAGTAATCTGTTACCCCACTATAGTTCTGGCTGCATCTACAACTAAAGCAAGATGGTATTTCGACAGTGGGTGCTCCAGACATATGACAGGCAATGTCAAGTGTCTTATGGCTGTTCAACCAAGCAGTGGATCAGTTACATATGGAGATGGACAAAAAGGGAACGTATTTAGCAAAGGTACTCTAAATGTTTCAGGCTTACCTCATCTAGAAAAAGTTTTATTAGTCAGTGGTCTGAAGGCAAATCTTATTAGCATCAGTCAGTTGTGCGATCAAAACTGGAATGTGTGCTTCAATCGTAACTGTTGCAGAGTCAGGGATAAAGTAGATCAACTGGTAATGGAAGGGACACGATCTTCTGACAACTGTTATGTGCTAACTAATGAAAATGCGTGTCACCTATCAAAATCAGATGAGACAAAACTCTGGCATAGACGACTAGGTCACATAAACTACAGAGACATGGACAAAATGATCAAATTGGATGCTGTGAGAGGGATACCTAAGATCAAAATAGAACAAGAAGGGGTTTGTGGTGCATGTGCCATAGGGAAACAAATAAGAACTCCTCACAAAGTAGTAAAAGCTATCACTACAGAGAGATGTATAGAACTGGTCCATATAGACCTTATGGGACCAACACAGACTGAAAGCATTGGAGGAAAGAAATACATATTTGTGTGTGTAGATGACTTCTCTATGTTCAGCTGGGTATATTTTCTAAGAGAAAAATCTGAAGCCTTCAATGCCTTTAGAACCTTGTGCATAAGGGTTCAAAGAGAAAAGAACGAGCCTATAATAAAAATTCAGAGATTAAGAAGTGATCATGGTAAAGAGTTTGAAAACTCATTATATTCAGATTTCTACTCTGAGAATGGTATAGCCCATGAATTCTCAGCCCCCAGAACAGCTCAACAGAATGGTGTGGTGGAAAGAAAGAATTGAACCTTGCAGAAAATGGCTAGAGTTATGTTACATGCATCCCATCTACCACAACGTTTCTGGGCTGAGGCAGTACACACTGCATGTCATACAGTGAATAGAGTCTATCTGAGACCAGGTATGTCCAAAACGCCATATGAGATCTGGAAGGAGAAGAAGCTGAACTTGAAGTATTTTCATGTGTTTGGGACAAAGTGTTACGTGCTAATCGATAGGGAACAAAGAGAGAAGTTTGATCCTATGAGTGATGAGGGCATCTTCCTAGGATACTCTCCAAACAGTCGAGCCTATCGAATCTATAACAAGAGAACTCAATCTGTAATGGAATCAGTAAATGTTGTTATAGATGCCTACCCTGACGAAATAGTAGCAGCATTAGTACCTAAACTAGAGATAGAATCTCCTCTAAGTGAGTTAGACATAGCAGAGGACACCGGATCTAAAAATCAAGATTCAGATGATGAAGATCAACACAGTTCAGGACAAGAGAGGTCTATTGTCGATAATGTGGGGAAGAACAAGCCCACCAAAACACAGAAAAATCACCCTTCCGACAACATCATTGGCGATCAAACAGAGGGAATGAATACCAGAAGCCGAATGAGAAACAATCTGATTGAAATATCCGGATCAGCCTGCTATACGTCAAAAATAGAACCTAGGAATGTAAAAGAAGCGTTACAGGATGATCTGTGGATCAAGGCTATGCAGGAGGAACTGCATCAGTTTGACCGGAATCATGTCTGGGATCTGGTTCCAAGACCTGATCGTGTCAACGTCATCGGAACAAAGTGGATCTTTAAAAATAAAACTGATGAAGCTGGAAATGTTGCAAGGAACAAAACTCGATTAGTTGCTCAATGTTATACTCAGATAGAGGGAATTGACTATGATGAGACGTTTGCTCCTGTGGCAAGGCTAGAGTCAATCAGAATTTTGTTGGCAGTAGCATGTATTTCTGGGATTCACACTGTTTCAGATGGATGTTAAAACAGCATTTTTGAATGGGTATTTGCATGAGGATATTTATGTGGCTCAACCGAAAGGATTTGAAGATCCAGATCATCTATCTCATGTCTACAAGCTCAGAAAAGCCCTCTATGGTCTCAAGCAAGCACCAAGGGCATGGTACGAACGTCTGACACAGTATCTGTTACATCATGGGTATAAGCGAGGAAATGTTGATAAAACTCTGTTCATAAAAACCACTGGGAATCATGTTACCATTGCTCAGATCTATGTGGATGACATTGTTTTTGGCTCTACTTTACAGAAGTATACTGATGATCTTGTAAAAGTGATAAAGGAAGAATTTGAAATGTCCATGGTTGGCCAACTGACTTATTTCCTAGGGCTGCAAGTCAAACAAAGCTCAGAATGGTACTTTATCTCACAGGGAAAATATGCTAAGAATTTTGTCAAGAAGTTTGATCTGGATTCATGTAAACCATCCAGGACACCTATTTCTACCTCCACGAAAGTATCAAAAGATGATACTGGTGCATCAGTGGATAACACAGTCTGCCGGAGTCTGATAGGGAGTCTGCTGTATCTAACTGCTAGTCAGCCAGACATAATGTTCAGTGTTGGAATATGTGCGAGGTATCAATTTTATCCAAAAGAATCACACCTGATAGCTGCTAAACGGATTTTGAAATATATAAAAGGAACAATTCAATACGGGCTTTGGTATTCCAAGGACAGTGAACTGAGTCTGATTGCATACTGTGATGTTGACTGGGCAGGAAATATTGATGATCGAAAGAGTACTTCTGGAGGATGCTTCTTTGTTGGTAAGAATTTGGTATCATGGTTGAGTAAAAAACAGAATTCTATTTCCTTAAGTACTGCGGAGGCAGAATACGTAGCCGTTGGGGGATGCTGTACTCAATTAGTATGGATGAAACAGATGTTTTTAGACTATGGTCTTACTCAAGGAATTATGACACTCTACTGTGATAATGTCAGTGCAATTAATATCTCGAAGAATCCAGTTCAGCATTTCAGAACGAAGCATATTGACATAAGGCATCACTACATCAGAGACTTGGTAGAGTCTAAGGAAATTAAGTTGGAATACATTCAAACAGATAAGCAATTGGCTAACATTCTGACTAAGCCCCTAGATGCAAATCGGTTGAGATTCTCAGGTCTGCTCTGGGAATCTGCAGGATTGATTACTAAGGCAGTAAGCTATACAGAAGGAGAGTATATGGTATTAAGTTTCCTGGTCAATTACCAGCTTTGACTTCCTTTTAAATCTCTCTTCTGTTTTGTTAAGAGAATATCTTAACCTATATTACCATAAAGTAATTAGCCTTTTTTCAAATTTCAAATCTGCTTCGCATCCGTTTCTTACCTAAAAAGGAGGTATATCGTTGCGTCAATCACATCGGCTCTGCATGTAATCTGACGAGCTGCATTTATTAGGGTACTTCGCCCTTGGGTCTATATTTGTTTATCGGGTCAGGCTTGGAAGAACGAAGAAGTTCAAAATATCTCTGCTCACCGATTGATTTCTCTCTGCTCTTCTATCTAGGGTTTCTTCCTCCGCTTTCCCAAATTTCATACCAATGGCGGATGCAGTTCGTGACATTATCATCAAGCTTGGGTGAAAGGTTCATTCACAAGAGACAGCCACCAAGCATGTCAAAACACTGCTCCAGTTAGCTATGAAGAAGAAGTTGAAGCTTGATCCCCTTCTACGCGATGAAATCATGGTCATAGTGCTATCCGATTACCCAGAGTTCTACGCTGACTGGTCCGATGATGACACTGGCGAGCTCTTGTTGCTGGCCTTCGAAGCGAGTGATGAGGTTAGTCCGGCATCTATTCCAGAGCCCTCTGATGGAAATCGTGCTGGGGCGTTTCTTCAGTACTTTGCACAAAGGGCTCTTGAGTCAGAAGAGATCTCCCATCGTCGAGCAGCTGCACAACCCCTATATCTTCAGGCTGCCGAGAATGAAGCCAGACACCGGATTGAGATTCTCCATAACAGGTCAAATACTTCTGATTTCCCTATTGAAATTTCTCCTGATAAGCCTGATGATTTTGTATCTGCTGCTATTCCGACTGCTGTGCCTACTGTTTCTGACAATGTGAATGCGTTAATATCTGTGAAATCCTCTGTGTCCGATGATCCCCCATGCATCCCCTCTACGAAGCCTGAACCTTTGAAGGAAGTTGTTGATGTTGTGTCTGATGAAAACGATAAACCGTCTGAGCAGTCCAATGATCTGAGTTTGATTGTTTATTCTGCTGATCAAGTTGCTTTGCCCCCTTCTGAGATTACTGCATCTCCAAAAGAACTCTGCCCATCTGAAAAACCCACCGAAATACCAATAGAAATTGAGGTTGCTGATCCCTCAAGGTCACAAGTTGAGGGTGTTGTTCAAAATGAACCATATCGTGTGATTCATCCTTCTGAGTCGTCTAGTGAAGACGATAAAATCCTTGCTGAAATATATGGCTCGCAAGCTCCTGTGTCTAAGCACCAAACTGTTGAAGCTACTGCACATCCTGATTCAACTACCTTCAAGATTCGTGAAATTACAAATCTGCTTGGAAGTTCCTCTGCTCATATCTCTGATTCCAGCCACTCTGTGTCTCCAAGCCCTTCTGCTCATTCCCCATCCAAAGAGACAAGAAAATCCAAACGGAAGAGCATCCCTGTGAAAGTGGTGGAATCTGGTGATGACAATCGTGATGTGGTTCAAGCCGAGAAAAAGAGAAAGTCTAATGAGTCTGTCCATACTAAATCTAATCCTCCTGTCCAATAAGTGTTCAAGACCCTGCGATTATCTATCAAGCAAAAAGCTCCTGATGTGGTTCCCACATCTTCTATCCGGAAGGGAAAACCAATTACACGCTCTAGAGGACGAAGTGTAACGCCTGAGGTTCAACCTACTGATGCCAATCCTGATACATCCATCTATAAACCTCAATTTGTCTCATCTACTGCTCAAGGAAAATAGTCCACGATGATCCGGAGAGATCTTATTGTTTAGAGATCTGTTGATGAACACCAGATGAATTCTGTTTGCGACATCTTGCCTTTGCTGAGTGAAGTGGGCCTGTTGAAGACTGTTACCTCGATCTGCCCTTATTCGAAGCTCCTAACTTATGAATTCTACTGCAATCTTAATGAGGAGATTGACATCCTAACTGGGCCACGGCCAATGCAAATTTTCATTCGAGGTAAATGGTATATTTTTTGTCCTGACATGATCACTGAATATTATGGTTTGAAATCAGTGCACGAAGAAGCAATCACGGACTGGGATTTAGTGGCAAAGACCCTCACAGGTGGACAGACTGATGATGCATGGCCTACTGCTGAAAAGGATTATCTACCTAGCTCTCAACTCACCTCCAAATATGTCATCTTACATCGTCTTGCCCTTCACAACTGGCTTCCATCGGCTCATTTTCATACGGTTGGCAATCAATTGGCAGGTCTATTGTTTCATATTGGAACAAAAATGGCGATTGATTTGGGGGGCTGGATTTATTGTCATATTCTCACCTTGATCTATCCACAAGAGCAGAAGGTAAGGTTGCCCTTTCCTAATCTGATTTTAGGAGTTCTAACGACTCAAGGCCTTGAGCCAATGCCTAGTGAGGTGATCAGTCTGACTCTGCTGTATACTGTTGATCATCGTCTTCTGACTGGAGGTCACATCCATGATGTTACGCCGGTGGTTGCTCCCTCCACGACTAATGCTGATACTGTGGCAGATGATTCGCCACATGCGAAGGATGTCCAACTCTCTCTTCGTCTAAAGGCCCGTGTATCTAAGCTTGAGACTGTTCATGGTATCATTTCAAAGCAGCGGACAGGAGCCCGTACTAAGTTGGCTACCGTTCTTCTCCGCTTAAGCTTGACTGATTCTTCTGCTGCTGATGCTGCTAAGTCTGACAGTGAGAACCACTCTGATGCTTGACCGTGCTTTGTCTATCATTGGCAAAAAGGGGGAGTGTGGAACTCAGGGGGAGTATTGTTTTTGAAGTTTTTTGTTTTTTCACCTTCTGGCCCTGTCTGGGTGACTGATTGTGATGGCACCTCTAAGAAGAATTTTGTTTTGTTCCAGCATGTCTTGTATGCTGTGTTTTTTTAATTATGTTTTGTAATCAGATCTTTGGCTTTATGCATTTACTATCTTTTCCTTATGTAGTTTGTGTTTTTATAAGTAGTTGAGTTGTTTTGCCAAATAATAGCCAAAGGGGGAGTTTGTTAGTGTTTTAATTGCTCAAAAACCCCAACATATAATTGGCAATACTATTATGGCAAATTAAGATAGGGTTAGATTGGGTCTGTTTGTTCTACAGAAGACTGATTGATCAGATTCAACATCAGAGGGACTGACACAGAAAATCTGTTTTACGAAGATGTTTCGTCTTTGCAAAACGCGTTTTTAAAAGTCTGTTTTGGAAAGAAGATCAGCGTATCTGCTTTGGAAAGGTATGGATCGGATCTTTAAGATTGAATTCTTCTTATATTGTCCTACCATCTACAATCAGAGATATCTATGGAGAGTGTTCGTATATGGGATCTATAAGTACTCTTATTCGATCAAGAATTAGTGTTACGCTTTTTAGAAGAAAGAAACACTCCGACATACACGAAGAGAATACATCTCTGGTTTTATGACGCTTCTCAAGACAATTTGTTCTAGTTGATTATGATGAAGAACTTGAGAAGAAATATCGTTGCTTAAACGAAAAGGATGCTAAGATCGCACAGTTGTGGGAACAACGTCACACTGCGTCATTTAAGTGGACTGCATCAGAGTTAGCTCTCCAAGTGAAGGGATTTCATTGGACTTCTATATGCATGGCTCTCCATCTTAAACAATCCACTAAGTCAGTGTAGACTGGGTACTTACCTTGTGTGGGGCACTTGGGTGAGATTTCTATTCTCTACCTTTGTACATTTCATGAACTGTTAGTGGATTGGACGCCTATGTGATCGTCCAACAGATGTAGATACATACTGTACCGAACTGGGTAAAACTTCTTTTGTGTTGTTCTCTTTCGCTATCTTCCTTAGTTTTATCTTTCCGCAAGTTAATTGGTGATTCAGCTATCTGACTGATATCATCGATGAATCCGTCAGACTAATCCGTCAGTCTTTTAATTAATATCATTAATCTGAGAGATTGCAAAATTACATAACAAGAAGAAACTGATTTATCAATGCCATTCAAAAGATTTTCGCTTTGTAGTTTATCGAACTCCAACTTACCATCCTCAACAAAATTCAACCCCTTAACTGCAAAAACTTGGTTAGAGCTATTAGGCAAATTCATTGATGTAAAAATTGGAAACTCAGCAGTTTCACCAAGCACATATTTGGTTAGTTTGCCTGCTTGAACATCAATTGGGATAGGGGCAATTCTTTTTGTAGCTCTGCACCTACCGTTTCAGACACACAACTTTTGAGCCAATTTGGAAAGGAAATGGGGGCACATAAGGCTTGGTTGGTACATAGTGCTCCTCTACCTCAAAATATTCATTTTGCACCGGTTTTTGTGTTTTCAAAGCTTTCATCAACAGGGATAGAGATTGGGGGCACATAATGCATGGGAGGCAGATAAGCATTATCAGATTTATGCAATTGAGGCTTATCATTTTCAACAATATTATCAACATCATTAAGTAATTTTTCAATTATTTCAGTTTGTTTAGAAGTGGTATTATCGTTTAACTTGTTTTCAATCATTTGACCACAACTCATAGCTGTAGCCTCTTCAGGTTGACTAGGTAACTTACCCGGCACGTGCCCTTGCACAAATTTAGCAATTTGCTCTAAATGTGCTTCTATTCTTTTAAAGCACGCCTCATTTTATTCATCTGCTTCTTGGCGTATCTGCAACCATTGATCATGTTCTTCTTGCCGCCTGTCGTGTTCTTCTTGCCGCCTATTGCAAGTCTGTATATACTCCTGCAGGGAATCTTCCAAAGATTGTTTTTTAGGTTGAAAATCATGAATATTGCAAACCTGCATGAACTCTTGTAAAGTATCCTCCAAAGATGGTTTTGTAGGTTGGGGTGGGTCAATTGATTGAAAATCATTTTGGTCATAATCACAATAAAAATTAGAATGACTTGGTTGAAAATTGTTTTGATTATAATCACAATAAAAATTATGAAGATTGGGTTCAAAATTATTTTGATTATCATCCTAAGAAATACTACGATGACTTGATTAAAAATCAGTTTGATTATAATCCCAAAGAAAATCAGGATGATTTGGTTGAAAATCATTTTGATTATTGCCCAAAGAAAAATTAGGATGATTTTACCAACCCGAATGATAAGAATTATAAAATGAGTCGGGCACAGGCCTTTGATTACAATCACTCATTGGACTTGCATGTCCAAAACCATTATTAAAAGAATTATTTTTGTTTGACAAAAAAAGAGTACATATTAAAATGTAAAATTTTTTCAAATATTTGTGTGCTTAAGAATGAAAAAGAATTTTGAGAAAGTAGAATGGACTAATGAATTAATTAAACGAGCAAGATTAAATTGAAGGAGAAAAAAAATGACAATAATAATAAAGAGATTGGAAAAAAATCAACCAGTATTAAGAAATGCGATAAATAAAGGGAACATGGAAATAAAAACAAATATAACGCAATGTTTAAATTGACAATTGAATTAAATAAAATGCAAAATTAAAAATGAAAACGATGACAATAATGAAGGGATATGGAACAAAAAATCATGCAATTAAAGAAAGAAAAAGAACAGAAAATTAAATTGCAAGTTAAACAACTCCCCGGCAACGGCGCAAAAAATTGTTGGACAATTTTAATATAGTCCTCGCAAGTGCACGAGTGGTAGTGTGCAATAGCAAGGGTCGAACACACAGAGAATTGATAATATGCAATTTAATAACTAAACTTAAGATTGACTTGATAATTTAAAGTTCTAGAATTAAATGCCAAAGATAATGATCAATTTTAGTATAAAATAATTAAACCAAAACTCAAAGAAAAGCTAAGTAAATAAATTACCAGGAATCAAAAATGACATCAAGAAAGATTAACAATGAAGAAGATTGTACTAAAAGCAATAAGGAGAATTAAAGTGAAAGAATTAAATTGCCGTGATATGAGTAACTGTTGCGAAATCTAAATTTTTCGGTAATCAAACGGTAAACATATTAAATGAATTTAATTTGACTGAACAATCGAAATTAATTTGACGAAATGAAATTACAAGTAAAAACCCAAGGCATGAAAATAACAATGTAGAAAGATATCAAGAGAATAAAGACTAAAAACATAAAAATTACCACTAATTTCATACAATTCATTGGAACCATCATCTAATTAAACCATGCTAATTAATAAACAAACACCACATCTAATTGGAAGCTCTATTTTCAATAGAAAACCTTATCAAAGTGACTATTCAATATTGGTAAATGAATTGCAGCAACTCAAATGCACTACAATAACATAAAATGAAAAAGAATATTTAGAAGGAACATAACCAGGCGTTGCTGTTGAAATCAAATGTTACCGAACCAAATTTACGCCCAAGAATTCAAAGCTGCCGAACGGAACAAATTTCCGAAGCCACCGACAGGAGAAGAAGCTACGATCACAGAAATTTCTACGCCCAGAACTGCCTAGCTTAATTACGCGAACCACTGGAAAGTCTCTGTTCACCGCCTCCAGAATTGATCCGGAGCAAGATTGATGATTAACATTCGATTTTCGCCTTTCATTTATACTCCTTCAGGCCAACTTCTCCCCCACTCTTCAATCGGATTGTCAGAGGACCTGTTCTACGGAAAACTGGTTCTTGTTCGCTGAGCTTGCGCCTCTCTTGTAGGTGTGATTTTGACTTACAGAGATTTATTAAATGGGGCTAATAATAATAATAAGGGAAAATTGCACTTTTCATCCCTAAGTTATTGGGTAATTGTAGAATTCGTCCCTAAGTGTTGGTCATGCTCACTTTTTGTCCATAAGTTATCATTGGCGTTGCACTTTTCGGCCCTGAGTTATAAGGTAATTGTAGGATTCGTCCCTAAGTGTTGGTCATGTTCACTTTCCGTCCCTAAGTTATCATTGACATTGCACTTTTCGTCCCTGAGTTATACTAAAATTGCAAATTTTGCCCATAATCACTGCTACATAAATGGTGTACTACGTCACTTTTTAAATAACCGTTGTCTAATATATTGTGTTATACACTTATACTACGTCACTTAATAGACGACAATTGTTTAAATAACTACCTATATAGTTGACATACACGAGAGTTTTTTAACTACCGTATATAGTTAACATACACGACGATTTCCAAAACCGTTGTAGAAAGTGTATATTTACAACGGCAGTCACTTACACGCGCGACACTTCGAAAACTGTCGTGTATATGTAAAAACATCCGTCTATTAAGTGACGTAGTATACCATTTATGTAGTAGTGATTAGGGACGAAAATTGCAATTTTAGTATAACTCAGGGACGAAAAGTGCAACGCAAATGATAACTTAGGGACGCAAAGTGAGCATAAACAACACTCGGGGACAAATTCTACAATTACTCTATAACTCAGGGACGAAACGTGCAACACCAATGATAACTTAGGGACGAAAATTGAGCATGACCAACACTCAGGGATGAATTCTACAATTATCCTATAACTTAGGGACGAAAAATGCAATTTTCCCTAATAATAATAATAATAATAATAATAATAATAATAATAATAATAATAATAATAATAATAATAATAATAATAATAATAATAATAATAATAATAATAATAATAAACTTATTAAAGACCATATATAAGTAATCTACATTTATTAAACTCCTACTGATCATATACTACTAATATTATTATTAATAAATTAGGATCAAAGAATTATTGGACTAACAGAATTCAGATAATAGACAAATTTAATAAAAAAATCTTAAAATAGAATAATATTAATAAAGCTACTTATGACAATAATAATAAACAAAATAGATATAAAATTAATCAATTATTATATATTAACTATAAAAAGATTATTAAAATAACAATACCAATAATGTGTATCAAATCTCCCAACAGTTATTTATTTGCTTGTCCTCAAGCAAATGCATTATTAAAAAGAAAAGAGATTAAAATAAAATCAAGCATAAGATCGAGCTTTACCCAAATATACTTTCAAATTTATTGCCACCAATGCAAAGTTAGTGCCAACTCGAAGAATGTATAAAACATTTGACAAGAAATTAAAAACTTTAACAACTAAAATAAATATAAAACGTGTGCTCGTGTGCTGACACCCCTTATATGAACTATACAAAAACTCAATGGAAAAATATGAAAATTTCACCAAATTCAACCTAAACCAAATTCAGAAATATTCTATCATAGTGCAGGTGCAGAACATGAAGGAATTGCTCGTCTCTTCCAAAGTTCACTCATTATTTTTCTATTTTGACTTTTTCCAAAGAGAACTTCCTTAAAAACCTCGCTATTTTACGCCAGACTTGTTTGGGTTTTCAATTTTGTGTGTACTCATAAACCACACCACGACACTTATTTATTTATTTATGGTACATGTGTAGGTGGCTAATTCAGCGGAGTAGAATCTCTAAAATATTACAAATGAATAAATAAATAAAACACTCAATTTTATTTTCAAATATTTTTTTAAATCTTTTATTTTCACGTCACTTATGCCATAAATATTATCCTTGAACCAACACACTACACCACAATCTATTGCACTCAAGAATTATTCAAAAATTTTAAAAAGGTAATATAAAGTGAAACCAACATATAAATTATTAAAGAAAATACATAAAACATATAAGGGTAATTGTGATTTTGCAAATTCTATTTTTATTTTATTTTTGTGTATTTTTTATTTTTTTGTATTTTTTTTACAAAGTTATTCAAAATATAAAGAAATTAACAACTAGCTACATGCAATATACTCACTAAGAGTTGACAAAAACATGCATTATTTTCATTACCGAATATTTAAAAGACTTATGGATAAAGCTAAACTAATGCTAGAATTTTAAAATAAAAAGGTTTAAGAAAATGAACATAAGAAAATAAAAAAGTTTAAAATTTTTCAATTTTTTGTGATTTGTGGGTAAAATCCCTTCCCCACACTTATTTTCAACATTGTCCCCAATGTTGTGAGAGGAAAGTAAAGAAGACAAAGAGAGTCCTCCTTTATTAGATTTTTTATTTGTGGAATTCTCATTTAGCCCTGCAGTTGGAGAATAACAAGAAGAAACTGATTTGTCAACGCCATTCAAAGGATTTTCTTTTTGTAGTTTATCGAACTCCAACTTACCATCCTCAACAAAATTCAACCCCTTAACTGCAAAAACTTGGTTAGAGCTATTAGGCAAATTCATTGATGTTAAAATTGGAAACTCAACAGTTTCACCAAGCACATATTTGGTCAGTTTGCCTGCTTGAACATCAATTGGGATAGGGGGCAATTCTTTTTGTAGCTCTGCACCTACCGTTTCAGACACACAACTTTTGAGTCTATTTGGAAAAGGAACTAGGGGCACATAAGGTTCAGGTGGTACATAGTGCTCCTCTACCACAAAATATTCATTTTGCAACGGTTTGGTGTTTTCAAAGCTTTCATCAATAGGGATAGGGATTGGGGGCACATAATGCATGGGAGGCAGATAATAAGGATTATCAGAGTTATGCAATTGAGGCTTATCATTTTCAACAATAATATCAACATCATTATGTAATTTTTCAATTATTTCAGTTTGTTTAGAAGTGGTATTATCGTTTAACTTGTTTTCAATCATTTGACCACTACGCATAGCTGTAGCCTCTTCAGGTTGACTAGGTAACTCACCCGGCACGTGCCCTTGCACAAATTTAGCAATTTGCTCTAAATGTGATTCTATTCTTTTAAAGCAAGCCTCATTTTGTTCATCTGTTTCTTGTCGTATCTGCAACCATTGATCATGTTCTTCTTGCCGCCTATCGTGTTCTTCTTGCCGCCTATTGCAAGTCTGTATATACTCCTGCAGGGAATCTTCCAAAGATTGTTTTTTAGGTTGAAAATCATGAATATTGCAAACCCGCATGAACTCTTGTAAAGTATCCTCCAAAGATTGTTTTGTAGGTTGGGGTGGGTCAATTGATTGAAAATCATTTTGGTCATACTCACAATAAAAATTAGAATTGAATGACTTGGTTGAAAATTGTTTTGATTATAATCACAATAAAAATTATGAAGATTGGGTTCAAAATTATTTTGATTATCTTCTCAAGAAATACTACGATGACTTGATTGAAAATCAGTTTGATTATAATCCCAAAGAAAATCAGGATGATTTGGTTGAAAATCATTTTGATTATTGCCCAAAGAAAAATTAGGATGATTTTACCAACCCGAATTATAAGAATTATAAAATGAGTCGGGCACAGGCCTTTGATTAAAATCATTCATTGGACTTGCCTGTCAAAAACCATTATTAAAAGAATTATTTTGGTTTGACAAAAAAGAGTACATATTAAAATGTAAAATTTTTTCAAATATTTGTGTGCTTAAGAATGAAAAAGAATTTTGGGAAAGTAGAATGGACTAATGAATCAAATAAATGAGCAAGATTAAATTGAAAGAGAAAAAAATGACAATAATAATAAAGTGATTGGAAAAAAAATAAACCAGTATTAAGAAATGCGATAAATAAAGGGAACATGAAAATAAAAACAAATATAACGCAATGTTTAAATTGACGAAAGAATTAAATAAAATGCAAGATTAAAAATGAAAACGATGACAATAATGAAGGGATATGGAACAAAAAATCAAGCAATTAAAGAAAGAAAAAGAACACAGAAAATTAAATTGCAAGTTAAACAACTCCCCGGCAACGGCGCCAATTTTAATATAGTACTCGCAAGTGCACGAGTCTATGGACCTCCACCCATTGTTCCGCCCGCGGGAACCACTCCCACGAGGCCCTGTACCCCGCGGGTGGGGCGACGGGTGGTGCCCCGCCCGCCGTTCTGCCCGCGGGTACACACCCTGTACCAAAATAATCCCTTCGGGGATTTTCAACTCCAAGCTCAAATTCAAGTCCAAAACATGCCAAATCTCACCAAATACAACAAAATGACTTGAATCAAAGGAATAGCCAAGCAATGACATACAAGAACCCTAATAAAAAGCTCTAGATATGCACTTTCACAAGACAATGCATCAACACTCACATTTCATAGCAAAATCACATGTAGAATCCAATAAATCATCATATAGGTAAGAAAAATATATTTTGTAGAGCATGGGTTACCTCTTGTAGACAAAAGCCTTCACTTAACACTTCACCAAGCTCCTAATAAGGTTCACCTTCCACACCCACTTCAAGAACACACCAAAAGATCATAAAGATTCTATCTTTAAGGAAAGACACCTTAGAAAACACTAAAAACACAAGATAAACATAGATCTTACCCTCCTAGATGCTCAAAGGTAGGAAAGGTTGAATCTTGGAGACAAACTTTGAAGATTTGGCAAAGCTCCAACTTGGCTTGGAAGAAAAGCTATCTAACTTTTAGAAAGAAGGAGGAGCTCAAGTTTGGAAAGTGTAAAGGGAAAGAATGAGGAGTGTCTTCTAGGTTAGCTTGCATTACTAACATAAGGTGAAATGTCTTTATTACCCTTACTAAAATGAAGAGGTGTAAGGGAACAAGGGAACCACTCACAAAGCTTTAGGTACAACGCTTGACATTGGGTTGACTAGTCAATTACTAGTCCCCGACTATTGAATTTTCAGGAATTTAATGAATTAAATTATCAATTGGATTAGGATTAATTACTCAATTAATCCATTCATTGAATTTAGATTACGGGGTGTCACATCCTCTCCCCTTCAAAGAAACTTCGTCTCCGAAGCTTGGGTACGACGAATTAGATCAAATAATTAAATGGAACTATAATGTGATAAGAGTGTCAAGAACATCCTTATTTGGTCAAAACTCAAAGGATTCAAAAAGGTACCAAACATAAGCAAGAAGTCATGACATTCAAGAGTTGGAAAGAAATAATCAACGGAGATAATGAGCATATCAAACTTTAAACCAAACACAACCACCAATTTCTATTCAACTACCAAAGGTCTAACCCTCAAACTCCTAACACGAACCACCAAACCAACAAACAAGCAAGCAAAGCAAACACACGAAGCAAAGCACAATAACTGGCAACGGTAGCAACAACTAAAAGATAACACAAGCTAAGGAAAAAGGGTGAATGGGGTTACCACAACACTAAGCTAGAACGACTCGCTCTCAGATCCGTCGGTGCTCTCCTCGGACCCTTCGTCGTCTCCTCCTCTTCAGCTTGAGCTGGCCTCAATCTGATCTAGCCTCTGGTGAACGGCAACGAACTGCGTCTTCATGAAAGCGAAGCCTTCTTCGATCATCCGGTTCTGCTGACGTAGCAAGGTGACCACACGCTCCTCGTGTGTCATAGCATCGTGCTCCCTTTTGATTCGGGCTTCTCTTCTCCTTTGGTTTTCTTCACTCTCGGAGTCACTTTCCTCGGCTTCAGCAGCTTCTGGCGCTTCCACTTCCTCTTCATGGTCTGCTTCACCCTCGTCCTCTACATCACCTCCTAGACTCTGTACAGCAAGGTTCAACTTTCCAACAGGAATCTCGAGCTCTGCAGCCAACTCATCTCTTTCCTCGGGAGACTTCCTAGCAACCTCTTCAAGAGTGATATAATCACCATTGTCCAACTGAAACAAGTTGCAACTTCGCAGATTAATGGCATCCAACATCATTTTTCCCACGGGCTTCAGGGTACAACCATCAACGCTCACACCCTTCTTGACAAGAATCCAGCTCAACACCATACCATATGGTAGACTCTTTCGGTTGTGATCACAGCAGAAGACCATATGTTGCAACATCAAAGCCAGTAGGTTGAACTTTACCATGTTCTTAAGGCAAAAAGCAAAGGTGCACTCCAACTTTCCCAACAACCGACTTTTGTTGTTATTGGGCAACAAGCAATCTGACACACACATAACCAAAATCCTTTGCTCGGCGGACAACCACTTCTTCTCCGGTCTTGAAGCTTGAGTGAAACCACTCGTGCGATCCAACAAATAACTCAAATAGTCCCGGTACCCCATTGTATCCGTACTAATCCACGAGTTACCACTGTACTGAGCAACTCCCGATGCAGATAAACTCAAAAGCTGAGCTAGCTCTTTTCAGACAAAACCACTTTGACGCCTCTCACCCTAGAGGTGATTTCAAGCTTACCACCATCCTTTGTCACAACCATGTGACGATAGAATTCCTTAACCAAACTTGGGTATGTCTCGGCCCTTATGGCGAGAAACCCATCAAGTAACCCTTGATATCTAAGCATATCCAACATAGAACTAGAGAAAGATTCCGGGTTGAAAGCTTTACCTTCAAGATAATGGGCATCCACCCATTCCGCTTTCCTTGCCAAACTTGACCTCCTAGGCACGATTGAAGATGACCCAAAACTCAACAAAAAGGACCCAAGGCTTTTCTCCTCTTTTCCTTCTTCACTCTCGCTGTTTCTTCTCTTCTCGCTGCTTGGCTTCCCGGTATGGCAGCGGCTCCAGCGATCAACGACGACTGGCAGCGGCGGCTGCTCGGTCTCGGCGGCGACAGGGTGGCGACGGGCGACAAGTGGTGGCGACGGGTTGAGGGAGGGGGGGTTGGTCCGGCTGAACTCTACGTGTGACACCCCAAAAATCCACATTCAATCCACGGATTAATTGAGTAATTAATCCTATTTTATTTGAGGAATTAATTCCTAAAATCCTGATTTTTAATACTCAAGGACTAGAATTTGACTCGTCAACCTTTAAGTTGTGTTGTACCTTGTGCTTTGAGGGGAGTTCCCTTGTTCCTTACACTTTCTAAGGGTTAGTAAGGGTATCCTTGTCTTTTCACCAAGAGTTAGTATTGTAACCTAACATAGAAGACTTCTTCATTTCATTCCCTACAATTCTTAGAAATTAGTTCTACCTTCTCTCTATAAAAGAAGTCTAGCTTATTCTCCAAGCCAAGTTGAGACCCTTGTCAAGATTCCAAGATTTGCTTCCAAGATTCAACCTTTCACCTATTTGGGCATCTAGGAGGGTAAGATCTAAGTTCATCTTGTGTTTTTGGTTCCATCTTAGTTGTCTTTTTCTTAAAGGTAGGATCTTTATGATCTTTTGGTTTAATTTTGAAGTGGGTTTGGAAAGTAAGCCTTGTGGAGAGCTTGTTGTGGTGTAAAGTGAAGTCTTTGGGTCTTCAAGAGGTAACCCATGCTCTACAAAACCTATTTTGCTTACCTATATGTGATTTCTTGGATTCTACTTGTGCTTTGCTATGAAATGTGAGGGTTTATGCATTTGTCTTGTGATATTGCATATCTAGAGCTTGTGTTTAGTGTTCTTTTGTGCCATTGCTTGGCATTTTCCATGCTTCAAGTGATTTTGTTGTGTTTGGTGAGATTTGCCATGTTTTGGACTTGAATTTGTGTTTGGAGAAGAAAATCCCCGAAGGGATTATTTTTCCCAAGAGTATGTACCCGCAGGCGGAACGACGGGGAGAGCCCTACCCGCCGCCCACCCGCAGGTACAGAGGCATGTGGGTAGTGTACCCGCGGGCAGAACCACGGGTAGGCGCCTACCCGTGGGTCCACCCGCGGGGAACACGGTGGAGTTTGTTCGGGATTTGTTCCCCGTGATCCGTTTGACTCGGTATTTGGTCTTTTGGCTTCCCGTTGTTCTTTTGTGGAACTATTTGAGTGTCTTCTTGATGTTTCGTAGGTCTAGCACTATATGGTAGGTATCCATGTAGGACTTTGGAGTCTTGAATCGTGCTAAGTGTTCAACATTGTGTTTCGTTGGACCAGGAGGTGTCTTGTGTGTTCCTCGGAACTATCTTGAGTTTCCCCGTTGATAAGCATGCTAGTTTGTTGTCTAAATGCTAGCGTGTGTGTGGTTTGTACCTTCCGTTTGGTTGATGATAACTTGTGTTATCCATCGTTGTTGTTGTTGGGATGTGACCCGTTCCTTGATTGAGCATGTTTCATACCTTCGTTGAGATCCGTTGTTTGACTCTTGTTGAGTTGTGGTGCGGGCGTGGCTTTACCTGGATTGCACGATTAGTGGTATGGGACACTAGTCACCAAGGTATTTCAGCGGTCCTCGTGGTGGCCGTGACGTGATTATGGAGTTGTTGCCTGAGTGATGGGTCCACGTTTTTAGGGGATAACATGTGTTATCCGGGCATGTGTTGCCGTGATTGGTGGTTTTCGTTGGTGGGGGACGACGGTCCCGGGGGAATAAGGTTGGACTAAAAAGTACAGGGGTCCTGGAGGTAATGGTTGGAAAGAAGATACAAGGTTGGGGGTAGCCATAAGGTTGGAACAGGGCATATGGAAGGCATACCAACTCGTGATGGGTGATGTTGCGAGGGCTTGTAAAGCTGGCGTTGTGTGATCTTCTCTCATGACGTGTGTAGTCACGGAGGCTTGTGTTGTTTTGGCATGTGTTACCGTTGGGTGAGTCTTTATCCTTTGCATGTGGTTAACCTTTGTGGTTTGGGATGTGTTCCCGTGTTATCCTTGTGAGTGATGAGTCTTGTGTTGACTGTTGATCTTGGTTTTGACTTATATATATGTATTCCGTTTCGAAAATGGTTTTTATGACATATATCTATCTATGTATGATACTTAACGGTATTGGTGGGTTACCAGCATTATTCGCTCACCGGGCGTCGTCCCAATGTTTATCTTTGTATCTTTCAGGTGATGTTTAGAGGAGCGCGATGTCTAGAGCCTGGTAGCTTAGCACCTTTATCCTTGTTTTTGTGGCCTGTGCGCCAATGTCGCTAGACTGATGTTTTGGGATAGATGTATGCACGTGCAGATTGTTTGCCGTAGCGTTTACCGTGTTTGGTAGACGTGGCGTGACACCCCGTTGGATTTCTTTTATCCAGTTTCGTTTTATCTTCCGCTGTGCTAGTTTTGTCGTTTAATCTGCTTGTGTTAAGGCTTTTATATAGGTCTTTTTTGGGGGGTGTTACAGTTTGTATCAGAGCCTAGGTTTGAGCCTAGGAAGGGTTAAGTCTAGACTTTTTAAGTGGTTAAGTGTGTTCTGAGACCTCTAAGCGACCTTAAGAAGCTAAATGTTAGGCTTAGGACTCTAGGTTGCGCGGTGAGATGTGTGTTGCTTTCTGTCTTGCTTGCTTGCTCTTTTGGTAACCTCATTGTTGTAGCAGAAGTCTGTGATGCCTACTCGCCAGCGTACCGCAACGTTTGAAGACGTGGGTGAAGTGGTTAAGAAATCTCGGTTGGCCGAATCTAGCAATGCTTTTGGGGTGATTGAACGATGGATCCGGGGTGGTACGTCCACAAGAGTAAGTCCTAGTGCAGCTACCTTGCCAGCATTCCGAGATGTAAGAAGGCATGAGAGGATAGAGGTTCACCATCCAATGGAAGGGCCATCCCAAGAGAGGGTGCTTACCTTAAGTGGAGTTCGAACAGGTGACAGTGACGTAGTAGTGGGAACCTTCCTTGTGCAATCCGTGCCAGCAACAGTCTTGTTTGATTCAGGAGCGTCTAACTCGTTCGTATCACCCGGCCTCGTGCAGAAGTTGAGCTTATCTGGGGGCACGGGAGTGAGGTTTAACGTGAAGGTAGCATCGAGAGAAGTTAGGATGTGCGACCGTCTTTTTGAGGGCATCAAGATCAATATCAAAGGAGAAGAGTTCCCTAGCGATCTAATCCAGTACGACTTGGACGGGATGGATGTGGTCTTAGGTATGGACTGGTTGGGGCGGTTTAGAGCCCAAATCTTGTGCAAAGATCAGAAGGTGGTGCTACGGGGACCCAGTGGGAAAAGGGTATCATACCGTGGAAAGTTGGGAGAACCCGGGATTAAGCTGGTGTCTATGACAAAGATGAAGAGGTATATGGATAAAGGCAATGAGTTATACTTGTATTCGGTCGAGAACTTGAAGGAAAAAGGAGAGGTAGCTCAATCTATACCCGTAGTCCGTGAATTTCTTGATGTATTTCCCGAGGAAATACCGGGTATGCCTCCTACTAGGGAAGTGGAGTTCTCAATGGACCTTATGCCGGGCACAGCACCCATCTCTAAGGCCCCATATCGTTTGGCTACGCCAGAAATGCAAGAGTTGAAGACCCAATTGCAAGAACTCCTTGATAAGGGTTATATCCGGCCAAGTACATCGCCATGGGGAGCTCCGGTTTTGTTTGTAAAGAAGAAGGACGGAAGTATGAGGTTGTGTATCGACTACCGAGAGCTGAACCAAGTTACCATCAAGGACAAATACCCCCTCCCAAGGATCGACGACTTATTTGACCAACTCCGTGGCGCAGGAGTGTTTTCCAAAGTTGACTTGAGGTCAGGGTACCATCAGATAAAGGTAGCAAACAAGGACATTCCTAAGACTGCGTTTCGGACTCGGTACGGTCAGAGTTTACAGTTATGCCATTTGGGATGACTAACGCCCCTGCAGTATTTATGGACTTGATGAACAGAGTGTTCAAACCCCACCTCGATGATTTTGTGATCGTGTTCATCGACGATATTTTGGTCTATTCGAAGGATAAGAGGGAGCATGTTGGACATCTTCGGACGGTACTTCAGATCTTGAGGGAGAAGCAGTTATACGCCAAGCTCTCTAAGTGCGAGTTTTGGAAAAATAGTGTGACGTTTCTAGGCCACGTGATTGATAGTAGGGGGATTTCTGTGGATCCGGACAAGATACGGGCAGTGAAAGATTGGACTGTACCTTCGTCAGTGGCGGAAATAAGAAGTTTTCTTGGTTTAGCGGGTTATTATCGAAGGTTTGTTTTGTATTTCGCCAAGGTGGCTCAACCTTTGACTAAGTTATTAAGGAAAGAAGTGCCTTTCGTTTGGGATAAAGCTTGTGAGTTAGCATTTCGAGATTTGAAGGAGAGGCTCACGACTGCACCAGTCTTAATATTGCCATCAGGAACGGAAGGGTTTGAGGTATACAGTGATGCGTCCAAGAAAGGACTAGGTTGTGTGTTGATGCAAAATGGGAGAGTGATTACTTACGCCTCACGCCAGCTTAAAGTTCACGAAGATAATTACCCTACACACGATTTGGAATTGGCCGCCGTAGTGTTTGCTTTGAAAATTTGAAGGCACTATCTATATGGGGTGCGTTGCAAGATCTTCACCCAAAAGGACCTCAATATGTGACAACGAAGGTGGTTGGAGCTCATTAAGGACTACGAGTTAGATATTCAGTATCACGAAGGAAAAGCTAATGTAGTGGCGGACGCCTTAAGTCGGAAATCGAAGCATACCGCTAGTTCTATTTGGGTAGTGACGGATGAGCTGTGTAAGGAGCTCCAACAGATGAACTTGGAAGTGGTGGAACAGGGAGATGTTGAGGCAGAAGTTCGTTGCTATAACTTAAGGATTGTACCTACATTTCTGGGAGAAATTAAGGAAGAGCAGCAAAAGGATGCGTTTTTGACAAAGGTAAGAGACGACCTAGCTAAGGGGAAAGGGGGACCGTTTGAGTTATCTACGGATGGGGTGTTGAGGTACAAAGGCCGTGTATGCATACCCGCGTCATGTGATCAGTGGAAACGACAGATTTTGGAAGAGGGCCATAACACGCCCTATTCGGTTCACCCCGGAGGAGACAAGTTATATAAAGACGTGAAGGGCTTCTTCTGGTGGCCTAATATGAAAAAGGAAGTTGCAGAGTTTGTTGGGAAATGCCTTAACTGTCAGAAGGTAAAAGCGGAACGTTGTAAGGTAAAGGGGTTGGTACGACCATTAGAAGTTCCACAAGGAAAGTGGGATTCTATATCTATGGATTTCGTGGGAGGTCTACCGACGACCCGTTCGGGTAAGGACAAAATCTGGGTGATAGTTGATCGTTTGACTAAAACTGCCTGCCTTATCGCAATGAAGGAGACCTGGACTATGACACAGTTGGCTCAAGCTTATGTCAACCAAGTGGTAAAGTATCATGGAGTTCCGAGGGATATTGTCTCCGATAGGGATCCAAGGTTCTTGTCTCAATTTTGGAAATCCTTGCAAGCAGCTCTTGGAACTAAGCTAAGTCTCAGTACTGCTTTCCACCCAGCCACCGATGGGAAAACAGAAAGGACTATCCAGACTATCGAAGATATGTTGAGATCTTGTATGTTGGATTTTCAAGGGTCTTGGGAGGACCATTTGGATTTGATCGGGTTTTCTTACAACAACAGTTATCATTCGAGCATTCGCATGGCACCCTATGAAGCTCTCTATGGACAGAAGTGTCGCAGTCCGCTTTGTTGGGAGGATCTTGTCAATCCGATAGTGCTAGGACCTCAGTATTTGCTTGACACATCCGAGAAAGTTAAACAGATCCAAGAAAGGATGAAAGCAGCTCAAAATCGCCAAAAGTCTTATGCTGATTTGGCTAGAAGACAAGTGGAGTTCTAGGTTGGGGATAAGGTTTGGTTGAAAGTATCTCCCACCTGGGGAGTAATGCGGTTTGGAAAGAAAGGGAAGTTGAGCCCCAGGTTTATAGGCCCGTATGAAATCCTGGAGAGGGTTGGGAGTTTGGCTTACCGTTTGGCGTTGCCTATGGAGTTGGAAAGGGTGCATAACGTGTTCCACGTATCGCAGCTCAAGAGATATGTTCACGACCCGGCTCATGTTTTACCACCAGAAGTTATACCGTTAGATGAAGATTTGTCTTACGAAGAAAGGCCGCTCAGAATTTTGGACTTCAAGACTCGGGACACTCGTAGGAAATCTGTTAAGATGGTGAAGGTTTGGTGGTCACATCATGGGGTTGAGGAAGCTAATTGGGAGCTGGAGTCATCTATGCGGGAGCGGTACCCTGAGTTGTTTCTGGAAGGTACCTCGTTTTCCTCGTTTGTTGTGTGCCTTGTGTGCTTGCTTGTTTTTGCTTGTTGCCTTGTTGTTTAGCTAGCTTGGAAGTTGGTGTTTGGAGTTAGTAGTCTAGTCTTGGTTGTGGTCTAGAAGTTGGTGGTTGTGTTGAGGTTAGAGTTCATGATGCTCAATCTATCCATTTGTTGACCTCTTGCCAACCCTTGAATTTGAAATGCCTTCTTTCTTGCTTTGTAATACCTCTTTGCTTTGGAATCCTTGTGAGTTCTTTTGGAGTCTTTGACCAAAAGAGATATTCTTGAACTTCTTGTCACAATGTCGTTTCCTTTCACCGTTTGCTTTTAATTCGTCATACCCAAGCTTCGGGGACGAAGCTTCTTCGAAGGGGGAGAGGATGTGACACCCCAAAAATCCACATTCAATCCATGGATTAATTGAGTAATTAATCCTATTTTATTTGAGGAATTAATTCCTAAAATCCTGATTTTTAATACTCAAGGACTAGAATTTGACTAGTCAACCTTTAAGTTGTGTTGTACCTTGTGCTTTGAGGGGAGTTCCCTTGTTCCTTACACTTTCTAAGGGTTAGTAAGGGTATCCTTGTCTTTTCACCAAGAGTTAGTATTGTAACCTAACCTAGAAGACTTCTTTATTACATTCCCTACAATTCTTAGAAATTAGTTCTACCTTCTCTCTAGAAAAGAAGTGTAGCTTATTCTCCAAGCCAAGTTGAGACCCTTGTCAAGATTCCAAGATTTGCTTCCAAGATTCAACCTTTCACCTATTTGGGCATCTAGGAGGGTAAGATCTAAGTTCATCTTGTGTTTTTGGTTCCATCTTAGTTGTCTTTTTCTTAAAGGTAGGATCTTTATGATCTTTTGGTTTAATTTTGAAGTGGGTTTGGAAAGTAAGCCTTGTGGAGAGCTTGTTGTGGTTTAAAGTGAAGTCTTTGGGTCTTCAAGAGGTAACCCATGCTCTACAAAACCAATTTTGCTTACCTATATGTGATTTCTTGGATTCTACTTGTGCTTTGCTATGAAATGTGAGGGTTTATGCATTTGTCTTGTGATATTGCATATCTAGAGCTTGTGTTTAGGGTTCCTTTGTGCCATTGCTTGGCATTTTCCATGCTTCAAGTGATTTTGTTGTGTTTGGTGAGATTTGCCATGTTTTAGACTTGAATTTGTGTTTGGAGAAGAAAATCTCCGAAGGGATTATTTTTCCCAGGAGTATGTACCCGCGGGCGGAACGGCGGGGAGAGCTCTACCCGCCACCCACCCACAGGTACAGAGGCCTGTGGGTAGTGTACCCGCGGGTAGAACCACGGGTAGGCGCCTACCCGTGGGTCCACCCGCGGTGAACACGGTGGAGTTTGTTCGGGATTTGTTCCCCGTGATCCGTTTGACTCGGTATTTGGTCTTTTGGCTTCCTGTTGTTCTTTTGTGGAACTATTTGAGTGTCTTCTTGATGTTTCGTAGGTCTAGAACTATATGGTAGGTATCCATGTAGGACTTTGGAGTCTTGAATCGTGCTAAGTGTTTAACATTGTGTTTCGTTGGACCAGGAGGTGTCTTGTGTGTACCTCGGAACTATCTTGAGTTTCCCCGTTGATAAGAATGCTAGTTAGTTGTCTAAATGCTAGCGTGTGTGTGGTTTGTACCTTCCGTTTGGTTGATGATAACTTGTGTTATCCATCGTTGTTGTTGTTGGGCTGTGACCCGTTCCTTGATTGA
The DNA here is from genome assembly GCF_001879475.1 of Ipomoea nil. NCBI lineage: Eukaryota > Viridiplantae > Streptophyta > Magnoliopsida > Solanales > Convolvulaceae > Ipomoea > Ipomoea nil. The sequence continues at coordinate 1,517,465 of NW_017616542.1, forward strand.
GTATGTTTCATACCTTCGTTGTGATCCGTTGTTTGACTCTTGTTGAGTTGTGGTGCGTGCGTGGCTTTACCTGGATTGCACGTTTAGTGGTATGGGACACTAGTCACCAAGGTATTTCAGCGGTCCTCGTGGTGGCCGTGACGTGATTATGGAGTTGTGGCCTGAGTGATGGGTCCACGTTTTTGGGGGATAACATGTGTTATCCGGGCATGTGTTGCCGTGATTGGTGGTTTTTGTTGGTGGTCATTGGTGGGGGACGACAGTCCCGGGGGAATAAGGTTGGACTAAGAAGTACAGGGGTCCTGGAGGTAATGGTTGGAAAGAAGATACAAGGTTGGGGGGTAGCCATAAGTTTGGAACATGGCATAAGGAAGGCATACCAACTCGTGATGGGTGATGTTGCGAGGGCTTGTAAAGCCGGTGTTGTGTGATCTTCTCTCGTGACGTGTGTAGTCACGGAAGCTTGTGTTGTTTTGGCATGTGTTGCCGTTGGGTGAGTCTTTATCCTTTGCGTGTGGTTAACCTTTGTGGTTTGGGATGTGTTCCCGTGTTATCCTTGTGAGTGATGAGTCTTGTTTTGACTGTTGATCTTGGTTTTGACTTATATATATGTATTCCGTTTCGAAAATGGTTTTATGACATATATCTATCTATGTATGATACTTAACGGTATTGGTGGGTTAACAGCATTATTCGCTGACCGGGCGTCGTCCCAATGTTTATCTTTGTATCTTTCAGGTGATGTTTAGACGAGCACGATGTCTAGAGCCTGGTAGCTGAGCACCTTTATCCTTGTTTTTGTGGTATGTGCGCCAATGTAGCTAGACTGATGTTTTGGGATAGATGTATACACGTGCAGATTGTTTGCCGTAGCGTTTACCGTGTTTGGTAGACGTGGCGTGACACCCCGTTGGATTTCTTTTATCCAGTTTCGTTTTATCTTCCGCTGTGCTAGTTTTGTCGTTTAATCTGCATGTGTTAAGGCTTTTATATAGGTCTTGTTTGGGGGTGTTACACTACGGGTAGGGAGAGGGGAGGGAGAAAGGAAAATATTGGAATTTAGGGATTTGGGAAAAATTGGGAAAAATGAGATGATTTAATTTGGGGATTTGGGTAAAGTAAGAATTTATGGTTTAGATGGAATTAAAATTGGATAGGTTTTAAGAAACATAATTAGCTTAAGTGGTTAAAGGGTTGGGTTGGTAAATAGTACACTTGAGTTTGAAACTCAAAGCTTGCAAATAAAAATCTATTTGTTATTTAGGCTTCACAAGAAAGGATTTTTTATGGATTTTCTATTCCAAACTCATAGAATACTTAAGGAAAAATTGGATGGTTCACTAGAAGGGAAGATTGCAAATTATACATGTGCAAAGATTATGGACTTAATCCAAGCAGGAATCATCTTAGGGATGAACAATTATCTCTACGAAAGGCTTGCATTTACAACTTAAAGGAATCATTCATCAAGAAGGGCTTACACTTAAGTCCAAAAGAATCATTCACCAAAGAGGAAAACATAACAAGGATAACGAGACGGCTCCAACAGACAACCAAAGAAAACAAGGCAACACACGAAGGCACAAAGAACAAGACGCGTTCTAAAGATAAGGGTAGGCTAGAAAAAGGTTACCTGCTAGCTCCTCCTCAACTAAGCCCTCGGTCTCCGCCTGCGATCGCCCCATCACGAAGACTCTCCCCGATGGCCTGGCCCCGGCTGCTCCATGGCTCGAGCTACCTCCTGCTGCTCCTCCGGCTCATAGGGGTGGTGGCAACGCCCTTTGGTTGGCTTGCTGAGGGCACTCTGCGACCTTGTGACCCCTATCTCCGCAACGAAAATACCGAAACGCTTGACCATGACAATCCTGACCCGCATGCACCTTCCCACATTACGACACGGAAACATCTTGGCTTGATTTCCATCCTCCGCTCGATTGGGTCCTTGGGTTGGATATGATGCATTCTTAGCTTGAAAACACGGTCGCGGCTTGACGGCTTCTTGTAGCTGGAAGAACCTCCACTCTCGGTCCTCTTTCTTGCAAGCTCAAAAGATCCTCGCTACAGCTGCTGAACACGGTACAAATCCGCGGCACTCAGGTATGCTTCTTTCAAAGAACTCGGCCTACTCACGGTTAGAGCCTTCCATGCCTCGTAGTTCAAGCCAACGACGAACTTCTCAACCTTGGTGAGCTTCGTAGGAACAAGCATCCGGGCGAAGCGCGCAAGCTCTAGGAACCTCTTGTGATACTCAACCACTGATAAAGATCCTTGCTGGAGATGAAGGAATTCCTCGTACATTGCAGCTCTAACATGCGCCGGATAAAACCACTCGCGCATCCGATCCTTCGGGGCGGTCCAACCGAACTCAGACTCCTCAAGGCAAGCTGGGCCCTCATGTATCCACCGTAAATCGGCCTCAAGACTGAAGTAGAACGTTGCAAGCTCTACCCTTCGCTCTTCCAGACAACCGACAACCAAGAAGATCTTATCAAACGTTCTCATCCACTCTTCCAAGAGAACCGGTCTTACTCACCCGCGAAGGTCGGTGGTGTAACACCCCGTGTTACGGATCCTAAAACCAACTGATTAATTAATTAATTAATTAATAACCCAGGAGAAAGAATAAATTATAATGGTTAATTAGGGAAAAAGGCCACCATAGCCCATGGGCCCAATTATATAAACCCAACCCCTAAACCCAATAGGAATAAACTCTAAATAAACCCTTGGATCTATAAATAGGGAACTTAGGGAGCACCTAGAACCCCCTCCGACACGCCTAGACGCCCCATCACCCCAGGAGAGCTCCAAGAATTCCCTTAGAAGAAATCAAGAAAGCAAGAAAGCTTAAAGAAAGATCCTTCATAGCCAAGGAATTAATTAAGGCTAAGAGGTAACCCATGTCTCAACAAAACCTATTTTCATAGCTATGATTCCCCTCTTAGGATTTCCCCATATTATTGTGTATTGATGATTTGTGATATTATTATTGATGATTGGTGGGATGATTTCCATGGGTGATCTTGATGATGAAAGGTTCTTGATAATTATGATGTTCTTGATGATTAATTGGGGTTTTGATGATTATGTGTTCTTCTTGATGATTATGATGTTTTTGATGATTAATTGGTATTCTTGATGATTATGTGTTGCTCCTACCGAATCTTGCAATTAGAAGACGAATTGTATTCTTGTTGATATAAAAGTGATTAGAACCCTAGGTTGTATCGTATGATATTATTCTTGGATTATCGGGTGGGGAAATCGCATGTTTGGGTGTTGATTATGATTAGAAAAGCATGATAGGTTATGTGCCGTTCGTTTATCGTATTTGATCCGTTAATTGTCTATGTGTTGTCGTTAATTACGTTGAAAAGTGTCTAAGCATGATTTCGGGTTCCACAATGGTTCCCGGGACGAAAAGTGGTGAAAAGAGTCAGTAGGGGGTAGGTGGGTGGGTAGGGGACCCACCACCTAGCCGCGGCAATTCGGGCAGCTCCGGCAGCGGGCAGCCGGCGGGCGGGCAGCTGCCCGCCGGGCACCTGCTGCCCGGAACAGTGATGGCCGGCGGGCAGCCGGCGGGTGGACCCCCCACCCACCGGCTGCCCGCTGGAATCTTCCCCCCCTCGGGACCCCGGCTTCCCCGTTTGATGTTTCCCCGATCCCTGTGGTGTCCCAACGGACCCCGTTTGTCGTGCCTATGTCTAGTTTGATATTTCGGGTACCGTTCGTAGGTTTATGAGTCTATTATATTGCATGCTAGTTGAATTGGTATCCCGTTGACCTAGGTGGAAGAAGTATGAACCCCTTAGGACTATTCTTAGTACGTGATGGATCACGCATAAGGTTGTTATACGCTTTGTCCCCCTTCCCAATGTGTAATGTGGGTTGCATGTGCTTGCTATGTGTTATGTGTGCGTGTTACCCTAATTCGGTTGCGATCGGATTGGTTATCTTGAGCTGCGGTTCAGAAGCCGGCTACAGTCAGATGGGAATTCCTGGGTGCAGTCGGATGACGGTATCCTGGGCGCCGGTCCAGAAGCTGGTTGTAGTCAGATGGGAATTCCTGGCTGCAATCAGATGACATTTTCCTGAGCTGCGGTTCAGAGGCTGGCTGTAGTCAGATGGGAATTCCTGGCTACAGTCAGATGACACACTCTCTTGGGCTGCGGTCCACTGTTTGGTTGCGATCAAACATTATGATGAGCTGCGGTTCATCGGTCGGTTGCGATCGACCTCCCCGTGTTGCGATACGGGGCATGGTGCTGTGGGGCCGTGTCAGAGCTATATGCGCTGACCCGCATGTATGGGCATGCGAGTAGTCCTGTGGCGCCAACAACGTGCGTTATGTGTTGTGACGTGGACGAGTTGTGATTATGAGTGTCTTGGGGGATGTGACTATGGGATTTATATTGGGGATTGTTCATGTTGGGTTATGATCATTGTTTATGCTTTGCCTTATCTGGCTTATCTGTTGTGAACTGCATACGCTCGTTATAACTGTTTCTTGTGTCTGACCTTATCTGTCGAGTCATCCCCGGTTTTAAAGCTAGAGTTCGTAGAATATATTCTCATGCTCAAAACGGTTTTCGTATATCTATATATATATTGCTATATGTATTGTATTTCAACGCGTTGGAGTGGGTTACCAGCATCTCTCACTGAACAGATATATTTGGCTTTCAGACACAGAAGAATAAGTCACTGGAGAGCGCTAGTACTCGGAACGTAGAAGTAGTTAGTCCCCTTTCGGCCTGCGTGCCATATTATGCATTTACATTATTGAGGATATTAGTTAGTTAGCCTGTGCACCTGGGTTCTCCAGCTCAGGTGTGGCATAGCACCCCGTACACTTGTATTATGTTTTGGGATTTAATGAGATAATACCTTTATTTTATAAGTTTTAAATGTCTTAAAAATCTGGGGTGTTACAGGTGGCCTGTGACCCGACACGAGACACACCATGTCCCTATGCCCGGCAGGCTGAGGAGGTGGCACGGGATAGTTGTTGTTCAGCAACGCTTTACTAAGAGTCTGCATAGTCTGCGTCAACTACTATAGGGTCTGGGCAAGCTGGTCATTCGTAGGGGTCTCCGGAGTACACGCACGAGGACGAGGAGGCTCGCAAGCTTCTACAACAACAACACGATTACCAACAAGACAACAAACAAGCAAACAACTGTAAACAACGCTCAGCTCACCGCGCATCCTAAGAAATCCTAAGCCTACACACTTAGATTCTTATGGTTACCTTAAGGTCTCAAACCACACTTAGCCACTTAGAAGTCTAGACTCTACCATCCTAGGCTCAAACCTAGGCTCTGATACCAACTGTAACACCCCCGATTTCCATACCAAATTAAACCTTAAACATGCAGATAAACTAACCATAAAACATACACAGCAAAAGACTAGATATGAAATAGATGGAAAACGTAGAGTGTCATGCCACGCTCACACAACGGTGAACGCACAGGCATAAACATCTGCAACATAATCTATCAATCTCAAAACCAAAGTCAACGACATAACGTCTAAGTCTAAACAAAAGGCACGCAGGCCCAAATCATCATAAAGAAAAGGGGATTTATTCTAACAGCTTCTAGACCGCGCCCTCATCTAATCAGCACCTGAAAGAAACACAAATATATATATGGGACGACGCCCGGTCAGCGAATGATGCTGGTAACCCACCAATACATGTGAAATATCATATGTAGATATTTTATATGTATACAAAATCATTTGCGAAACGGGATATAGTATATATCAATTTCAAAAGCCAAGATAGAGATCAACACAAGACTCTATGCACTCACAATAAAGATAAAGGAACACATCCCAAGACATCAAGAAGCTATAACAACTCACAAGAACGGCTCAAGGCATAATCTACCTTCACACAGTAGATTAACACCCGACATGCATAACACAAGAGAATAAGGACACAACCATTGGCAACACATTGCCTTTGTGACAACACATGTCACAGATAGAGAAACACACAACAACGGCTACACAAGCCTTCGTGACATCACTCATCATGAATTGAGATGCCTTCCTTATGCCCGGTTCCAACCTTATGGCTACCCCCAACCTTATGTCTAGTTCTAACCATTACCTCTAGGACCCCTGTACAACCAAGTCTAACCTTTTCCCTCCTGGGACCGTCGTCCCCCACCAACAACCACCAACAAGACCACCGATTCATAGTACACGAGGGTACCGATCACACACATGGCAACACATGCCACTCAAGAAATACGTGAACTTTACACAAAGGTCACAAACTCCATAATCACGTCACGGCCACCATGAGGACCACTCCCGTACCTTGGCGACTAATGTCCTATACCATTAATCGTGCAATCCAGGTACAGCCACACACACCACACCATAACAGGAATCAATCAACGGATCACAACTAAGATATGAAACCATACTCAATCAAGGAATGGATCACAGTCCAATAACAACGATGATTCACACAAGTCATCATCAACAATAGGAAAGGACAAACAACCCACACGCTAGCATTTAAACACCGAACTAGCATGCTTATCAAACGGGTAAACCAAATGTAGTTCCGAAGAACACACAAGACTCATCACGGTTCAACGAATCACAATGTTGAACACTTAACACGATTCAAGACACCAAACCCTACATGGATTCCTACCATATAGTTCTAGACATACGAAACATCAAGAAGACACTCATGTAGTTCCACAAAAGAACATCGGGAAGTCAAACGACCAAATACCGAGTCAAAAGAATCACGGGGAACAAATCCCCAAACAACATCAACACTGTACCCGCGGGTGGACCTCCACCCGTGGTTCCGCCCGCGGGAACCACTCCCACGAGGCCTTGTACCCCGCGGGTGGGGCGACGGGTAGTGCCGCGCCTGCCGTTCCGCCCGCGGGTACACACCCTGTACCAAAATCATCCCTTCGTGGATTTTCAACTCCAAGCTCAAGTTCAAGTCCAAAACATGCCAAATCTCAACAAATACAACAAACTGACTTGAATCAAAGGAATAGCCAAGTAATGGCATACAAGAACCCTAATAACAAGCTCTAGATATGCATTTTCACAAGACAATGCATCAACACTCACATTTCATAGCAAAATCACATGTAGAATCCAATAAATCAACATATAGGTAAGCAAAATAGATTTTGTAGAGCATGGGCTACCTCTTGTAGACAAAAAACTTCACTTAACACTTCACCAAACTCCTAATAAGGTTCACCCACACCCACTTCAAGAACACACCCAAAGATCGTAAAGATTCTATCTTTTAGGAAAGACACCTTAGAAAACACTAAAAACACAAGATAAACATAGATATTACCCTCCTAGATGCTCAAAGGTAGGAAAGGTGAAATCTTGGAGACAAACTTTGAAGATTTGGTAAAGCTCCAACTTGGCTTGGAAGAAAAGCTATCTAACTTTTAGAAAGAAGGAGGAGCTCAAGTTTGGAAAGTGTAAGGGGAAAGAATGAGGGGCGTCTTCTAGGTTAGCTTGCATTACTAACATAAGGTGAAATGTCTTTATTACCCTTACTAAAATGAAGAGGTGTAAGGGAACAAGGGAACCACTCACAAAGCTTTATGTACAACACTTGACTTTGGGTTGACTAGTCAATTACTAGTCCCCGACTATTGAATTTTCAGGAATTTAAGGAATTAAATTATTAATTGGATTAGGATTAATTACTCAATTAATCCATTCATTGAATTTAGATTACGGGGTGTCACAGAACATAATTTACGCCCATGAATTCGAAGCTGCCGAATGGAATAAATTTTCGAAGCCGCCGACCGGAGAAGAAGCTACGAGCCCAAAAATTTCCACGCCCAGAACTGCCTAGCTTAATTACGTGAACCACTGGAGAATCTCTGTTCACCGCCTCCGGAATCGATCCGGAGCAAGATTGATGATTCACATTCGATTTTCGCCCTCCATTTATACTCATTCAAGCCAACTTCTCCCCCACTCTCCAGTCGGATCGTCAGAGGACCTATTTTTCGGAAGACTGGTTCTTGTTCGCTGAGCTTGCGCCTTTGTCGTAGGTGTGATTTTGACTTACGGAGATTTATTAAATGGGGCTAAAACTAATAATAATAATAATAATAATAATAATAATAATAATAATAATAATAATAATAATAATAATAATAATAGTAATAAACTTATTAGAGACCATATATAACTAATCTACATTTATTAAACTCCTACTGATCATGTACTACTAATATTATTATTAATAAATTTGGATCAAAGAATTATTGGACTAACAGAATTCAAATAATAGACAAATTTAATAAACACAATCTTAAAATAGAATAATATTAATAAAGCTACTTATGACAATAATAATAAATAAAATAGATATAAAATTATTCTATTATTGTATATTAACTATAAAAATATTATTAAAATAACAATAAAAATAATGTTTATCAATTATCTCCTCCATAAGTCGAAGGAAATGCATCCAAATCATTTAGGCTTCCACCATCGGTTTCCTTCAAAATTGATGCTTATCCCGGTGGTCCGTGTGCTTCCTCTCTCTAAATAATCATAGCACAGGCAATATCATCATGAGCAAATCCATCAACTGTCTGAACGTAAACTTCGGTAACGACTTGTGCAACTTTCTTTCCTCAGCTATTGGTAACTTTTTTGATAAAGCATTCATTGATCACCAATAGTCTCGTAGTAATAGCAAGGTTTCGTGTACCTAACTATGCTAGAGCAAACTCCTCCAACTCAAGTGTATTCGGCCCTATGGTCATAGCAACCGAATGGTGATCACTCAATCTCCAAGCTCTCCAAAACTTAACACGATTAAGCTCCTGCAACAAAACACTGTCCGCCCCATACGTAGGAATGTCATCCACACTCCCAATCTTGCTTAGAACTCCCACTTCATCTTCATTCGGGTTCAAAGAGTTGACGATGGGTGCGGGTAAGGTAAGAAAGGGATGGCTACAAGCATCATCACTAGCTCTCCCGTGGGTGTTAAACTCTCCAAGACTAGGCTCTCGGGTGACAAGGGATTTCTTGGTTAAGGATATGTTGGGCGGGTTTGCCGATTTTCGCTTTCGTGTGGCCTTTTGTGAAGGTTCAACTGGTGTTGGTGTTCTAAAGATGTAGTTTTGGTTTTGAATAGGTCTAGACTTAGACAGGGCAACTCCTTTGGTTTTCAACAACTCTCCAGTCACAAAGACATATCCAAGATCATTAGGAAACCAACCATTAACCAATGGTTTCGCACATCCAGCCTGCTTAATCATTCGACCAAACACAAAAACTCCCCAATCCACAGCAACATTGTTCAAGATAATATGCATCAAACCCAATTTCTCCTTAGTAAAATAATTCCTACTAGTATACTTGCATTCAATAATCTTATGCACAATATCTAGTAACATTCCATACTCATGTCTTAACAACACTTTATTTCCATGATTGCAAGTCCCGACCGGTGCGGTTTTGTGCCATATTTCACTCCAAAAGGCATTTAAATAAAATCCATGATTTTCAACTCTTAATCCTTTCTCCAACAAAGTTCGAACATCATCTAAACCAATTGATAGTTCTACACCTCCAACTATAGATTTTATAAAGCCATTTTCGACATATGCATGCTTATAAAAATCTATCACTTCATTCTTGTAGAAACCATCATATTTGAAAGGGAAAAAATTTAATAACCCACTAGATTCAAGAGAGTTTAAAATTTTTACCCCCAAGTCTTTGGATTGAACATGCCTGTTGTAGTCCTCAATGTCTAGGATCATCCCGCAAATCACCCGTGTAACTTCCCTTGATCCTTCGGCTTCAATTTGATTTGGAGCTCCTTCCATTTTGAATTAGAACACAAATTAGGGATTTTGAGGTGGATTTTCGGGTGGTGATTACGGCAGTCCGGAAATTTTGGTTGAGAGGGATGGGTTTTTTGTTGTGAGAGGTTTTAAGGTTAAAGGTGAGGATGGGTGATGGGTATTTATGTGTAGAAGAGAAATGTGTGGAAGATTTGGGATGGGTTGGGTAGGGTTAGAAGAATTTAGAGCTTCCCTTCCTTCTTCTTGATTTCGGCTGGCGGTGAGATTGAGGAAGATGGAGGCTAGACTTCTTTCTTCCTCTTCTACCCGTTGGAGGTAAAAATAAATGCCTAGGTGAAATTACCATCTTAACCTTTAGTGGTACACAGAGATTGTAGAACAATTGAGAGCAACTTCGAACTTTCACTGATTTAAATTTGCCAACTCAGATTTTAATACTCCATTTGTAGGTACATGGTGCCAAAAATTAAGCTTCAATTAACTGCCACCTGTAGATGTTCATGGTGTAACACCCCAAAATTTTTCAACTTTTAAGACTTATATAATAAAGGTAAATTCTCATTAAATCCCAAGCATAGTATAATAGAGTACGGGGTGCTATGCTACACCTGAGCTGGAGAACTCAGGTGCACAGGCTAACTAACTAATATCCTCAATAATGTAAATACATAAGCACGACACGCAGGCCGAAAGGGAAACTATCTACTCTACGCTTCAAGTCTTTAGCGCGCTCCAGTGTCTAATCCTCTGTGCTTGAAAGCCAAATATATCTGTTCAGCGAGAGATGCTGGTAACCCACTCCAACGCGTGGAAATATAGTATATATATATATATAGATATACAAAAATCATTTCGAAGCAGGAAGACATATACTTAAGAGACACTAGTTTTAAAACCAGGAATAGACTCAGCAAATAGGGATAAGTACATCAGACAACAACAATAACATCATAAGGAATACGCATTTACGGTCACAATCCACTTCTCAATTCCAATCCATATCATCATCCAATCATCATTCATATCACATAATCATCGATGGCGCCACGGGACCAATCGCATGCCCCGAACATGAGGGTTAATGCCTATAGCATTAACTCGGCCCCGCAGCACCCTACCTCAGTACCGCGGTACGAGGGGAGTTGATCGCAACCAACCCTTTGAGAACCGCTGACGAACTCAACGTCGGACCACGATCCGACACACCACTGACGCGCCCAGTCGGTGGACCGCGATCCCCTTTACAAGGGGGGACTTACGACCCTACACACCGTTGATGCGCACAATCGGTGGGCCGTAACGGATCAAGCCCGACACACCGCTGAGCTAAACTCAGTCGGTGGGCAAAGATCCTCGGAGACTACGGTCCTACATACCGATGTCCCACCACTCGGTGTGTCGCAGCCAGCCGTAGCCTTACACACCGCCTGATTACTCAGGTCGGTGGACTACAACCTTCCTCGGCTTGTTGGCCCCATACCGCCTGGCGCGTCCCGGTCGGTGGGTCATATCACCGAGGCCCATGTGGACCTTCAGTCCTATACATAATCTTTATATACCTGACCGGTCTCTACCAGCCTGGTTAACAGTTGGGATGGTTCTCAACCCATTCAACTGCCCGTATAGTGGACCTCAGTCCTATATCATATTAATATCCCTGACCGATCTTAACCGGCCTGGTTAACAGTTGGGATGGTTTTCAACCCATTCAACTGCCCGTATAGTGGGCCTCAGTCCTATATCATATTAATATCCCTGACTGATCTTAAACGTCCTGGTTAACAGTTGGGATGGTTCTCAGCCCATTCAACTGCCCGTATAGCTAGACCAATTGATCTTAACCAAGTTGCTGTCATGCATCACGTAACACACAATAGCACATAATAACACATAATTCACATAGGGAAGGGGGGAGACATATAATTAAGCTTACATGTGATCATTCACATACTAAGAATAATTCCTAAGGGCTCATATAACTTCCACCAAGGTCCACGGGTTACCAATTCAACTAGCATGCAATTCCTAAGACTCGTTTAACCTACGAATGGTACCCGAAATTCCAAACTAGACTCAGGAACAACAAACGGGGTCCGTTGGGACACCATGGGAAACGGGGAACATCAAACGGGGAAGCCGGGGACCCGGGGTGGGGTATGGACCAGCGGGTAGCCGGTGGGTGGGGGTCACCCGCCCGCTGCCCGCCGGTGGGCGCTGTTCCGGGCAGCGGGTAGCCGAAGGCCCGGTGGCTGCCCGCTGCCGGGCAGCGCCCTTTTGGGCAGCGGGTAGGTGGTGGGTTCCCCCACCCCCACCTACCCCCCACTGACTCCTTCATCACAAATTTGTCCCGGGATCCTTTGTGGAACCCGAAATCATGCTTAGACACTTTTAAACGCAAATAACGACATCACATAAGCAATTAATAGATCAAAAGCAAGAATCATGTAGGACTTATCCTATATATAAACAACACCCGATCATGCGAATTCCTACCCAAATATAAATCAAGAACGTCACAATACAAATTCCCAATCCGACCTAGTGCTCTAATCCCACCCAAATCATCAAGAACGTATTTTATCTTTAACATCAAGAAAATATCAAGATTCGTCAAGAATCATCACATCATAATCAAGAATTTCCTTTTAACATCAAGATCATCAAGATTATCAAGAAAGCATATAAATCATCTTATCAATCATCAAGAACATAACATAATTATCATATAAGAATTCAATCGAGACACAAGAATATAGAGGGAGGCCAAGGAAGGAGATTATAGCGAAGAAAATAGGTTTTGTTGAGACATGGGTTACCTTTTAGCCTTAATTAATTTCCTTGGCTATGAAGGGTCTTTCTTTAAGATTTCTCTTTCTTCATTTCTCCTAGGGGAATTCTTGGAACTTTCTTGTGTGGTGAGGGATTATTTGTGGTGTGAATCCTAGGTGCCCCCCTATGCCCCTATTTATATACTTAAGAGTCCTAATTAGGGTCTAGGTGGCATGGTTTCACTAATTCTATTTCTTATAGGACTAAGGGATTGGCTTTTAGGGATAAAGGCCCACAGACCATGGTGGACCTCTTTTTGGCTAATTTAGTGGGTCTTGACTCCCTTTTTGGGCTGGGTAATTAATTAATTAATTTGAGTTTAGGGGTCGTAACACGGGGTGTTACACATGGAGCAAAAATTTATATGACACATAATTGTTAGTGCAATAAATATATTCACGCCAACAATTTTAGATTAAGATCCGATAAATTTTGACAGATAAATAAAATCAGGCGGATAGGTGCAAGTTCCAATTGATGCCAGATATATATTGGATTTTTAAATAAAATCACATCAATTGACTTCTGAGCAGGTCAAAATTAAGAAAAAAAAATACTGTTAAGCACATAATTCATCCTTATCTTTAAAATTGCATACAGTGCATCAGATTCAACTTGCAACTTATTTGATCCAATATCATGCTAATTCCCCCTAAACTATATGTATGCATTTATTTAACTATCATGTTAGTTCCCCCTAACTATTATACCCTTTTACACACGTACAAAAAAACAATCAATTTCTACGTACCCAAATCTCGTAAGATAAAATTACAAACATGTACACAAATAAATTGTAACACATTACTCAAATTAAATCACGTAGATCACATAGGTAACAAATTTCATGCAAAGCACGTGCACACATTTTCGAAAAATTAAGAGTTTCGAAATACTTAGCTCATTTCGATCATTCCCATTTCGTGCCTTAGAGTTGCAAAACGAGATTCACACAATGGTTTTGTGAGAATGTCGGCAATTTGATTTTCTATGGGAACATGATTGATCTTTAAATCTTTCTTCTCGACGTGGTCTCGTATGAAATGATGTCGGACGTCGATATGTTTGGTTCGCGAGTGAAGTACTGGATTTTGGGTTATTGCAATCGCGCTAGTATTATCACATAAAATACTAACATTTTCGCATTTAATCCCATAGTCCAATAATTGTTGCTTCATTCATAAAATTTGTGCACAAAACTCCCAGCTGCAATATATTCGGCTTCGGCAGTGCTTGTAGCTATGGAGTTTTGTTTCTTGCTGAACCAAGAGACCAATCTTCCCCCTAAGAACTGGCATGTCCCTGAGGTACTTTTTCGGTCTATTTTACACCCTGCAAAATCTGCATCTGAATAACCAGTTAGTGCAAAATCTCCTTCTTTGGGATACCATAATCCCACATTGATTGTTTCCTTTAAATATCAAATTATCTTTTTCGTTGCAATCAGATGACTCTCTTTCGGGTTCAATTGAAATCTCGCGCATACTTCGACTGAGTAGGATATGTCCGGTCTACTCGCGGTTAGATATAGCAATGATCCAATCATTCCTCGATACATCGTTTGATCAATGTCTTTGCCTTCGTCATCTTTGTCCAATTTTTGAGAAGTACTCATGGGAATTTTGACTGAGGATTTTCCATCTAGCCCAAATTTCTTTATAAGATCTTTTGTATATTTGGCTTGATTCACGAAAAATCCTTCCTTGAGCTGTTTGACTTGAAGTCCCCAAAAGTAGTTCAATTCTCCCATCGTGCTCATTTCGAATCTGTTCAGCATACGCATAGAGAATTTCTCACACAAAGATATATCAGTGCTTCTAAAAATAATATCATCATCATAAATTTGCACTAATAAAATATGACTATTTTCTTGAATTCTAAAGAGCGTTTTATCGACTAGGTCCTTGGTGAATCCACAACCAATTAGGAACATTGACAAGGTATCGTACCAAGCTCGCGGAGCTTGTTTCAACCCATACAACGCCTTTTTGAGTTTGTAGACTTGATCACCAGTGCCTTTTACTCAAATCTGGGTGGTTGCTCGACGTAAACTTCTTCTTCAAGTAAGCCATTTAGGAATGCGCTTTTTACGTCCATTTGGTATACTATGAAGTTCTTGTAGGCTGCATATGCTAGGAATATTCTTATTGCTTCGAGTCGTGCGACGGGGGCGAATGTCTCATCAAAGTCTATGCATTCTTCTTGCGAGTACCCCTTTGCGACTAATCTTGCTTTATTCCTAACAATGACGTCGTCTTCGTTTGCTTTGTTCCTAAAGACCCATTTGGTGCCGATTACATTTTGGTGCGTTGGTCTTGGAACAAGTTCCCATACGTCGTTGCGCTTGAATTGATCCAATTCTTCTTGCATTGCATCTATCCAACTTGGATCGGCTAGTGCTTCATCAATTTCTTTTGGTTCCAATTGCGATAGAATGCATGAGAACATTGCATCCCTTGTGGATACATCTTGTTGGTCCCTTGTAGATGATCGTGTTCTAACTCCGTCTCTTGGATTTCCAATGACTAAGTCATGTGGGTGACTTCTTAGCCACTTTCGATTTGGTTGAAAACTCATTGGACTCTCAGAGTTTCCATTTTGTTGAAACACCATTTGTTGGATTTCCTCTTGTTGCGAATTGTTGACAGGTATTTCTTCGAATTCATCTACTGGGATTTCTTCCATTTAAATTTTGGGTGCAACTACGGGTGCGGTCATAGTTGGTACTTCATGTGTCATGTTGGGTATAGGCTCAAATTCATGAATACCCATGTCACTTGTTTATTCGAAATCCCGCAACACATTTTCCTCAATGATATTGTTAGAATTATTTAAATTAGAGTTACCTCCCTTATCTTTGACTTCTTTGTCGTTGCTTTCGTCGAACACAACATGAATCAATTCTTCTACTACCATCGTTTATTTGTTGAAAATTCTGTATGCCTTGTTAGTAGATGAATATCCCAAGAATATTCCTTCGTTCGCACGGTCGTACAAAACATTTACACCCAAACGTATGAAAATAATTGAGGTTGGGTTTCCTCCCTTTCCATAATTCGTATGGCGTTTTGTTATATGACTTGTGGATTTGACTGCGATTTTGAGTATAGCACGCCGTGTTGATGGCTTCTGCCCAAAATCTCTTTGGTAGATTGGCGGCTGATATCATGACACGTCCAACTTCTTTGAGTGTCCTGTTTATTCTTTCAGCTTCTCCATTTTGTTGCGGTGTTCGTGCGGCAGAGAGTTGGTGTAGAATCCCTTGTGAATTGCAATAGGATTGAATCACGCCATTCACAAATTTGGTTCCTCGATCGGTTCGAATTGTTGCAATATTCATGTCTTTTTCGACTTGTAGTTGCTTTAGTATCTCCGTGACGGGCATATTTTACACTCATATTTTAGGTACATCTTTATAATAATTTTGCATTAATTATTTAATATTATTTAATAATTTGTTCTTTTTGGAGTTTAACAATTAATGAACTAAATATTGTACTAAATATATATATATATATATATATATATATATATATATATATATATATATTATATAATATATAATAATACGTACTAATATATATATATATTAAATGTAAGTTATGTTGTGGTCCAATCCATTGCAATTGAATTTATTAATCCTAACATTTTATCTCTTTCTTTCCTTTTGAATAGGTAAGCAGCACAACTAACAGAAGAAATCAGACATGCCACAAAAATAGGAGAATAAGTGGTAGAGGTTCATTAGGTTTAATTTAGAAAGTGTATAAATAGTATAAGTGTTTTATTGTTAAATGTTCATTCTTCCCCTCTTGAATATTCTTTAAGGTTGTTATCAATGCCCATTCGCGGCTAATTTCGTGTTTGGTTTCGTGAATTGAAGCCCCGGAGTTCATTACGCTGTAAGGTTATTTATTTATTTTTATTATATATTTTTTATGCATTTGCGTATTAAATATTCTTCTAAGTTATTTGAATAGTTGTATCATTTAATTGCTAGGGAGGCCTACTAGTTATTTACTTGATATAATTATTTGCTATATTAGATAATGTTGTGCTACAAATTATTCTAATATTCAGTAGCAACTGGGTTAATTATTGACGGCTTAGTGATAATTGGACTCGGGAAGAATATTTTCCTAAATTAAATGCAACCGCTTGTGCTTGTGTTATTTAGTTTGTCGGTTTTCCTAGTTCCTATTGCTGCAATTAAATTAAATCTATAGCGCTTGTCTTAGGTTATTTAGTAGTTAGGGGTAATTAAACCGCGTGTGCTTTAGTTACCTACAACTAAGGGAAAACGGAAATGAAATAATTTCACGACAAATATTCAACTGCATATTAATTACTTTATAAATCAATGATCAGTGTTAAACTCCGGTGGTGGATCTTTACTGACCAAGGTTTCTTATTATAAGTGTTTTCGATATATTATTTTCACTGTTTATTCGTTCGATTAAATTTCTCGTTTATTTAATTTCTCTTTTATTTAATATTTATTCTCGATATATTCCAAACCCCCCATTATTTCCTTGAGCACAAAAGTTAAACTAGTTACTCCTCGTGGGATCGATCCTTACTCACGCTACTACGTTTGTAATGTTTTAATTTGGGAGCCTACGACAGCTCACCACTCCGGCAACTTCGATTCAACTTTGTTCTTTTTCTTTATGAACAACGTCCATGTGTACCTGGAAAAATCATCAAAAACAACCAAAGTGTATTTCTTATCACTTATACTTACTGGGTCTACTGGACCAAATAAATCCATGTGCAGTAGACTTAGAGGTCTTGATGTTGACTCTTGAGCTTTGGATTTGAATGATGACTTGATTTGCTTTCCCTTCTGGCATGCATCACAAGTTTGGTCCTTTTTGAACACAATGTTGGGTTGTCCATCAACTAGCTTGTTTCGTACGAGCTTACTGATGGTTTTGAAGTTTAGATGATTTAGCCTTCTGTGCCATTCCCAACTTGCTTCATTTGAATTTGCTTGCCATCAAACACACAGATTCCTTCGCTGGACTCCAATCAACAACATACATATTTTTCTTTCTCGATTTGGCATTTATCTTTGAAATATTCTACGAGATAGCCTTTGTCGCAAAATTGGCTTGTACTAAACAAATTGAACTTTAATCCTTCGACAAATGAAACATCTTCAATTCGTAAGCCATTCTTCACAATTGTTCATGTGCCTTTTGTTGTTCCGAATCGATCGTTTCCTCCAAAAAGTACTTTTGGTCCTTCGATACTTTTGAACTCAACTAGACTAGCTTTATTGCCGGTCATATGTCGAGAGCATCCGCTATCGAAATACCAAGTTTCCTGCAATAAAATTAATTATTCTTAGGTACCCATATTTGTTTGGGTCCTTTTGCGTTAGTAATTTTTGACATCCAAATCCACCTAGATCCCACTGATCCAAGAGTAGGTGATTTGTAACCATTAAAAACTTTATAATCATGACGCACTTGCGAATAATGCTTTGGTGCGGGTTAGGAAGCTGATAGTTGCTTGATTCTATGAAATATAGCAAATCTGGATTTAGTCCATGGTTTGTCTTCAAGCGACCAATCTTCTTCTGAGGGATATAATCTCCTAGCCCCAATTCTCGGAATTCTTCCCATATTCCTATGAGGTTTTATTGCACTTGACTCGTTGGTTCTCCTTTGAGATACAAATTTTTGCCTTTTAAAATTTTGTTGTCTTGCCGAGATATTATTATTTTGATTCGGCCTTGCAACATTTTTCTAGGCATTAATTTTGTTTCCAACTTCTTGTCTCATTGTGCTATGCTGACTTTTCACAAATTTTACCACTGGAACTTTATTAATTAAAGTACTAGTAGAATTAGTCAGCTTTCGAAGGGTTTTAGAACATGATGGATCGTAGCCTTGTCCGGCTTTATCACCAGCGGGTTTTTGCCTGTTTACCATTTTATCCATTATTTTGGATGAATTTGTAAATGATGCAATTACAATGATGCGATTACTTCCGGAAGGTTATGTTCTCGAACCTCTCTTGCTTTGCACTCTTCTTGAAGTCGAACATTTTCGGCGTTCAAGTTACTCATTTCATTTAGAGCATTTTGCAATTTTTGTGCCATTTCTTCCTTTACAAGGATTAACGTATTATTGCGCTCTTTGATTTGAGTATGAGTGGCCATGGCTTTTTTGCAATCTTCCTTAAGACTTTGAAATGATTCTTGAGTCTTGAAGGAGGTGTCAACGGAACTAAAGGAACTAAAAGAACTAGAAGATACCTCTTCGTCGGTTTCGCGCGCCATCAAGCATTCCTCATGTTCTGTATGTCTTGCCTACTAAGCATAGAAGCGCCATATCTTCTTGTGATGAATCACTCTCGTCACTGGATGATTCTTCGGATTCGCTTGCTTCTAGCGGATCACTTATCAAAGCCTTTTGTTTATCCCTCTTGAATCTCTTTTCCTTCGACTTGTATTCTTCCTGCGAAGGGTTAGTAGCATTCAAATTTTTGCTTACCTTGGGGTGTGGACATTCGGCCATAAAGTGTCCAGGCTTTCTACAATTATAACACACATTTGTGTTATGTTCGACCGGTTCTTTCCTTGGTCTTCTAAACGAGCTTCATTGTGGTGAACTCTTTAATTTGTTCTTTTGCATGAACTTTTTGAATTTCCTAACAAATAAGAAAAATTGTTTGTTAGATAACAAATCATTATTTCCTACTAACCTTGATGTAGATGGTTGATCGGCCATTAGTGCGGATGTTCGTTCATCGCGTTCTTCTTCAATTCGCGTCTTCATCTCGAACTCATACGCCTTGAGATCACTAAAGAGTTTATCCGTAGATAATTTCCTTAGATCTCTATGATCTCGCATCGCGGTTACTTTCATATCCCAATTAGAAGGTAACCCACGCAATACTTTGAGTGATATTTCCTTCTGGGAGATGGTTTTGCCAAGATCACTTATTTCACCAAGAATCTTGACTAAGAGAGCTTCCATATTGGTAATACTTTCGGTAGAAAGCATTTTGAAATCTTCAAATCTTTTCATGGAGATGGTTAGCTTGTTGTCCTTTTCTTGTTCGTCGCCTTCACCGATGCTTATGAGAGTATCCCATATTTCTTTTGCCGTAGTGTACTTTCGAATCTTTGGGAATATGGTGTCATCGACCGCTTTAAACAAAATGTCCTTAGCAATGTTTTCCAAGTTATTTCGCCCTCTATCTTCACTTGTCCACTCCATATTTGGCTTTGGAACATATTGTGGAGCATTTGGATCTCGTGCGGTTGCGGTATTAACTTCCATGATCTTTGTAACACCCCGTGTTACGACCCCTAAAACCAAGCAATCATTTAACCAATTATCCAAAGAAAGAAGTAAATTACAATAATTAATTAGGGAAAAGGCCCACCATGGTCCGTGGGCCCTCACCCCTAAAACCCAACCCCTAGCCCTAAAATGAATAGAATTAGCAAGCCTATAATATTAGTTCCTAATTAGGACTCCTAAATATATAAATAGGGGACTTAAGAGGCACCTAGAACCCCCACCACAATAATCCCTTACCACACAAGAAGTTCCAAGAATTCCCCTAGGAGAAATGAAGAAAGAAGAAAGCTTAAAGAAAGACCCTTCATAGCCAAGGAATTAATTAAGGCTAAAAGGTAACCCATGTCTCAACAAAACCTATTTTCATAGCTATGATTCCCCTCTTAGGATTTCCCCATATTATTGTGTATTGATGATTTGTGATATTATTATTGATGATTGGTATGATGATTCCATGGGTGATCTTGATGATGAGAGGTTCTTGATAATTATGGTGTTTTTGATGATTATATGACGTTCTTGATGATTATATGATGTTCTTGATGATTGTAGAATGTTCTTGATGTTTATGTGATATTCTTACCGAATCTTGATATTAGAAGGTGAATTGTGTCCTTGTTGAATTAAAAGTGATTAGAACCCTAGGTTGTATCGTATGATACTATTCTTGGTGTATTGGGTGGGAAATCGCATGTTTGGGTGTTAATTATGTGTAGAAAAGCATGATAGGTTATGTGCCGTATGTTCCTCGCTTTGATCCGTTAATTGTCTACGTGTCTTTGCCAATTGTGTTTAAAAGTGTCTAAGCATGGTTCCGGGTTCCACAAAGGTTCCCGGGGCGTTTTCGGTGATGAAAGAGTCAGTGGGGTGTAGGTGGGGGTAGGGGACCCGCCACCTACCCGCGGCTAAAGATGGCATCGCCGGCAGCGGGCAGTCGGCGGGCGGGCGGGCAGCTGCCCGCCGGGCACCCGCTGCCCGAAAAGACTGCCGCCGGCGGGCAGCCGGCAGGTGAACCCTCACCCACCGGTTACCTGCTGGAAAAATACCCAATTGGGATTTTGGCTTCCCCGTTTGATGTTTCCCCGATCCCCGTGGTGTCCCAACGGACTCCGTCTATCGTGCCTATGTCTAGTTTGATATTTCGGGTACCGTTCTTAGGTTATATGAATCTTATATGTTGCATGCTAGTTGAATTGGTATCCCGTTGACCTAGGTGAAAGATGTATGAACCCCTTAGGATTATTCTTAGTATGTGAAGGATCACGCATAGGTTTTGTTATACGCTTTCTCCCCCTTCCCAATGTGTTAATGTTGGTTGCATGTGCTTGCTATGTGTTATGTGTGCATGGTACCCCAATTCGGTTGCGATCGGATTGGTTATTCATGAGCTGCGGTTCAGAAGCTGGCTGCGGTCAGATTTACACTCTTGGGCTGCGGTCCACCGTTTGGTTGCGATCAAACGTTTCTACATGTGCTGCGATTCATATTTCCTGGCTGCGGTCAGATGACTACTCCTGGGCCGCGGTCCACTGTTTGGTTGCGATCAAACTATGATGAGCTGCGGTTCATCGGTCGGTTGCGATCGACCCCTCCGTGTTGCGATACGGGGCAGGGTGCTGCGGGGCCGTGTCAGAGCTATATGCGCTGACCCTCATGTATGGGCATGCGATTGGTCCTGTGGCGCCAACAAAGTGTGCTATGTGATGAGATGTGGATGAATTGTTGTATGAGTGTCTTGGGGATGTGAATATGGGATTTATACCGGGAATCGTACATGTTGGGTTATGATTATTAATTGTGCTTATCCTTACCTATCTTGCCTGTCTGTAAACTGTATATGCTTGGTATAACTGTTGTCTGTGCTTAGCTCTATCTGTCGGGTCTATCCCTGCTTTAAAAGCTAGAGCCTCGTAGGATATATCTTCATGATTCAAAATGGTTTTCGTATATCTATATATATGTCTATATGTATTGTATTTCAACGTGTTTGAGTGGGTTACCTGCATCTCTCGCTGAACAGATATATTTGGCTTTCAGGCACAGACGAGTATATCACTGGAGCGCGCTAGAATCTTGGGGCGTAGTTTAGATAGTTTTCCCTTTTGGCCTGCGTGCCATGATTTTGTATTAATACTAATTGAGGTTTTAGAATTTAGCCTGTGCACCTGAGTTCTCTAGCTCGGGTGTGGCATAGCACCCAGTACTCTTTGTATCATATTTTGGGATTTAATGAGATTCTACCTTTATTATATAAGTTTTAAAAGTCTTGAAAATCTGGGGTGTTACAGTTGGTATTAGAGCCTAAGTTTGAACCTAGGATAAGACTATTAAGACAGACCTTAGGACATAGACTTGAACTTTAGGTACTTAGGGACATAGGATTCGGGAATCCTAGGACGCGCAGTGAGATTGTGAGACCTACACATAACCTCCCCTCACTTTATCCCTCCCCTATCTAAAGAGAACTTTTTCCCCCGCTTATCACATCGAAAGAAGAGCACCGAGCTCTAACTTAACGTTCTTATAAACATTGACCAGAAGGACAACAACATGGCACCAAACAGAAGACAATCAAGGACTCCAGAACCCGCCACACACGACCCCCTGACCCAAACACTCTAACAACTAACATAAGTCGCCCAGACACTAAGCGACGTAGCTCTTCGCAACAACAGTCCCCCGCCTCCTCCACCAAACACGAACTCAGACGTCGCCCGACAAGTTTCAAACCATCGACCACCCACGTTCTCCGGAGAAGAGGACCCCGTGATCCTGGAGGAATGGATACGGACCCTCGACAAAATTCTCGGGGTAGTGGAATGCCCAGAAGAACGTCGCGTGGAGATAGCCTTGTTCTACCTCGGACATGAGGCCGATCTTTGGTGGATCCACGAGGGTCCCGCTTACCAACAAGAACCAGGGTTCAACTGGGAAAACCTCAAAACACGACTACGAGAACGATTCTACCCAACACACGTAAAAGCATCCATGTACGAAGAGTTCCTCCATCTAAAACAAGGGACAGCCACCGTCATGGAATAGCACAAGCGATTCCTCGAACTAGCGCGCTTCGCACCAGAACTAGTCCCCACGGAAGTAACCAAAATAGAAAGATTCGTCTCGGGCCTCAACTTCGAAGCCCGAAAAGCACTAGTGGTAAGCAGACCTCGGACACTCAACGAGGCTTACTCCAGTGCCGCCAATCTCTATCGAATCCAACTACTCCAGCGCGGGGTTCAGGAACAGACACGAAAGAGGAACACCGGAGGGGGAGCACCACCGGTAAAAAAGAACAAGGAATGACACCAACACAAGACCAAGCGACCTGACCAACCAAAGACCGTCCCTAGGGAACAATGAAGCAAACCTAAGAAGCTTCCCTTGCCCAAAATGCAACAAAAGCCATAGAGGGAAAGATTGCATGGGCAATCCCTGGCGATGCTTCAACTGCGGAGAAGAAGGGCACAAGGCCTTCCAGTGCACTCAACCCCAAAGGCCACGCCCCACCACCACGGGTCAACACGGAGGCACCACCCACCAAGGGAACTACGGTGCTCCCGGGAAAATATTCGTCATGAGCCGCACTCAAGCCGACCTCGGGAACGAGAGCAACATCGAGGAAGGGAACCTAACCCCAGAAGACGAGGACCACGCAAACCCCGCAGGAGAAAACCAAGAAGACGAATTCTGTCTAGCATAAACCGGCAATTCCTTGTAATCACCTTCGTAGTAAAAATAATTATTTAAAGATTACTTCGGAATTATTATAAATAAAAGATTCGATCGAAATTCGATCCTGCTTATAAAGATGAAACCAAAAATTATATAACAAGCCAAGCCTCCCATCACTAGAAGACGAAAGAGGGAAAAAGTCAAGGACCACACCATCAAGAAAAGCCAAGTGTTACTAATGGGAATTAAACCCTTAACCTCCGACATGCAAGGCTAAGGTCTTGACCACTAGGCTAAGAGTGTTTCTTAAAACCTCAAGGGAACACTCCCTTCTTAAACTCCCACAAATTCCTAAAACCCACAAAATCCCCAAATCAAAAACCCTTCTCTTTCCTTTTCTTCTTCCACACTCCCTCTTCCTCACCCTACCTACCCATCTCACCGCCCCCACGCTGGAATCCACAGACCTCCATCAACGACAGCCGGGACGTCGCCAGCCGCCCAGACCGCGACCCGCCGGACGCCGCCCTCGCCGCCGGAGGACGCCCGCAACGCCAGCGCCGCCCGCCACCTGCCCGAGCTTCACCCGCTGCCACCACTGCCCGACGCCACCGAAAACCACCGCCCCACCTCGCCAAGCCGACACTGGAGCCCAGTCGCCGCCGCCTCCCTCGCAACAGAGCCGCACCGCCAAGAAAACCGCCGGACCGAAGCCCCGCCGCAGCCCCACCGGAAAGTCCCCGGAAAAACTTGCCGGAAAAACATCACCATCGAATGAAGCATCACAATGCCAAAGAAACCCCTCGGGACCCATACCCCGGAATGGAGCAACGCCGATTACACCGTAAGCGGAGGTAAAGCCCTTGAACCCGACCAATTTTCTCCGGAATTGGTTGATATGCTTAAACACCAAGGGCTTTTGGATACGTACCTCACCATCAAGGGGGGTACGTACCCCGAATTGGTGAAAGAATTCTATCAACATCTTGTAGCCACCAAACGGGGTGATAAGCTAGAAATCACCACCAAGGTCCGCGGCAAGGAAATTATACTCTCCGAAGGCCGTTTGGCCAAGCTATTGAAATTGACCACCACGGGTGTGTCAAACTATGACCGAAAGGGGTGGATTGATACCCAAAACATGGGGTACAAAGACTACCTCGGGTACCTACTCGGGAAAGAGGAAGGATTCACCTTGGCCACACGACCAAATAGAAAGTGGCTATCGGCGGAACAAAAGATATTGGTTATGATTGTAACCGATAGCCTCTTGCCCACGAACAATAAAAGCAAGGACGTGGGGAGTTTAGAATGCACCTTTGCCTACTTCTTGAAACACAAAATCAAGTTCAACTTGCCGGCCCTCATGCTAAAACCCATGGAGTTTTGCAAAACAAGCAACCGACTTAGCCTACCCTACGGGATGATCCTAAGTTGGATCATGGAGAAAAAGGGGGTGGACCTAAGCCACACCGAGGTTAAAACCGCAAATGGCATGGTCTTTAATGCCCAGAACCTACGCCGCAATGATATCTACTACACCGAGGGAGGACATTACATCACCCTCGAAGAAATTTTCCTCAAACCCGAGGAAGAGCGAAGAGAGTTGGTCGACCAATTAGACATCTCCAACAAGAAGCTCAAACGGGCAATGCAAGATTGTGGAGTCCTGGAGGGAAATGAGGGTCAGGAGGAGGATGACGAACCCAACCCGTCGGTGCACCCACAATCAGGAGCAAAACGAGGGCTCAATCAATGAACGCATACTCGCACAGCTCAACCGACAAAACCAAGTCATGGAGGAAGGGTTCTCATCATTAATCCGTACGAAACGCGCACTAGATCAGAGGGTGGCAGCAATCAAGGCCACCTTCGGCACTCGAGGGGCATCCAGCTCAGGAGCAGGAGACCGAGGTAGACCCAAAACCTTCCTACCACAACACACCAGAAGTCCAGTCTACCCCAGCTATGGCAAAAACGCGGGGCCACATTCATAACCAGGAGGCCAAGATGCGGGATGTCTAGGGGTGAAAAAAATGGATTAACACACCAGGCTTCGGTGATGAAGCCCCTTGTAAGGGGGGGAGAGTGTAACACCCCGTGTTACGACCCCTAATACCAAGCAATCATTTAACCAATTATCCAAAGAAAGAAGTAAATTACAATAATTAATTAGGGAAAAGGCCCACCATGGTCCGTGGGCCCTCACCCCTAAAACCCAACCCCTAGCCCTAAAAGGAATAGAATTAGCAAGTCTATAATATTTGTTCTGTAATTAGGACTCCTAAATATATAAATAGGTGACTTAAGAGGCACCTAGAACCCCTACCACAATAATCCCTTACCACACAAGAAGTTCCAAGAATTCCCCTAGGAGAAATGAAGAAAGAAGAAAGCTTCAAGAAAGACCCTTCATAGCCAAGGAATTAATTAAGGCTAAAAGGTAACCCATGTCTCAACAAAACCTATTTTCATAGCTATGATTCCCCTCTAAGGATTTCCCCGTATTATTGTGTATTGATGATTTGTGATATTATTATTGATGATTGGTATGATGATTCCATGGGTGATCTTGATGATGAGAGGTTCTTGATAATTATGGTGTTCTTGATGATTATATGACGTTCTTGATGATTATTTGATGTTCTTGATGATTGTAGGATGTTCTTGATGTTTATGTGATATTCTTACCGAATCTTGATATTAGAAGGTGAATTGTGTCCTTGTTGAATTAAAAGTGATTAGAACCCTAGGTTGTATCGTATGATACTATTCTTGGTGTATTGGGTGGGAAATCGCATGTTTGGGTGTTAATTATGTGTAGAAAAGCATGATAGGTTATGTGCCGTATGTTTCTCGCTTTGATCCGTTAATTGTCTACGTGTCGTTGCCAATTGTGTTTAAAAGTGTCTAAGTATGGTTCCGGGTTCCACAAAGGTTCCCGGGGCGTTTTTGGTGCTGAAAGAGTCAGTGGGGGTTAGGTGGGGGTAGGGGACTCGCCACCTACCCGCGGCTAAAGATGGCGTCGCCGGCAGCGGGTAGCCGGCGGGTGGGCAGCTGCCCGCCGGGCACCCGCTGCCCGAAAAGACTGCCGCCGGCGGGCAGCCGGCAGGTGAACCCTCACCCACCGGTTACCCGCTGGAAAAATACCCAATTGGGAATTTGGCTTCCCCGTTTGATGTTCCCCCGATCCCCGTAGTGTCCCAACGGACTCCGTCTATCGTGCCTATGTCTAATTCGATATTTCGGGTACCGTTCGTAGGTTGTATGAGTCTTATATGGTTAATGCTAGTAGAATTGGTATCCCGTTGACCTAGGTGAAAGAAGTATGAACCCCTTAGGATTATTCTTAGTATGTGAAGGATCACGCATAGGTTTTGTTATACGCTTTCTCCCCCTTCCCAATGTGTTAATGTGGGTCGCATGTGCTTGCTATGTGTTATGTGTGCATGATACCCCAATTCGGTTGCGATCGGATTGGTTATTCCTGAGCTGCGGTTCAGAAGCTGGCTGCGGTCAGATTTACACTCTTGGGCTGCGGTCCACCGTTTGGTTGCGATCAAACGTTTCTACATGAGCTGCGGTTCATATTTCCTAGCTACGGTCAGATGACTACTCTTGGGCTGCGGTCCACTGTTTGGTTGTGATCAAACTATAATGAGCTGCGGTTCATCGGTCGGTTGCGACCGACCCCTCCAAGTTGCGATACGGGGCAGGGTGCTGCGGGGCCGTGTCAGAGCTATATGCACTGACCCTCATGTATGGGCATGCGATTGGTCCTGTGGCGCCAACAAAGTGTCATATGTGATGAGACGTGGATGAATTGTTGTATGAGTGTCTTGGGGATGTGACTATGGGATTTATACCGGGAATCGTACATGTTGGGTTATGATTATTAGTTGTGCTTATCCTTACCTATCTTGCCTGTCTGTAAACTGTATATGCATGGTATAACTGTTGTCTGTGCTTAGCTCTATCTGTCGGGTCTTTCCATGCTTTAAAAGCTAGAGTTTCATAGGATATATCTTCATGCTTCAAAATGGTTTTCGTATATCTATATATATGTCTATATGTATTGTATTTCAACGCGTTGGAGTGGGTTACCAGCATCTCTCGCTGAACAGATATATTTGGCTTTCAGGCACAGACGAGTAGATCACTGGAGCGCGCTAGAAGCTTGGGGCGTAGTTTAGATAGTTTTCCCTTTTGGCCTGCGTGCCATGATTTTGTATTGATACTAATTGAGGTTTTAGAATTTAGCCTGTGCACTTGAGTTCTCTAGCTCGGGTGTGGCATAACACCCCGTACTCTTTGTATCGTATTTTGGGATTTAATGAGATTCTACCTTTATTATATAAGTTTTAAAAGTCTTGAAAATCTGGGGTGTTACAATCTTGATAGGACCAGTGGTGATGACTTCCCACATTTCATCATTTAAAGCAGATAAGTGCACCTGCATACGTATTTTCCAATCATCAAATTTATCAAGTGAGAAAAAAAAATTTTGAGCAAGAACCATATCTCTCTTCATTTTGAAGTTTTGAGATCTGCCTAGCACTCAAGAAATGACTCAAATAGACAACTGCTCTGATACCACTTGTTGGTCCCGAATGGGTGGCGAGAAGTCTAGAGGGGGGGGGGGGGGTGAATAGACTTCTCTAACTTTTCAAACTTTTCTTAAGCACACAACACTTTGGAAACTTCAATTCTAAGTAACAAGCATAAACAAGTTAAACAACATAGAGTGTGCACATCGGAATATGTAACAGTAAAGCGTTATGCTCGAGTGTGCGGTGCTCAAAGAGAGATTCTATACATGCAACACATTAGAAACACTTGATATAGATTAAAGATGATGTATGTAAAGTTTCACTTGCATGCAAACGTGGGAACTATCAAACCCAGACAGATAAAGATACGCAATAAATCGTAAAGGGTTAGATCACAGTTGATAATAGCATGCATGAAATATAATGAGCAGTAAGTAAAGAGAGAGAGAGGTTTATAGTGGTTCGGAGATGGTGTAATTCTCCTAGTCCACTCTTCTCCTTTCACTTCAAGGAGGAAATTCACTATTCTTTGATCACTCAGATACAACAGTGAATAAGTGTCCACTGACACTTCTCCGAGTTCTTCGCACAAAGCTACACTCCACCAAGATTTTTCACACGCTCCTCTTGTTACTCCGCCTTCCCGAGTACTTCGCATCAAGCTGTAACACCCCGAAATTTTTAAACTTTTGAAACTTATATAATAAAGGTAAATTCTCATTAAATCCCAAAACATAATAAAAGAGTACGGGGTGCTAGGCCACAGCTGAGCTGGAGAACTCAGGTGCACAGGCTCACTAACAAAAATCCTCAACAATATCAATACATAAGTATGGCACGCAGGCCGAAAGGGAAACTATCTATTCTACGCTTCGGATCTCTAGTGCGCTCCAGTGTCTACTCGCCAGTGCCTGAAAGCCAAATATATCTGTTCAGCGAGAGATGCTGGTAACCCACTCCAACGCGTTGAAATACAATACATATAGGCATATATATAGATATAAGAAAAACCATTTTGAAGCATGAAGATATATTCTAAGAGACTCTAGCTTTAAAAACGGGGAATAGACTCGACGGACAGAGATAAGCACAGTCAACAGTCATAACCAAGCATATACAATTCACTAGCATAGGGAACAGACTCGACAGATAGAGATAAGCACATCCAATAGTCATAACCAAGCATATACAGTTTACTAGCATGTATCATATGGTCACGTTTTCATACATTCATAACATCACCATCCATATCTCATCACAAAGCACACTTTGATGGCGCCACAGGACCAATTGCATGCCCATACATGAGTTCAGCGCATATAGCTCTGACACGGCCCCGCAGCACCCTGCCTCGTATCGCAACACGAAGGGGTCGATCGCAACCGACCGATGAACCGCAGCTCATCATAATGTTTGATCGCAACCAAACAGTGGACCGCAGCCCAAGAGTAGTCATCTGACCGCAGCCAGGAATATGAACCGCAGCTCATGTAAAACGTTTGATCGCAACCAAACGGTGGACCGCAGCCCGCGAGTGTAAATCTGACCGCAGCCAGCTTCTGAACCGCAGCTTAAGAATAACCAATTTGATCGCAACCAAATTGGGGTATCATGCACACGTAACATATAACAAGTACATGCAACCCACATTGACACATTGGGAAGGGGGGGGGGGGGAATCGTATAATGAAACCTATGCGTGATCATTCACATACTAGGAATAATCCTAAGGGGTTCATACTTCTTTCACCTAGGTCAACGAGATACCAATTCAACTAGCATGCAATATATAAGACTCTTTTATCCTACGAACGGTACCCGAAACATCAAACCAGACATAGGCACGATAGACGGAGTCCGTTGGGACACCACGGGGGTCGGGGGAACATCAAACGGGGAAGCAGGGATCCCGAGGTGGGATTATTTCCAGCGGGTAACCGGTGGGTGAAGGGTCACTCGCCGGTTACCCACAGGCGACAAGTCTCCGGGCAGCGGGTGCCCGGCGGGCAGTCGCCTGCACACCGGCTGCCCGCTGCCGACGACGTCAATTCTGGCCGCGGGTAGGTGGCGGGTCCCCTACCCCCACCTACCCCCCACTGACTCTCTTTCACAATAAACGCCCCGGGATCCATTGTGGAACCCGAAACCATGCTTAGACACTTTTAAACGCAATCGATGACACCACGTAGACAATTAACGGATCAAAAGAGAGAAACGTATGGCGCGTACCCTATCATGCTTCCTAAATACAATTAACGCCCAAACATGCGAATTCCCACCCAATATATCAAGAATAACACCACACGTGTTTCACGATACATCCTAGGGCTCTAATTATATTTAAATCATCAAGAACGTAATTCATCCTTTAGCATCAATAACCAATACAATTCATCAAGAATATCACATAATCATCAAGAATCCGAATTCCTCAAGAATATCACACAATCATCAAGAAACCCTTATCATCATCAAGATTATCAAGATAAAACCATATCACCAATTATCAAGATCACATCATCAATTTCATAAACAATTCATCAAGACACAAGAATACAGGGGGATGCCTAAGATTGAGATCATAGCTAAGAAAATAGGTTTTGTTGAGACATGGGTTACCTCTAAGTCTTTCTTCTTTCTTGATTTCTCCTAGGGGAATTCTTGGAACTCCTTGTGTGGTGAGAGATTATTGTGGTGTGGGTTCTAGGTGCCTCTTATGTCCCCTATTTATATACCTAAGAGTCCTAATTAGGGTCTAATTACTATAGGCTTGCTAACTCTATTCCTTTTAGGGCTAGGTGCTGGGTTTTAGAGCTGAGGGCCCACGGACTATGGTGGGCCTTTTCCTAATTAATTACTGTAATTTAATTCTTTCTTTTGGGTAATTGGTTAAATGATTAATTGGTTTTAGGGGTCGTAACACGGGGTGTTACACTCTCCCCCTCTTAACGGGAAGCTTCGTCCCCGAAGCTTGGTCCTTGCCCAGTGACTTCCTCTTGGTTACCTGTTGTGAAGAGCTCGGGGTAGCGTTCCCTCATCGTGTCCTTGAGTTCCCATGTTGCTTCTTCGGTCCCATGATTGGTCCAGAGGACTTTTACCATTTCTATGGCTCGACGGTGGGTGGTTCTTGTCTTGGTGTCCAAGATTCTTACGGGTTTTTCTTCGTATGCTAGTGACTCGTCGAGGTCCACGACCTTGGGTTGTAGCACGTGGCTTGGGTCGTGCACGTATTTCTTTAGCTGGGATATGTGGAATACGTTGTGTACCCGTTCTAGTTCGATGGGTAGATCGAGGCGGTAGGCTAGGTTCCTGACTCTTTCTACTATTTCATAGGGGCCGATAAATCGAGGGCTGAGCTTTCCTTTTCTTCCGAATCTCACTACCCTCGTGTGGGTGAGATTCGCAACCAGACCTTGTCCCCGGGGTTGAATTCGGCTTGTTTTCTCCTTAGGTCGGCGTAGGATTTCTTGCGGTCCTGGGCAGCCTTCATTCTTTCCTGGATGTGTTTGACTTTGGTTATGGTGTCTTTTAGGTATTGGGGCCCTAGTGTTACTGGGTCGACCATGTCTTCCCAACATAAGGGGGTTCTACACTTTTGTCCGTATAGAGCTTCATAGGGTGCCATACGAATGCTTCTGTGGAAGCTGTTGTTGTACGAAAATTCAATGAGGCCTAGATGTTACTCCCATGTTCCTTGAAAGTCTAACACGCAGGCTCTTAGCATGTCTTCGAGAGTCTGAATTGTTCTCTTGGTTTGGCCGTCAGTGGTGGGGTGG
This sequence comes from Ipomoea nil, assembly GCF_001879475.1. Taxonomy (NCBI): domain Eukaryota; kingdom Viridiplantae; phylum Streptophyta; class Magnoliopsida; order Solanales; family Convolvulaceae; genus Ipomoea; species Ipomoea nil. The sequence goes on from NW_017616542.1 coordinate 1,549,468, forward strand.
AAGGCAGTGCTTAGTTTTAGGTGTGTCCCCAAGGCTGATTGCAGTGATTTCCAAAATTGTAAGAGGAACCTGGAGTCCCTATCGGACACAATGTTTCGGGGAATTCCGTGGTATTTCACCACTTGGTTCAGGTAGGCTTGGGCCAGTTGTGTAATTGTCCATGTTTCCTTCATGGCAATGAATCGCGCTGTTTTGGTTAGCCGGTCCACTATGACCCAAATTTTATCGTTGCCGGTTTTTGTTGGGGGTAACCCTTCGACGAAGTCCATGGATATGGAATCCCACTTTCCTTGTGATATCTCAAGGGGTTGTACGAGTCCCTTGGGTTTGCATCATTCGGTCTTCACCCTTTGGCAGTTCAGGCATTTGGCCATGAAATCCGCGATTTCCTTTTTCATGTTGGGCCACCAAAACGTCCTTTTCACATCTTGGTATAGTTTATCACCCCCTGGGTTAACTGAGTATGGGGAGTTGTGTCCTTCTTCCAAGATTTGTTGTTTTAAGTGGGGATGCGTTGTGGGCACGCACCACCTACCTTGGTACCAGAGACTGCTATCTTCGTGCATCTCGATGGGTCCTTCCTTCCCCTGGGTTAGGTCGAGACGAATTTTATCTAATTCCGGATCCTGCTGTTGTCCTGTTTTGATTTCTTCGAAGAGTGTGGGTATGATTTCGGTGTTGAATAGGTGGATCTCGGGGTGGGTTTGATCTTGCTCTATTATTTCCAAGTTCAGCTTCTGGAAGTTTCTGTACAGCTGATCTGGTAGGATCCAGGTGGCGTTGAGGGAGTGGTTAGTCTTCCTGCTTAGGGCATCTGCCACAATGTTAGCTTTTCCCTCGTGGTATTGGATGTCTAGGTCGTAGTCTTTTATGAGTTCTAGCCACCTTCGTTGTCTCATGTTTAGGTCTTTCTGGGTGAAGATGTACTTTAGGCTTTTATGATCTGTGTAAATCTTGCATTGTACTCCGTATAGGTAATGCCTCCAAATTTTCAGTGCGAATACGATGGCGGCTAACTCGAGGTCGTGGGTGGGGTAATTTTCTTCGTGGGTTTTGAGTTACCTAGATGCGTATGCTATTACCTTGCCTTTTTGCATTAGCACGCACCCCAACCCCTTTTTGAACGCGTCGCTGAAGACCTCGAACCCTTCTACCCCGGAGGGGATGGCTAGTACGGGTGCCGTGGTTAACTTATCCTTCAATTCCTGAAAGGCTGTGATGCAGTTGTCGTCCCATCAGAAGGGGGTCACCTTTTTCATGAGTTTGATGACAGGTTGGGCTATCTTGGTAAAGTCGGGTACAAACCTCCTGTAGTAGCTAGCCAAGCCCAGGAAGCTTCGGACCTCTGAAAGTGAGCTCGGGTGGGACCATTCCTTAATGGCCTGGACTTTGGTGGGGTCTACCTTAATTCCTTCTTTGGTTATTACGTGGCCCAGGAAGGCCACGCTGTCTTTCCAGAATTCGCATTTGGAGAACTTGGCGTATAGCTGGTGCTCTCTTAGAGATTGTAAGGTTATGCGGAGGTGCCTTTCATGTTCTTCCTTGTTTCGGGAGTAGACTAGGATGTCGTCAATGAATACAATGACGAAGTCATCCAGGTGGGGTCGGAATACTCTGTTCATGAGATCCATGAATATGGCGGGTGCGTTGGTGAGTCCGTAGGGCATTACTGTAAATTCGTAGTGGTCGTAACGTGTCCGGAAGGCCGTTTTCTGAATGTCTGGTTTGGCCACTTGTATTTGGTGATATCCGGATCTTAGGTCGATTTTCGAGAACACCCCTGCCCCTTAAGTTGATCGAACAAGTCATCGATTCGGGGAAGGGGGTACCTATTCTTTACTGTGACTTGATTAAGTTCCTTGTAGTCGATGCACAGGCGCATGCTCCCATCTTTCTTTTTAACGAATAGTACTGGTGCTCCCCATGGGGAGGTGCTGGGGCGGATGTAACCTTTATCTAGTAGTTCTTGAAGTTGCGTTTTCAGTTCCTTCATTTCTTTTGGTGCTAGCCTGTAGGGTGGTTTAGATTTCGGGGCAGCGCCAGGTACGAGGTCTATTGTGAACTCGACTTCCCTGGTCGGGGGTGCCTTGGGGATTTCGTCTGGGAAGACGTCGGTGAATTCGTTTACTATTCGAATGGTTTGTAGTTCGGGTGTTTTGGTGTTGAGGTCCTCGACCGAGCATAGGAAGGCCTCGCTTCCTTGGTTTAGGTATTTCTTCATTTTCATCATGTTTACAAGTTTGATTTCTGGATCCTGGCGGGTTCCGTGGTACGACACCCTTTTACCGTTTGGTCCCCGTAGGACCACTTTTTGTTTTCTGCATAGGATTTGTGCTTGGGATTTCCCTAGCCAGTCCATGCCCAAGATCACTTGTACCCCATCCAGTCTGAATTGTATTAAGTTGCTGGGAAATTCCACCCCTTGGATGGTGATCATTATGTTCTCGTACATGCGGTCGCACTTTATGATTTCGCCGGAGGCCACCTTGACCTGGAGTCGGACTTTGGTGCTGGTGTTAAGGCCGAGTTGAGTGGCAAATTCGGTTGCTATAAACGAGTTGGTAGCCCTCGAATCAAATAGTATGGTGGCTGGGGTGGCGTGTACTAGGAAGGTTCCGGAGACTATATTGCTGTCTCCGATCCTGGCTTTGCTTAGAGTAAGGATTCTTCCTTAAATGGTTGGTGTTGCGACCTTGTGGGGTGAGACGGTCCTGGGGTTTTTTGATCCTCGGGTGGAATTTGTGTGATTCCCCTCAGATTTTCTTTTGTATCCCAGGTTTGTCTCCCGGGGTTTGTTTGCTACTTGTTGTAGTTGGAATACCTTGTCATAGGCTTCTCCAAGGGTCTTTGGTTCTTGTGTGGCCAGGGCTTTCTGGTCATCGGGGTCGAGGCCTGTTATGAATTTCTTGACCTTGGTCATCTCGGTCGGTACTAGCTCGGGGGTGAGGCGAGCCAGTCTGCGAAATTGCTGGTAGTATTCCGTGATCGGGGCTGCCCCTTGTTTTAGGTGGAGGAACTCTTCGTATACGGTGGCTTTTAGATGGTTGGGATAGAATTGTTCCCGTAGTTGTGTTTTTAGGGTTTCCCAGTTGAATTCGGGGCTTTGTTCGTATGTGGGTTTCCCGTGAGTCCACCAGGTGTCAGCTTCGTGTCTGAAGTAGAAGGAGGCTATTCTTACTTGGTGGTTCTCTGGGCATTTGGTTGCCCTGAATATTTTGTCAAAGGTCCCGATCCATTCCTCGAGGGTCGTGGGGTCTTCGTCCCCCGAGAAGGTGGGTGGTTGGTGTGCTGAGACTTGGTGGTGGATTTCCAAGTTCTCGTTTGTTGGTAGTGGCTGGGGAACGGTAGTACTCAGTGCCTGGGCAATTTGGGCCAGGCGTTGCAGATTCTGAGTCAAGAATTCCGGTGTGGGGAGTTTTGGTGTTCCTACCCGTCTCCTTTTCGGCGCCATCCTGGTGTCCATAGGTCGATGTTATTTTGCATTCTTACCTTGATGCGATAAGTGGAGGGGAAGTTTCCTTTAATTAAGTGAAGGGTAAAGTGAGGGAGGGTTATGTGTAGGTTTCACAGTCTTACCGCGCGTCCTAAGGTTCCTGAGTCTTATGCTCCTAAATACCTAGAGTTCAAGCCTATTGTCTTAAAGTCTAGTCTTAAGAGTCTTATCCAAGGGTAAACTTAGGCTCTGATACCAACTGTAACACCCCGAATTTTTTAAACTTTTGAAACTTATATAATAAAGGTAAATTCTTATTAAATCCCAAAACATAATAAAAGAGTACGGGGTACTAGGCCACACCTGAGCTCGAGAACTCAGGTGCACAGGTTCACTAACTAAAATCCTCAACAATATCAATACATAAGTATGGCACGCAGGCCGAAAGGGAAACTATCTACTCTACGCTTCGGATCTCTAGCGCGCTCCAGTGTCTAGCTTAAAAAACAGAGAATAGACTCGACGGACAGAGATAAGCACAGTCAACAGTCATAACCAAGCATATACAATTCACTAGCATAGGGAACAGACTCGACAGATAGAGATAAGCACAGCCAATAGTCATAACCAAGCATATACAGTTTACTAGCATGTATCTTATAGTCACGTTTTCATACATTCATAACATCAAACCATCCATATCTCATCACATAGCATACTTTGATGGCGCCACAGGACCAATTGCATGCCCATACATGAGGGTCAGCGCATATAGCTCTGACACGGCCCCGCAGCACCCTGCCTCGTATCGCAACACGAAGGGGTCGATCGCAACCGACCGATGAACCGCAGCTCATCATAATGTTTGATCGCAACCAAACAGTGGACCCAAGAGTAGTCATCTGACCGCAGCCAGGAATATGAACCGCAGCTCATGTAAAATGTTTGATCGCAACCAAACGGTGGACCGCAGCCCGAGAGTGTAAATCTGACCGCAGCCAGCTTCTGAACCGCAGCTCAGGAATAACCAATTTGATCGCAACCAAATTGGGGTATCATGCACACGTAACATATAACAAGTACATGCAACGCACATTGACACATTGGGAAGGGGGGGGGGGGGGGGGGAAATCGTATAATGAAACCTATGCGTGATCATTCACATACTAGGAATAATCCTAAGGGGTTCATACTTCTTTCATCTAGGTCAACGGGATACCAATTCAACTTGCATGCAATATATAAGACTCGTTTATCCTACGAACGGTACCCGAAACATCAAACCAGACATAGGCACGATAGACGGAGTCCGTTGGGACACCACGGGGGTCGGGGGAACATCAAACGGGGAAGCCGGGATCCCAAGGTGGGATTATTTCCAGCGGGTAGCCGGTGGGTGAAGGGTCACTCGCTGGCTGCCCGCCGGCGACAAGTCTCCGGGCAGCGGGTGCCCGGCGGGCAGTCGCCTGCCCGCCGACTGCCCGCTGCCGGCAACGTCAATTCTGGCCGCGGGTAGGTGGCGGGTCCCCAACCCAACCCTACCCCCCACTGACTCTCTTTCACAATAAACGCCCCAGGATCCATTGTGGAACCCGAAACCATGCTTAGACACTTTTAAACGCAATCGATGACACCACGTAAACAATTAACGGATCAAAAGCGAGAAACGTACGGCACGTACCCTATCTTGCTTCCTAAATACAATTAACGCCCAAACATGCGAATTCCCACCCAATATATCATTAATAACACCACACGAGTTTCACGATACATCCTAGGGCTCTAATTATGTTTAAATCATCAAGAACGTAATTCATCCTTTAGCATCAATAACCAATACAATTCATCAAGAATATCACATAATCATCAAGAATCCGAATTCCTCAAGAATATCACACAATCATCAAGAAACCCTTATCATCATCAAGATTGTCAAGATAAAACCATATCACCAATTATCAAGATCACATCATCAATATCATAAACAATTCATCAAGACACAAGAATACAGGGGGATGCCTAAGATTGAGATCATAGCTAAGAAAATAGGTTTTGTTGAGACATGGGTTACCTCTAAGTCTTTCTTCTTTCTTCATTTCTCCTAGGGGAATTCTTGGAACTCCTTGTGTGGTGAGAGATTATTGTGGTGTGGGTTCTAGGTGCCTCTTATGTCCCCTATTTATATACCTAAGAGTCCTAATTAGGGTCTAATTACTATAGGCTTGCTAACTCTATTCCTTTTAGGGCTAGGTGCTGGGTTTTAGAGCTGAGGGCCCACGGACTATGGTGGGCCTTTTCCTAATTAATTACTGTAATTTAATTCTTTCTTTTGGGTAATTGGTTAAATGATTAATTGGTTTTAGGGGTCGTAACACGGGGTGTTACACAAGCTGTACTCCTACACCACGAGAACTACGCACAAAGCTATGCTCTCACCGGGTTTTCACAAGCTCCTCTTGTTACTCTTCCCTTTACAACGAATGCTACGCACAAAGCTTCACTCAAACTGGGTTTTTCACTCTCTCTAGTTACTCTACCCCTTTTCTACACTCAGTAGAAGTGTTTACAATGAAATACAATGATTTCTTTCTTCGGACTTGAATTTTTCTAATGAAGATTTATTTCCCCCTTTACTGGCTAATAAAAATATATCTTGTTTTTATCAATTAGCTTTGCTTGTTTGGTTATTCGCTGTGTGATCTCTGTCTTGTCTTCAAGTCTGCTTGGACAATTTATAGCCAATGAAAGCTATTTGTTCGTTGATCAACTTTCGATCTCGATCGTCCATTTTGAATTTTAATTGATCAAATAATTGTGTCAACTTGGTCTGCAAAGTCATTTCGCCGTCCGTCAGAAGATTTGAATAATCTTGCCGTTGCCCTTCATTAATCTGACAAAACTTTTCTTGGAATGTGTAGCCTCCAAATTTGAATTAATCTCAGGCTTGACTTTTGTTGAATTATTGATCTGATATGCCAAGTGGATCAAATAATTTGTCTGTTGATTCTTGCTTGAGTATAAAAAAAGATTTCCTTCGTGAATCAGCTTCTTCGACTCCTTCTTCTTCCTTCGCAAAACTGGCGGGTTCTAAAAAGACATCCTGCCTAAGCACTTGTTATCATGTGTTCATAGACTAAAAATTGCTTCAGGTGAGAGTCAAACCATATATCATTTGGTTACTTTGCAAAGTTCCTTCCAACTCGACTAGTTAACCTTCCAATATATATCATGACTTAAATCCTTTTGTCTCATCTCTTCACATGGGTTCCATAACCCTTCTAAAGCATATCACGTTGTGACGTCATCATCCGATAACAAAGATATCATGTTATAAAAACTTTGGCTTGATAGTACTTCATGTCTTGGCTTGATATCACTTCATGTATTGGCTTGATATCACTTCATGATGGCACTTCCCGATATCACACTTCATGATATCACTTCCCGTTAATACTTCGTGATATTATTTCTCAATATCACTTCCTGTCTACCGCTTCGTGATAGCACTTCACCATACCTTGTCTAAGCCTATTTAGACAAAATGTTCTTAATGGGAATTGAACCATAGATAACACTTCACCATAGCTTGTCTAAGCCTATTTAGACAAAATGCTCTTAATGGGAATTAAACCATAAATCATCAAGTATCAAGTATATGTTTCAAAAAGTCTTCTTCCATCTCGTCTATCTCAACCTTTGATGACTCCAACTCTTCATATATGTGTTAAGCTATGATCCCGCTTACATTTATTCTTCCATCAAGGAGGTGTTCACGTAGGCTTCCTGGCAAGGGTGCACCATACTTTGTGAACCAGAACTGACTCAAATAAAATAAAATTGGGGTCTACAAAATACATTTGGCTCATCAAAACTTATACAATATATTCCCAACAATATATATATATATATATATATATATATATATATATATATATATATATATATATATATATATATATATATATATATATTGTATATTTTTTTTTGTGAACACTCATTTTAGGGTTTCAGACATATCCTTTCACTCTCTATCTCTTACCCTCTCCGCCGCTCAGTCTCTCTATTTCTCTATCGCTCACTGCTCCTTCTTACCACACTCTCTCTCTCTCTGTCTCTCTCTCTCTCTCACACACACACACACACATTACGCTGCTCTCACCCATGAACCACCCTAGCGCTCTCTTACGTTCTCTTCAGCAGTCCACCTCTAAGCCCTCCCAGCCTCTCCATCTCTAGCTGTCTGCCTTTCCATTGTATAGATTGCTTCTCTGCCTCTCCGTGGAACTGTTACTCTGTCTCTGTCTCCGGTTCTCGGCCACCCGGTGCTCTATCATCTCACTTTCTGAGTTTCAGAGACTAATAGTCTCAACTCTCGATTGTTGCAATCTACACCGGAAACCTTAGATCTTCGACCTACAACGTAGATCTGGGGAGATCTACTTCGAGGTTTCGAGTTTCTCGACTTCTCCGGTCACTGCATCTGGTTATTTAAAAGGAACAGATACTTTACTACTTTATTTGGTTTTTATTTTTATTTTTTCTCAGAAAATTTAAAAAAAAATTATTTGTTTTTTTTTTTTTTTTACAGATCTGGTGAGTTTTTTTTTTAGTTTTGGCTTTTCGTATTTTCCCCCAAAAATTAAAATAATGTCAAAAAATTGTTTACAAAAAAATTTGTTTGTGATTTCAACAATTTTAATTTGTCGTACAAAAGTCTTAGGGGTATATATTTGTTTTGTGATTAGAAGATTTTATGTTGAAAGTAAAATTGTATTTACAAACGTAATTCTAAGCCCCAAAGCTTCTTTTATAATCACCATGTTATATCATTTCTCTTTAGCGTTCCATTAATCTTAATTTTTTAGAATTATATATAATGTGTTAGTCCTGGTAGGGTGGAAGGAGAGTCTAGAGGGGTGGGGGGGGGGTGAATAAACTCTTAATCGATTTTTCAAAGCAACTCCTTTCGGAGGTATGCACAGCGGAAATAACGTTTCGTCTTAGATACACTTTGCGCACTTTCGTTATGAAGTTTTAGCGTTTTATCGATATGATATGCAATGCACGAAAGTAATAAAGCAGTAAGTAAATAGATATGGAAAGAGAGATTTTATAGTGGTTCGAGTGTTAACGAAGCCTACTCCACTCTTCTTTCACAACTCGTTAAAGGGTTTGCACTATCACTAAGCCAGACAACCACTTGATAGGTTTTTCAACTCCTCGAGTTTACTCCGCCTCTATCAACTTCTCCCTAAGTTGAGATGTTGGAAAGATAACTTGGTGTTTCTCCAACTGGTTGAAGCCTTGTCTTGATATCTGGATGAATCTTCACTTGAAAATGGATGAGCCTTTTGAAAAAAATCACAAGATCACTCTTTATGAAAAGCTTTAAGAGATAGAACTGTTTGAAGAGCTTTTCTTTTGGATAGCAAAGGTAGAATTAATCAGCACCTTCTTCAATGGAGAAGAGAGGTATTTATAGGTGGAAAAAGTCATCCGTTGGAGGGAGATGAAGATTTCGAACCTAATATCTAGTATGTACTAACTAGTGGGCATCAAGCATTTAATGCACTTGTATTGTGTAGCCGTTAGAGCCAAAAGTATTATGACTTTTTTCCTTGTTCTCTGACAAGATGGCACAAGTCTTTTAATGCTTCTTGTCTTTTGTGAAGATCATTCCTAGGACACTTTTTGTCCGAATGATTTCCCATCTGAGTCGTAGACAACATTCTCATTGCTTCACTTAAATGAAGGTTGTCTTTTACAAGTCTGTCTTTGACTTGTTTGCTCAGAGATGATCATCAAAAGATTGACCTTATCTTTCGACCTTTCTCTTAGACGATAGATCCTCTTTGTCAAATGAAGTCGATCCGAGACTTGCTCAATCAATCTTTCGCCTGGAAGCATCTTCCGATCATCTTGTCGTCTTCAAGTCTTCATGTAAACCTATTATGCTAGTCTCGAGTAAGATGCGTACACCTCATAGTGTGGATCAAACGTTGAGTTATAGTAACTTTCGTTTGTCACAAGAGACTTATCTACGAAAGGAAAAATAGGGGTCTACAATCCTAGACAGTTTGGTGTCATCAAAATCTAATGACACTTGATCCTAACAATTTCCCCCTTTTTGATGATGCCAAAACCTACACTCTTACTACAAGGCTGAAGGATACCCTTTAAAGGAAATTTTATTACAAAACAGCCCTATAGATGAGTTTACTTGAAGTTCTATAAAACTTACTTATTTTAAAGACAAGAGTACTCAATAAATGTGCAAAAACAGACTTTCATTTATAAAGAGCAAATTACAAATCAAAGAGTACTGAAATTAAATGGATCATTACATGTTCAAAAGATTCAGTTTCACCTATTGTGCTTCCATCCTTTCACCTGTTGTGCTTACATGTTCAAAAGATTTAGTTTCACCTATTGTGCTTCCATCCTTTCTTTATCATCACGTTCATTTTGCTTCTTGAGCATGTTGTCGAAGTCTAGTTCGTTGTTGATTGAGTCTCTAACGTCTCGGAGTGGTCTTTCTCGAACTAAATCTTCATATTTTTCTCCAAAATTGTAGCTCATGTAGTTCTTGTAAGCCTCTAGAATGTTTCGTCTTGGTGCAATGCCACAGTTCCACCAAGTCACGAGCTCTATGGAGTTCATTCCTTCTACATAGCTCTTTCCAGATTCTCTGTGTATTTTGAACACGACATCGTATTTGATACTTGTATATGCATCATTTTCAATTTTCGAAACATCTTTTATCCTTTCTTGTGTTTCTTGATAACGAGTAAGCTCTCATTCTCTCAAGTTTCTGGTTTCTTCGTGTTCAAGACAAAGGGCTTCATTTTCACTTCTTATCTTCTCATTTTCTCTCCTTTGATAATCTTGCGGTGTTTTGTTGTCTTTCTTCTTGAGTCAAATTGGAAAGTTACAACCTTCGAATCTTTTGCCGCTTCCTCTCTCGTATTCTTTGAACTGGACGAATGTTCCAAATCCATCCATTGTCACATTGTTGTCCCTCATTAGCCTATTTCGAAGATTCATCTTGTCTCTGTGAGATCGTCCTGCAAATGAGTAAATGGATTTGGAGCCATGGGATGGACGAGGTCTTATGGGTTGTCGACGAGACTTGGAAGGTGCTTCTTATCGAGACTTTGAAGGTGTTTCTTGACGAGACTTTGATGGAGGAGGTGTCTTGTATCTATTGTCCTGTCTGTTGTCGAAAGTTCCCTCTCCTCTTCTTTCATCTTCATCATCGTCATCTTTCTTATATCTCTTTTCCCCCTTTTTGGCATCATCAGTAGGAGGATCAGAGAGCTTCAGGAGCTTGTGAACTTTGACAGAGAGAACTCTGATATAATTCAAAATCTGAAGTTGATAGTCAGCCATTGTAAAGAGGTTATTGTTTGATGTATCAATCTTCGAACAAGTGAGGCCAACTCTTTCCTTGAGACCAAATTGTGAAAGCTTGATCGAATGTTGTTCCTTGGCAATTTTGTCAAGCATCTCATTTTGGTGACTGAGATCAGGAAGTTGTTGATCCTTTTGTTGGTCCTTTTTCATGGAAGACAATTGTGCCGAAATGAGGGCCGATTGTGAAGACAGGTGCTCCATCACTTCAGCATCTTGCTGACGTTGCTCATTGTATCGCTGATGTTGTTGTTTGAGCGCAGTAACTGTGTTCGCGAGAAGAGTTAGGAACATTTCAGCATCAATGTATTCTTCATGGACATCAGTTTGAATTCCTTGCTCCCTTCGACCAGAGTCGTCATGTCTCGCACTCGGTAATGCTTCTGGTTTGTCATCAGGAGCTGATCTCGGAGTCCAGTCGTTTCAACCACGTGGTGGAGAGTATTGATCAGTAGGAGGAATCATCACTGTTTTTCCAATGATGGGAGATCCTTCGGTGTCATCATCATTATCATCATCAGAATCCGCGTCACTATCATCATCATCTTGATAAGCTTGAGGTGCTCCTGTCCTTAAGTAGCCATCTTGACTGATCACAGGTTATGTATTTGAGGGAATCGTAGTCAATTATGACGACTTCCATGACTATAAAATTCCTCAATGCATTTAATTTTCGTTTCGGAATTTTAAATGCTCTTTCTCATCAATGTTCCCCTTAATTCAATATGTCATTATGAATTTAGACCATACGAACGTTTGTAGTGAATGTAGAAATCTTTCGTTGGTCAACATTGATATCATGACATAGGCGAAAGCAATATGAGATCACGTGATTAAAATAAGACAACCAGAAAGGACAATGATTCATTACATTTGCAAGAAAGGAAATGATAACATGCCAAAGGGGATTGCAAGAACTTAATCTATCTTTTTCTTGCTGCTGGTAGTAGACCTAAGAGAGGTAGATAAAGCGGGTGGAGTGTTTGATGGTGAATAGTCGAAACTATCACTTCTTTCGAGCACGCACTTCACGTCCTTGTACTCGTCTAACTCACTGAGAGTGAGAGAGGACACTCGAGACTCTACTTCAGTAGGTGGACGGATTTGAACATGTGAATAGGATACCAGCGAAACGTAGCTGGTGGTCCTGTGTCTGATTTGCTACATGCTTTCTTGATCAACATGATTCTCTCATTTGCAAAATTTCGGGCATGTTCAAGATAGTATTTGTAACACCCCATGTTACGGATCCTAAAACCAACTGATTAATTAATTAATTAATTAATAACCCAGGAGAAAGAATAAATTATAATGGTTTATTAGGGAAAAAGGCCACCATAGCCCATGGGCCCAATTATATAAACCCAACCCCTAAACCCAATAGGAATAAACTCTAAATAAACCCTTGGATCTATAAATAGGGAACTTAGGGAGCACCTAGAACCCCCTCCGACACGCCTAGACGCCCCATCACCCCAGGAGAGCTCCAAGAATTCCCTTAGAAGAAATCAAGAAAGCAAGAAAGCTTAAAGAAAGATCCTTCATAGCCAAGGAATTAATTAAGGCTAAGAGGTAACCCATGTCTCAACAAAACCTATTTTCATAGCTATGATTCCCCTCTTAGGATTTCCCCTTATTATTGTGTATTGATGATTTGTGATATTATTATTGATGATTGGTGGGATGATTTCCATGGGTGATCTTGATGATGAAAGGTTCTTGATAATTATGATGTTCTTGATGATTAATTGGGGTTTTGATGATTATGTGTTGTTCTTGATGATTATGATGTTTTTGATGATTAATTGGTATTCTTGATGATTATGTGTTGCTCCTACCGAATCTTGCAATTAGAAGACGAATTGTATTCTTGTTGATATAAAAGTGATTAGAACCCTAGGTTGTATCGTATGATATTATTCTTGGATTATCGGGTGGGGAAATCGCATGTTTGGGTGTTGATTATGATTAGAGAAGCATGATAGGTTATGTGCCGTTCATTTATCGTATTTGATCCGTTAATTGTCTATGTGTTGTCGTTAATTACGTTGAAAAGTGTCTAAGCATGGTTTCGGGTTCCACAATGGTTCCCGGGACGAAAAGTGGTGAAAAGAGTCAGTGGGGGGTAGGTGGGTGGGTAGGGGACCCACCACCTACCCGCGGCAATTCGGGCAGCTCCGGCAGCGGGCA